>NW_009953571.1:5472005-5493801 GCF_000747805.2 Chaetura pelagica
ATTCAGCAAAACCCAGCAGTCTTATTCCTTCACTTTCTGAATGTGCTCGTGTAGCGCTTATTTGGAAGCAGCTCCTGTGCTTGGAACCTCACTCTGCATTACTCTAACTTCCATCGAAGCATAAACAAGAACAGAGCAAGAGTCTTGAGGAGATGTGTACAACAGAAGGGCTTAGAATAATTTTTTTAAAAGTACATAGAAGAAGGCAGGGAAAGAAAAGAGGAAGTACTAAAGCCCAAATTGAGGGATCGACTTGAGCAAGCACAACAGCTAAATCACTCAAGACCTTGTGAACCTAGGTTTTGTTTTTGAGAGTATCTCAGATGCAAGTCAGTAGGCCTCAGATCCTTTTGAAAACCCCTTTTAGCTATCTCCCTTAAAGTCCCAGGACTGGGTTTGAAATGCATATTTGAGTTCTAAAAAGAAGAATGTGGAAGGGAGGCATGTTTTTTGCTGGGATAATGAAAGATAACCTTATGTTTGTATCAGACACATGTGACTTCATAATTTGTTTGGCACTTCCTGTGGAGTATGAAAAAAATGCCCCTTCAAGTTCCAAACTATGTTTTGTGTTCTCTTACTCATCATCTTTGAGGATATTGGAGCATACGTTTCTCCTCCTTAACTAGTTTTGTCACTCACCATCTGATGATCAGAGGCCAGCTTTCTATTCATAATAAAAAACATATTGATAGCAATCCTACCTTCTCCATTTACACCAGTGACAGTACATGCAGGAGTTCAGCAAGCATGTAGCCTTGCCTTGCCTTATCACCTCATCATGGTGAGGTATTCAATGGATTAGATGTTAAAATGTCTAATAATGCAACCCGTCTTTCTCAATAAACTCCTCAAACATACAAGCAGAAGGATGTTATAAAAGTTACTGATACAAAGTTAATATTGTCTACCATACGTAAATTTAAAATACCTCATAGGTTGAAACATGACATGACCTCAAATGTACTGTGGTGCTAAGCACCTCTGCTTAGTCACAAGAACCTGAGTGTGACAAGGTGGACAGTAACAAAGGGGAAGAGACAAACAAACTCAAATTTCAAAAGTAGGTGAGGACAGCCAATATGAAACTGTTTCACTGGAGGACTCTGCAGAATACAGTCAGTTTCACTCTTCTTTTTGCCAGAACATCTGAAAGCTCATCTGAAAGGGTTCAATAGTTATTTTTCAGCTAATCCTAATAAAATGGAAATTATCATTCTGCCACTGTGTGGGAAGAGAAAAGATTAAAATACCTTAACTGCTTCTTGCATGTAAGATATACTGCCTGCTATCTGTCAGCTGCAGGGGAAGTTATTCCCTGGCCAGGCTGTATTTGGTAGATGAGCTATTTTCATTTCATGATTAATGCTTGGCACTCAACACCCACCAGTGATACCCTATAAATGTCACTAATGATGAGTTTGGCACTTTATCTTATGGCCATAGAGTGGGTACTACTCAAATTTATTTGTTGGGGATGCTTAATTTGTTAAATTATTGTCCAAAGTGGGTTAGTTCATTTGGTTCTGCTGAATGAAAGGGTGAGAGAAGGACAAGAAAGAGGGAAGGTAGAGTTTGGTTTTGGTAAGTGTTCTTGATTGGTATTGGGGAATTCTATGCTGGGAGTGCCTCTGAGGTCTCTGTAGGAACGCCTGTCTGATCTACTTTGATTAAAGGTCTGCCCAAAATATGTTTTACATTATTCCTTGTGTTTGAAGGCTGAAAAAGGCAGTGCAGGGCTCTTATGGTGAGTGGGCTGTGCCTCCAGGATCTGGATGGTGCAATCCTTGGATGTGAACCTGTCTCTTATTTGATAATTTGCCATATACCGAATTGCTGTCAAACAGGGAATGACATTTTTGATGTGCAAAACAGTTCCAGAAAGGAAATGCTTAAGGGTGGAAAAAATATTTGCTTTTCAAATATGCTCTGCCATCTTCACCTTATGAATCAGTAGGGTCTGAAATGGAAGGCCGAGTTTCATGCCTCTTGACTTTCCCAGACTCATTTACTTCTGTTCTGTTTCTGTCATCCTTCCATACAAAGCTGTTGCAGGCTCTACACACCTTTGTGCAGAGTTTAACTTGCCCTATTTCTCAGAGATGGATTTTGCTAGAGCAGCAGCTGTTACAGAGAGGTGAGACAGCTGCTGAGTGTGGATGGAGCTAAGGTGGAGAACTGTGTGGTGTAGAGATTGAAATGGTGGGCAATTCTTGAGATAGACCATTTCCTTCCATTTCCGGTCTCACAGGCACGAGTCCATCTCTGCCCTGTCCTCTGTGCCTGCACTCTCGTCAGACAGTGACAAGGATGGTGAAGATGAAGGGAATGATGAAGATGAGTTACGTGGGCTGCAGTCTTTCCATATTCAGTCCAACTGCAACACTGACAGAGATTCAGGTAAAAATGGGAGAGGGGCCTGAGTGGAGATGGAGAAAAGTGGCATGAATGTGAAGTGGGGAGATGAGAGATAGATGAGAGATTTGGGGATAACAAGATATTGGCCGAAAGAGAAGATTAAGACAGAAACAGATGAATCAACACCAATGAGTAATGTGGAGTTGCCCATTCCTGCATCTGAAGAGGGGTGAATATTGGAGTTCTCTGATCTAGAAATTCAGTTGTTAAATTGCCAAGTTTCTTGCTAGTTTCAACTGGCCAAGTAAATTTTGAATTAGTATCCTCAGCTTGGGTCTACAGGCCATTAGAAATCCACAGAAGCCAAAAGAGATCTCCTGGAGGATTCTAGAAATGTCTGATAAAACTTGTGGTAGATATTGCCATTACTAATTTGAGGTATTTTTACCACAGATGCTACAGTGTATTGGAGCAGGGTTTTTTCTCAACTTGGGGTGGGCCACTGCACTGTGGCAAGTGTTCTGCAATGGGTCTGCACATAAAACACTATGTCTCCATGAAAATGTTGATATGATTTGGTAGTCTATTGGAAAGCATGTGTTGGCAGTGGTCTGCAGGTTCAAAAGGTGTAGGAATGCTTCCTTTGAGGAAAGATGAAGAGGTCTCTAAAAGCTGGACTGCTGGCCAAGGATGTCAACTACGTGTTTTCCTTTTTGCAGATCCAGACCTTACCCTCTCAAGAAGCCTTTCCCAGTGGGAAATGAGGAGGGTGAGTTACTAAATCTTCAAGTTGTATTTCTCATCATAGGGAAACTGGAAAATAAATTCCCATGGAGATTACAAGTTTCATTCGTGCTGGAGGCAAAGGTGCAGCTGAGGTGGTAAACTGTTGAGAAGCTGCTCTGTGGAGAATGACTTGAGGGTGGCAAAATAGAGCCTAGTTTAAGAGACAGTTTCACTTGAGATTTCTGCATCAGTATCTTTCCATTAGAGGTTATTCTTTTGCCCCTTCATTTCTGACCTGAATCATGTGCTGCTGAAGCTGATCATACAGTTGGATCTAAGTGAGGCACCTCAACATTCAGTTATGCAAGAAATAGCATCAAATGTATTATTTTTAATTGATGCTTTATGATTAGAGAGGAATTTTAAGCTGTCTCACAGACAGCTTTAGGGCTTCTACAAGTCTTACAAGGAGCAACTAAGGGAACTGGGATCGTTTATTCTGGAGAAGAGGAGACTGAGGCGAGACCTGATTGCTCCCTACGACTGCCTGAAGGGAGCTTATAGCAAGGTGGGGGTTGGTCTCTTCTGCCAAGTAGTAAGTGATAGGAGAAGAGAAAATGGGGCCATGTTGCACCAGGGGAGGTTCAAATTGGATATTGGGAAAGATTTTGTTACTGAAAGAGTGCTCAGGCATTGGAACAAGCTGCCCGGTGGAGTCACCATTCCTGGAGGTGTTCAAAAAACGTGTAGACTTGGCACGTGGGACACGGTTTAGTGGGCATGGTGGTGTTGGGTTGATGGTTGGACTTGATGACTTCAGAGCTCTTTTCCAACCGTAAAGAATCTATGATTTTATGTAGATGGACATAGTTGTATTTTTCTGTGGGGTCTTGTGTTTCCTGTCCTGTTTTTCCATCAGCAGACCCTCAGTCCTTAAGACCCTCTCTTCTTTCCCTTCAGGCCAAAGAGATAGCAGCAATCCAGCGCTCAGAGGCACCGATGAGCAAGATGCCCCGGCAGCGCGGGCGCTGGTCCCAGCCAAGCAGCAGCATAGAGATGACTGTGAAATCCATGCTGGACTTGCGTCAGCTGGAGTCTTTCTCTGGTTCCCGTTCTCCCAGTCGAGACTCGCTCTCTCAGAACAGCAACGGGGATGACAGAGAGGAGCAGGCAGATCTTCCTGTGCACATCAACAAAGTAAGGGCTGTACTACTATGAGGAGGTGAATCTACTCTGAGTGCATCTGTCCTGCTTCTGTTTATTATTACCTATATCTGTTACTACCTGATGCCATTCTTGTATCTTCTGAGAAACCTGTTTAGATAGCTCTTCTGGAGTTACTACTCCTGCAACATGTGACTCTTGTCATCTTATAGCAGACCCTGTATGAGATCACGGTTTCTTTCCAGTGACAGGGAAGAACTCATGTTTTCTTTTAGCTCTTTGATTATGGCAAAAACAAGCTGAAAAGCTGAGCTTGGAATGATAGATGTGTACTTGTTTACCTGTTAGCCCACTCTGCTGGGGTGCAATTTCTTAACTCCAGTAGCCACTGAATGTGGCTCTTACGATGCCCTTGACTGGGGGTTGTGCTCGATCATTAAGTTCTCTTTAATCTTTGTATTGATGGGTCACAGCAAGTCATGCATGCTCATACCTAAGAAACCTAATGCTTGTTTTCCAGTACCAGTCTGTCCTGGTGCCTAACTTCATTAGAGTCTTTCCTTCCTTTATAACTGCATGACTGAGAAGAGGACTGGGCTTGCTGCGTGCAGTACATCAGTGTGTTTTCAGCTGTGGCCCACAGACTTCTCTGAACTATGTCTGATCTTTATATAAAAGGAAGAACCTGCAGCTGTGTGGCTTACGCTTCTAATATGTGGTCAAAGAGGGATGGAGATTTCAGTACTTTCCAAGAGAATTTTAGGGGACTGCAAACAGGAAACAAAATAGGAAACTACAACAGTAGTCCGTCCAGTGTAGTAAATAAGGAGGAATAGTAACTAAGGAGGAACAGGAAAGACATAGGAATATTGTGTTTTCTGATCTCCAGTTTCTGATCATATTCTGTGCTGTAAAGCATACTTTCCAGCTCTGCACAGTACTTGTTGACTTACGGAAAAACACCTGTAATATCTAGTTTTTTCTCTTTTTAAACCAGGTTGGCAGCTCAATACCTCTTCAAGATAACCAATCTTGTATGAGACCTCAAGTGATTCGGCTTATGTCTTGTGAAGAGGGGATTTTCTCTCAGGAACTGGAACCTTCTGAGAGTGAGGAGTGTGTAATCTACCCTGAGCAAGATGAAATCCAAAACACAGACTCTAGCAGGTTAAAAATAAGCTCTCTGTTGTGCATGGCTTAGACCTTTCTGTTTTAGTTTCCTTGCAGCTTGTGTGGTAACTTGGGTGAGTTGACTTACTGCTTGACTGATGCCAGGCATGTTTAGTTGAAAGTTTTACACCAGCCTGATGCTAAAGGAATCTGAAATTAAGAGGGTACCATTAAAATAATCTTTCCTCTGAGGAAACTGCACATTAACACTCTCCTTCAAGTTTTTGTTGGTGTTTTTTGGGGTTTTTTTTTTTTTTGTTTGTTTGTTTTTAATAAACAACTTGGGAGCAGCCTTTTTGCTTTCTCCCTTATCTGGGTTGAAATAAGTAAGGGAAAACTTGGGAGCTGTAAAACCAGTGGTGTATACACTTTGAAATATCTGCTCAGAAAAAAATACAGGACACTACTATTTATGATAATTTTTCAAATGTAGTTGGGAAGAATTTAAGAAATGTGGAATGTAAGGCTTGCATACAATAGATGGAATCAAAAAGGATGTTGGAGACAGTGGAAACCTGCTTTCTTACTCTGCTGTTTCTTTTTTTATTGTTTTGCCTCAATTTTCTTTCTGTGCTCCATTTTTTTTCCTTCCCTGAACTTTATTCTTCCCTTCTCCTCTTAACCTGATGCTAGTGGCTGTTTAATTTCCTCTGTCTCCTCCTACTCTGTTACAAACAGTGGGCTGATATCTTTAGACAGGCTTTATGCAAGACTGCATGCCATAATTTTGCAGTTGGAGGTGCTAGGTTTCTCCCAGTTTCTCCTTATTTACATTTTAATTTTTTTTTAAATTATAACATTTAGACAGTGCAGACTCATGTGCTGCTCCATCATGTGAGAAAGGGAGGGGCTCTGGTGATTTTGGATATGGACTAGACACATCTCAAAGTATATAGAATTTTCAAGCTGCCAGGAGTAATTGCCGTTCAATTCTGTTGAGTGACTTCTGCATCCTGCCTCACATTGAAGTACATCTGAAACCAAAGTATTTCATAAAGTGGAAAACTGAAGTCCTCCGGCACCAGGCAGAAGAACAGTGCTGCTGTCATTTGACAAAATAAGACTCAAGAAATAGCAGCAGAAATCAGGAACCCTGTCCTACAACACTGTATTTTTGTATGATGTTCTTCAGTAAATTATTATTGCTCAAACCCAGAATCTTCTCTGTTTTTCAACACAGAAGTTTCCCAAAGAAGCAGGTGATCATAGTGGAAAAAATATTATATTAGGACTTAAATCTGTGACAGGCAAATCTTTATCATGCAGGTATAGGTCTGGTTTTAGTCCCTTTTTCATTACGTAGACCCCTACATTTGCTCCTTCTTTATGCCGGAAATCAAGCCAGGGCAGTGCTGTGCTGGCACCTGGTAATCCTGGGAAACTGACAACACCCAGGAAGTCAGACAGTCTCCTTGAGACTTCACTGTCCAAGCTTAATGAAATGCAAAAATACTGTATAATGAAAAGAGATATCAACTTATTTTTCCATTTGAAGCCTTACTTTTGTAATCAAAGGTGTTACTAACTCAGGTAAGGCCTTATTAAAGTTAGAATGTGCTTCTTTACATGCCAAACAAATATCTCTTCTAGTGTTGTATCTTTCCTGTCTCTCTTGTAGTGAGTTCCAGGTAAAAGCATTGGCCCATGGGAAGCTAAGTAGAGATTATCACAGTAATGGATGCCCAGACAAACACAGCCCAGACAGTGCCTGCTCTGTAGACTACAGCAGCAGTCGTCTGTCCAGCCCGGACCATCCAAATGAAGGTAAAATGCAAAGACATTATACATGTATTTAAATATGATGTGGAACACTGCAGAAACTTGCCAGGGTGATTCTGTACCATGCTTATCAGTTGCTATCCTCACCTCTAATACTTGATCCTCTTCGTGAGATTACCTGAGGTCTCACTCATATTAGTCTTGCTGTTGTTGCTCTAAAGCTTCTAGGGCATTTGAACAGGCACTTCAATGAAGCCACTGGAGAAGCAGGACTTGGTTAAAGCATGCCTTTCCTGTGTGCCTTTGGTTTTCTTTTACCTTCTAGGTATGGAGGCAGGTTTAATATTGGTTATCCCATAGGCTGTGCAGTTTGGGGAATACAGCAGAGGAGACAATTACAGTTAATGCTGACCAACCTTTGCTTTAACATTCTAGTTTCAATTTAGCATTTTTGCTGATTATTTTTAAAATCTGGCTAACGTTACTGTCATTATGCTATTTCAGCATTGGGTTGGTTTTTTTTGCCTTTTTCCAGATTCTGAAAGCACTGAGCCCCTAAGTGTGGATGGCATCTCAGACCTGGAGGGAGAGGATGGAGAGGAGGATGTCAGTTCTGGCTTGCCAGAGGGAGAAGCTCCCCCCCCACCCGATCAGGAAAAGTTTCTCAAGCAACATTTTGGGACCCTGAGCAGCACTGATGGCAAAGGTACAACTCTCTGCTCGGTGGGGTGGACTTTGTGTGGTCACTCCAGATTTGTCACCTTTATAAATCAAACCAAGCTACAAGTTCTGCTAGGCTTTCACGTTTGTGTGTACAAGGGAGCAAAAATGGGGAACCCATGTAGTGAGCCCTAAAGATGACTGACATCTGTTAACTCCATCTGTCTGTGTGTAAGTTTGTGTGGATGAGACTGGGGTCTGTGTCAGCTTGGGTTAAATATTGCCCCTGAAATTCTGAAAAGCCGCTCTCTTGTTCTCCAACTTGTTTTTCCTGTTCTAAGTGAAGGTATTAACTGTGTTCACCCGCCCCCATCGGTGACATGTACTGGCCTCTAGTGGTACATTGAGGCATAACAAATGTCACAAAAGAAAAGGCTGAAATGCTGGGTGGAGGGAGAGAATAAGACACGAGAGTCGCAAAGGAGCTGGTTAGTCTTTATCGATTAGCTCCAGCACAAAGCATATCTTTTTAGAATTGATAATGGTTGCAGGCAGCAATATCTATGTGAGTTGTCTGTTTTCAGTGTTGTTTTGTTTGTGTTTTTTTCTTCCTTTGATTGGCTTGTTTTCTGCTTGATGCCAGTGCCTCACAGTACTACAGGCAGGATAGGACAGAAAGGGAAGTAAAACAGGAGGAGGCATACCCTTAGGGAGAGTAGCAGTTTTAGGGCAGAGTTATCTACGTAGAACAGAAAAGGCAAAGGCAATGAAATTGTATCATTCCCTGTGTTTTTAGCTCCAAAAATCCCTCTGGATATAGGGGAACATTTGATAGTCTCTGTGATAAGAAAATGCATGTTTCAGAATATTTGTTCTGTAACTAAACTGCTCTATTTTTCTCTCCATTTAACCAAAATTTTTAGGTGGGTCATGTAGGAGTCTGGAAAGAACTGAAAACCTCAGCATTTCCTCTCGCTTTCTCTCCCAGTCCCCGGCTCTCAGGTATGACTCTCTTTTGAGTGCTTCTGTTTGTCTATTTTTACTAGTGTGAGTAGCTCTCATTCTAGGCCCTGGGTCAAACTTCTGTCCTTGATGTGCCTGGACACAGCAAAGTGTTAGCACAGCAGCTGGCAGGCTGGTTGCAGACCCTTGTGATTTGGACAGGCCGTCCTATGTCACTTCAATGATTCTATTTCTTTCTAAAGTAACACTGTTCTTTTGTTCTTTTTCCTCTTTCAACAATCTGCTTAATTGTTTCATGATTAATGCCTTTATTGATTAAGCTGGAGGAATCGCTAATTATCTAATTTACTCTTTGCTGTTTATGCTCTGTTTATTCTTTTGCATTTCATTCAGCTTGGACAATGAAAGTAGGCTTGTCAACTTTGCCTTTGTTTTACAGTCCTTTCTTATTCAGCTTTGTTTCTCAGTCCCATGTCTTCATAGGGTCCTCTGGTGTTTCATACAAAGCCCTGTGGGGATTTACTCTTAAAAAAACCCCTCAATACTAAAGCACCTCAAAAAACCTCTCCATGTTTAAAGAAAAAAAATGCCAACAAAACAAAGAAACAAAAATGCAAACAAAAAATAGGGTAAATAATTGTGTAGATTTGGGGTCATTATTGTTTTTAATAAACAAATACTCCTATATTCCTCTAAAATGCCAGTCTGAAATCTCAGCTCAAATTAGTTTCATTCTATAGGACTGAGCAGATTTGCTTACATCTTCTATGGTTCACCAGTTGTGTTTAGATTCACCACGTTAGGGAATTTTTTTTGTCATTGCTGTATTCAGCTGCTGTTGCTGCTGTCTCATGTTGGGAGCGTGTGTGTGTGGGAAGAAAGGCAGTCATTAGCTATTGTGTAAGCTTCTGGAGAGTTGCAGTGGTGAGTAAAGGAAGCCACTGGTGCTCTAGAGATGTAACAAGAGAGGTAGTTTTTCATAACCTAAAACTTTTTAGTTTTAATCTGTTCAGCTGTTCAAACATGCCAGATTGAAAGTTGCCTCTTTTCTGAAATAAGCCCAATGTACTTGTCTGAAGTGGGGAGGAAGAAGAAATTAAGCTTTCCTCTGGAAGATACTAACCAGTTTTCCTAGTAATTATGCTTTCATAATGTTAAGAAAGTATAATTACTTTCTCTTAGGGCATCTTAGAATTTAAAAGATTCCATTGTTAGTAAGGTGCCCTGAGAGAAAAGACCTGACCTGACCTTGCCCAGTCTTCCCTCTGCCTGGAATTTTTCCTTCTCTTTCACTCTCACCTTTTACAATGATCCCCCCTGGAAACAGTGACCCAATGCTATTTGGGATCATGTAGCCTAAGGTCAAATGCCTGAAGATCAGTGCTTCTAGGGATGAGTATAATGAAGCAGTAAGAGCCTGGGGCATTTTTGTCTTAAAAAAATCCAGATAGGGAGGGGCTCTTTATCACAGAGAAACTGGCTTAATTTGTGTGTCTGTTTGTGCAGGGCAATATACTTACTTATGTTAACTGGGATTTCTTTATCCTGTTCTCTAGACAATTGTCACTCTCTTCATCAAATCTGACACTGGATTCAAAGCCCCTTGAGCCGCCAACCCAGACCAGTCGGTTTACACCAGACCTGTCGAAAAATGACAGCAGCCATCCTGGTGATGCATTGGAGAACAGCCAGCTCCTGGAGAGTGTAAATTCAAATCAGGCTCTTTGTGTCCAGAAAAAACGCAGATCAACTTTGGAGGCCAGCAGAGTTGGTATGGCTCCTGGACGGGTTATTGCATCCTTTCCAGAAGGCCCTGTGAATACAGTGATGAGAAAGGCACAGTCAGTTCACGACCTCATTCATGAGGGTAAGGACACAGGTTGGAATGATGGTTTAAACTGAAGAATGAAATGGGGAGATTGGAGCCTGAGTAGAGGATTAAATTAATATGATGTCTTCCTGCATTCTGAGCTACAGGCTTTGCATGTCTTCTAACTTCTAGCCTGTCGAGGGAAGTATTTTAAATTTGTAATGCAGATGCTGATCTCCTAATTATCAGTCTCTGATATTTGTCTGGCAGCTGTGGGAGGAGCAATGCCAAGGATGAAACAAACTATTTACAAAGAAATTCTCTCTTGCTGTGGGTGGTTGCTTTAGGCCAAAACTGAAGCTCCCCAGGGTAGGGAAGAGAGAAAGAGGGACGGAGGACACAGTAAGAGGGAGTTTACTGTATCCATGCTCTGTGTGAAAGAACTCAATTTTTTAAACAGCCAACTCATGAATCATCAATAAGCACTTGGTTTGTTTTTAAAAAAATAAACCTTATCACCACAACATCATATGTAAGATTTTCCCTGCTTCCTCTGGCCTGTCAGTTAACTGTCACAGTGGTCTGAGGTCTTCTGGCCATACACTCTAAGAGCAAGTCTCTCTCATCAGGTAAGCAGAAATGTGTGAGCCAGATGAGGGAGAGCTGTTGAGGCTTGGCAATATTAAGCTGAAGTAGTGGTTCCATACTGCTCTCCTAGAGGCTGAGCTGATACACATAGGCTGGAGTAGCTCTTTTACTTTCCAATTTTGGAATTCACCACAGGCTCTTGTCTATTTTTGGTATGTTTGTCTGTTTAATTTTCACAGATAAGGGTCCTGGAGTGATATCCTCTGCCAAGCAGCGTCCTCAGACTCTTTTGGTGGTTGAGAAGGATCCCAGACCTAACAATTGCAGGGTGTTATCGGCCAGTATGTTGAAGATGGATGGATCTGGTGCTCTGCTGGCCAAAGATGTCAGGGCTGCAAAACCAAAGTCCTACATGAACCCTACAACCAGCTTCCGGGCTAAGATGTCAAGGAGCATATCTGTAGGGGAAAATCTGTACCTTGGTTACTCCACTGAAATGTTGACTGATGGGAGGACTAGCCCTCCAGTGGCAGAGAAGACACAGTTTAGTTCCACAACAGATGCTGAGAAGATTAAGCTACCAGTGAAAGAAAATGCTCCAGTGAAGCCCGCACTTCAGCCAGTTGTAAACTGCTCATCTCCCAAGTCCTTCCACAGCAAGTTGGCATCATCAAACCGAGCACATCTGATTCTTGACATTCCTAAGCCATTGCCTGATAGACCCACACTGGCCTCCTTCTCACCCACTACCAAATCAAAAACCCTGCTTGAGCCACAGTCTCCACAGTCACCTGCTGGGGCCTGTAAAAAGAAACCCTCTTTTCCTGAGGTCCGAGCCTCCAAGAGGGAGACTCAAACTGCTGGGTCTCTGGTTCTTGGTAGAGAGATCCCAACAGGACTTGCTAAGGAGAGCCCAGTGGAGAGCCCAGTCTCAAGGACAGGTTGCCAGGAAGAGCCAGGGGTCACTAATCCAAAACTGAGGGAGTTGTCAGAGGGCCGGCACCTGAGGTCTCCTGAGGGCACACTGCCTGTGTGCAGGGAGAGGATCACCGGCATCACTTGTGTGCTAGATAATCAACCTGGACTTTGCCCACTAGACCCCATCAGGCCAAGGTCTCCTACATCTGTAACTGCCTCGACACAGGTCTCAGGTGTGCATGGATACTCATCTCTTGTCTTCCCCCTTCTGTCTCCTGTCCTTGTGAATCGCCTCACGATCCCATCACATTTCTTTACGTCCAGCTTCTGGCCTGTCTCGTCCTGTCTGCACCTGTCTCGTTCCATAAGCCATCCCCTCAATGGTGAGACACTTCTAACATCTTTTTCTCAGTCTTTAATTTCCATTTCCTCTGGGTCTTATGTCTGAAGGTCATTTTTAGCTGAAAATTTTGTAGACCTTAGCATTCTCATGGTTTTAGTCATACAGTTACATTTAGGGGCTAAAATTTCTATCTGGTCAGTGTTAAAAGCTGATGTGCTGGGAATCCCCATTTGAGTGTGTTTAAGTTACATCACCTGTGGCCCTCGCAGCATGTCTGACCAGCAAATGAAAGCACAGGCCAACATGTGCTAGCTGAACCTAGCAAGCACAGGTAACAGTGACAGTGAAGTTATGTCAGGCAGCTCAGGCTTTACTTTGTTAATGTGCAGGTACCAGAAGGGTTTGCATAGTCTTCTCACATGAGATAAGGCTTGACCAACATGCCTTCCTTGCTCTAGCCACCTGTAAGAGTGGGAAAGTCTCTGTGCTGCTGTCACTTTACTTTCAGGACATGTCTGCAACTGGGTATGCAGTACACATGCTGGCCTAGCCTTTGCATTTGAGCTTAAAGAGCATGCAATAATTTTTTTAATTATCTCTACTTTGAAGAAAAATGGTATAAGATGGGAAATTGTTTTACCTGCTGAAAACAGTGCCAGGCCCTGGTTTAAGGTACTACAGTAGAATGAAAAATAGCAGGTAACTTCAAGCTGAAGCAAAAATCCTGTCCTTCAAGGCAGGAGAACTTCCAGTGGCAGTGAAGGCACAGTTTAGTGTCACAGCATCTGCTGTGGGACTAAAATCTCCAGAGACTTTTCTTTTGTGTCACAGCCTGGAAGTAAATATATCTTCCTGAAATACTCAGTGGAGTTCTCCAGTAGGAAGCTGCATGTTAACCACTGCTCTGATACCCTGTGCCTTCAGGGGATGATATAGTGCATGGTTTTTAACCCCTTTTGCTATGTTATTATTTGTATCTGATCAATTACATTACTTCTGTGGTGCCAGGCTGCTTCATGCAATGGTTAAGTGCAGTATTTCCACACCAAAGCATTGCAGAAGGATAGTCTGGTTTTGATGCACAGTTATTTTTCTTTTTGCATTTCTAGAGGAATCAAATGCCCTATGATTGAGGCACTCTTACAGAAAGCAGGACATGTGGTGTTTTGTCTGAGGGACCTGCTGTTCTTTCACCATAGGGCGGCTGCTCTGTAGAGCAGTGAGTGCATTTGAAACTTTCAGACCCTCTCCCCAAAGGGATGAGGTTTCCTCCTCAGCCTGGAGCTGCAGAATTGCATTCTGCAGCAGAGAAGTAACAGTCCAGTTGCCTGTACTCATTACACTGAGCTTCCTCTTCTAGACTTGGGAATCAAGCTACATATCATGGGTTTTGGTCAGTTGCTAGGACTCTTGTTTGCAGAATGAGCACAGTGCAGAGAAAGAACAGTTTTTTGCAGCAGTAATTCTTATTTTTTTTTTAAGTAGTTGCCACTACATAGCACACCCTGACAGAATATTTAGCAGCATCCTTTAGTTAGGATGATTTAGCACAGTGGATCCCCAGTTATTTTTTTTTTCCTCACTAGACAGCAATCAGCCTTCAGCTTCTTACAGACCATGTTTCCCAAATTTTTGGTCATAGATGCTGGAAAAGCTGTTTAGATCCATTTTGGCTATTACTGTGAACAATTTACTGTGGCTTCTCTGGATCATAGTGTAGCCATTTATATTAGAAGTGTAGGGCTGACAGAGACCTGTTCTGCTTCTGACTTGCTCTGTAACTTTGGATTTCCAGTTAATTTTTCTGTTCTTCCATTTTCCTGCCTGTATAACAGCTGCAGATAAAAGAGACTTAATTGGTTTGTTAAAACATTTGGACATCTACAGTTAAAATGCTGTAGATGTGCTTTATACTGTTGCTGTGTTTAATATTCTCTGCTGGTTTCTGAAGAGCTCTGCTCTGCACACCCAAGAGGCAGAAAATGCCTGTTACTGAAGCATTTATGTTATGTTCATGACCCTTTTCCAGCATAAAAAGCATGATCAGAGGAAAAATCCAACAATGATCATGAGAAGAAATAGCTGGGTTTAAAATAAAAAGAGGGGTGGAATGGGGCAGGAGGGAAAAATATGTGGGGGGGGAAAAAAAAGAGAGGCAAGAATCGTGGATTGCACTGAAGTCCACTGTGCTTCAGACTCTACACAGCTGGGTAATTTGGGAACAAAATATGCAGATGGAAGGATTTGTTCCTCCCCCTTTGCTCTTCTAGATGTGTTTGTTTATGTATTAATAGATATTTTTCTATCTATATTGGCTTATGCATCACCTAGGTGTATTCAGAAAATTAGTGAAGTTCCCTTCCAGCCTGTTCAAAGATGATGTTCTTAGTATTGCAGAAATAATAGTGATAATGTGACCAAGTTTTGCTTTTAGGTAACTAAAGGAGGTTGAATGGCCTTTGTCCAGACCTGTGCAAACTGAAGATAACTGCAGATTGTCTGTGTGTCTATGTCTTTGTTCATGGTTTATGTCGAACTCATGAAAGTGTTTATTTTATTAAAATATTGCAGGACTTCAACTCTGATGCTTTGGTGGGGGCAGGCAGAAGTTGGTTGCTTGCTTTTATTTTTCATTTTTGAATTATGTTGTATCAGGAGGGCATATCCTGGGTTGCTCAGAAATGTGATTGTGTTGTGTTTGAGTTTTTTGTCAAGACTCCTCTGGACCTCAGTCCCCACTAGAGAACACTAATAATTCAGTATAATCCTCCTTATACACTTTGCAGAAGGATGCATGAGGGGGAGCATGTAGATTTCTGACTAGGTGGAGGCTAAATTTGAGGCTCCTCAGATCAGTCCTTTTTCCATTGGAAGCCTTCATTCAAACTTGACTTTAGTTATCTAAATTGAGAATGGCATGGGTAAACTATGCCTATCCTTGAGTAACAAAAATGTGCAATCTGAGAAAAACCATTGTTGTCTTTGGAGAAGCCAAAGACTGGGGGGGAAAAAAAAAAGTTTGAAACAAGAAGCATCTCTAAGCAGTATGAAGGAAAGCTCATGTAGAACTTGCCTGTTTAATTATTTTCTCAAACCAGCCCTAAAAATTGAACGAGAAGTGTGTCCACCTGGTCTTTCAAATATACATATATATTTAAAAGTTTTCTTACCGAACTGTGAGATTGCAGGTATTGGAGTCATCTGTGCTTTAGTGTGGGTTTTTGTTTTTTTCTTCCCCTTCAGAATCGTGCATCAGTATAGAGCAGTGCCAGCAGGTGGTATCCGAGCTGCAGGACAGCATGTGCAGAGCCCTTCGTCTGTACCGCAGGGTGAGTGGCCTCAGGCACGGGCTCTGCTGCAGTGGGTGGGGGGGTGAGCTTCACAGCCCGAGAGCATCCGGTGAATGTGCTTGCTGGCTCAGGGCCTTCTGTTGGGTGTTCAGTGTCACAAGCTGCCTGGTTGTCCACTTGACTGCACCTTAAGCTTCAATTGGGGAGGCAGAAGATTTCCAACTTTTGGATTTTCCAGTGGCTTGCTATGGAGCTCTGAGCAAATAATTTAACTTTTGGGTCTGTTTAGCATATCTGTAAACTGAACATAACAGTGCTCTTTTTCAAAGGGGTATTAGGGAATTAGTTAATATTTATACAGTGCTTCAGAGGTACAAAATACTTTAAGCTTTTTTAAGCTTTAAGTTATATTATCGCCACCTGTTCTGTTTCTGATGCCTGGGAAAAGGATTAGCAAATGTGGGTTACCATGGGAATCCAGCTGTGACAGGGAACATGGAACTGCTCATCAGTCCATCTCACTGGCAGACCAGAGTTACATGCAGAACAAGATAACAGCTCTTAATTTCTTTGCTTAGCATTCATCTTTCAAGTCTTCTGTAATGCCTGTGAAACTTCCCTGGTGAGCTTTCGCCTTGGGTTCCTCTGCAGCTCTGGCCTTAGTGCATTCATTAGCTTTCCAGCCCTGCTGTGTTCTGTGACCAGCTGCATCTGGCAGACAGGAAGAAAAGGAGACTGTGGCCCTGTGCTGCAGCTGGGAAATGTAGCACCTCCTTAGGCCCAGTATAAGGGGAACACTACCTGAAAATGTGCTTCCCATTTTTATCCTAGTGGAGCAATGTCTCTGGATTTCATGTGACTAGCAATATTGGATGCATGCCCTGCTGTAAGACTAAACTGGCAGTCTCAAATGTTGGAAGAAAAGGACACTTGAGTGCTTTGCAGATCTTGAATGGCTTTGCTTCCCTAAAGGATGGAAACTCTTTACTTTGTGTTCTACATAAACCCAAATGCATTCTTTTTTCCTTTTCCCTCTCTATTTTCAGGTGTTAAATGATACAGAGTCTTCTACTGACAAAGATAAAATAGCAGGCCTCTTGACAGAAACATTCTCCTCAATGAAGAAACAACTGGACTCTCTGAAGGATGAGGAGGAGCTTCCAAAGGTTAAGGAGATACTGGTGAGGCCACAAGATACCACTAACCCACTGAATGAGGGATGTGGTGCCAATCTGCCAAGTCCCAAGAGTCTGGGAGATGAGCAGACACTAGCTTTGCTGGAACAGTACTCAGAACTATTGCTACAAGCTGTGGAACGACGCATGGACAAAAAGCTCTAAGAGGGGTGTTTTAGGTGTTTGAATACACAAAATTAATCCCAAGAAGAGGACCACGGAGAGAGCTTCAGACAAATACTATCATTGCACTGGTCTAGGGCTGGTGGGGAGACCTTTATACATTTATTTCCTCAGGTCCCTACAACTGACTTGCTCTAATTCTTAGCAATGTGCTGGCCACAATTTTAATATTTTTCCCCAATGGTCTTCAACTTCCTGTCTCTACACAAAGTCTTGAAAGAGGAGTTTGGAGAAATTGCCTTGAAATTTCTTCATAGCCGGGAGGTCAGGATGTTTGACACATAAAGAAACAAAGAAAATCCAGTTTATCCAAGAAATTCTGAACTGCTGACTAAAAACAAAAGGAGTCCAGGTGAAGCCAATCCTTTCCTCTCCACGGCTTCATGAGAATCAAGAAGCAGACTTTTAATGGGTTTATTTATTAATTTATTTTTCTGACTGTTGCTCTATGTCACATTTGTGGCTGTTATCTTTGTCTTTTAACAAAAACTGTAAATCCCTTTGCCATATCCCAGCGAGAAACAATCTCTGTATTATAAACCCCCAACAGGGAGACAGGCTGGAGTGTCTGTGCAATTAATGAACTGTTTTCTGCTTAAATCTTGTCTTGCTGTTCTTTCTTTTCCTGCCTTAGTTTTGTTACTTGTAGTCATCCTACTGTTGTCATGACAACCCTGTCTGCTTTTCTCTTGTTTCAAGAGAGTCCCCACACTGTATTTTATCTGTATTTACCTCTGGAGGAAGGCTCTGCAACCCTTGGACCGTGCTTTGGAGATAACTTAGTGAATTCTGTAGTGATAGTTTTAATCTGGAATTTGGTGTTCTACTGATAATTCAGACTGGGTTTCCTGCAGACATTTTAAAAATGGGATTCAGATACAAATATGAAAGTTTGTTTCAGCCACCTTTTATGATTAGGAGTTGGATATTGACTTTGATATTATCATCACTGGGAAGTATGGGATGATGATTTATTTGTTGAGAAGTGACATGGAAAAGCTGGTTTCCATCTCTTACAGTGTAACTCTAGATTTGAGAGATCCTCAGTGCAACAGCCCATCTGTGTAATTTGTTCATTTCACTCTAATAGGAAAATGTTTTCTTCTTGCTTTTCCACTAGAACAGGGTATTTGCATCCCTTTACATCTCTTAACTTTTGTAAAACTGTTTCAACTACTCACAGAAAATGATTTCCCAAGAACTCTGAACAAGATAGTTTGCAATGTGATTAACACAATTTACCCTGCCCGTAGCCTATTTGCTTTTCTTTAATTTCTTGTCTGAGAAACAGAAAACCTTCCCTTCTGGCAGTTGTGTGTGTAATATTCTTCTCACTCTGTGAAGCTTCTCTAAGGCCATGCAAACTTGTGTTTCTTGTGGCTTAAAACCATCCAGTGATCTTTATTTGGTCAACGATAAGCTAAGAAAAAAAATTTTTCAAACAAATGAAATTCTTCAGCACCTTCCCCCTTAGTCCCATTCCTTTCCACAACAGAGACAGGTATGCAAAATGCCTTATTTCTTTCTCCATTTTTAGTCTGTCTTGGATTTATATTCAGGCAGAGCAGTGTCATCTCAGTTTGTAAACCTAATGCAAACAACAAGCTTTTGACAGGAGAGAGACTGCTAGCATCTGTGGAAGTCACGCAAAGGCAGCCAGACAGCATCACTTGATTCCACAGGTTACAAGCTTGAAGCAGTTTCCTTTCATTTTATGGTCCTGGCTGTCATGTCTTGGAAACCCTGTGGCACTTGGAAATGTGGTCTGTTGACTTCTTGTCTGTGACTGGAGATCCGCAGTGCAGCCTTTTTTCTACTGGGCCGGCCAGCCTAGCATTAGGATCAAGTTATTCTTCTGAATAACTTCAGGGCTGAATAATTTGTAGTTCTCTCTCTCCTCCTGACAGGTTTGCTGGCTGATCACCACTGGCAACTGCTTCAGTACTTGGCAGTGTGAGGAGCACTTTGAGAGCTTTCTAGTTGCTTCTGCCTGTAATTTAAATCTGCCTAATTGTGTTTCAGGTGTCCTTGCTAACCTTCCCTTCCTTGGGCTTGTACTGAAATTTTAAAGCTGTTATTTTCTAGTCCTGTCTCAGCCTTGCACTGTGCTGAATCAGCTGGTGTGCTTGGTCTCATGGGCAGCTTCACTTGCACAGACAGGTTTTGCAAAGGAAGGTAAGTTGAAAACCAGAGAGGAAATTTCTGGCAGTTTCCTTGAGTGAAAAGGTGTGCTGGACATGCCATGAGTAGAATGTATGTTTGCAGTCGTGTTCGGTCTGTGATGGATTTAGGGTTGGTCAGGCTTGCTTTTGAGGTGATAAGTTCCTCCACTTTCAGACTGTGAACATATGTCCTAGTATACAGGAGAATTCTTGCTGTACTGGGACCACAAGACACTCAGGTAAAATAGCAGTCCCTCCAACCCAGGTATCTTTTGGTACTGGTGATAATGGTTTGAGGGTCCTTTATATTACTTCCCTGTGCAATTTTATTCCATTTTATTATTTGAACTTCGAGGTAGTGACAAAAAGGGTCAGAGATGATACAAAAGATTGAGTGGTGAGAATGAAATTCCCATTAAGGTAAAGAGCAACAACCAGTGAAGTTGGTGTAGGGCTATGAAACAAAGCTCCTTGGAAATTAGTTGTGTGAACCAAATCTGACTTTTTTAAGCTTATCAGAGTGGGTTTTACACTCTGTAATGGATTGTGCTTGGGGTCATAGCTGCATACAGGAAACCAGAGGTAAAATCTGATCAGAATGATGGTAAGAGAAGTGTTGGGCAAGTAGATCAGTTGGAGAATGGTTGTGTAGTTTAAAATAAATTAGAATAGTAAATGTAGGATGCTTAGGAAAACAGAGTAGAGGTAGACATAGTCTTGGCCTGAATAACACAATTCAGCCAATTCCTGTGAAAGATATAGTACAGAAAGGCTTCAGGAAAGTAGATTTAGGACTGAGATGATGATCTGTAATTGAAGAATGAGTTGGAAGCGGTTTGGTTTTAAGTATGTCCTATATGGCCTCTTGTTTCTTTGCTCACTGTCCTCTAAGCAACTGTGTTCTCTTAAATGGCAAAGTCGTAAGCTGATTGCCCAAGGCTTGGGTGTTATGAATTGAGAAGCAGAAGTAACGGAGATGCTGGTGCCACAAGTTTGTTGCTGAGAGGGGTGAGGAGGTAGTGTTGCTCTTTATAATTTGAGACTGATTGAACTGATTCTTCCTTGCTAACTTCCTATTGCTGGCAGTAGGAAATATTATTCAAAATTCTAGTTTACAGAACAAAGAGAGCATAAATGTGTTACATTTTGTTGCACCTTGTAAATGTGTTCCACCACAGGCTGCCCATTGGGCCAGGTAGAGAAATACTGAAGGGTAACAGCCTGGGAAGTGAAGAGCTTGTGGGAGAAGTTCATAAACTTGAGCCACTCCCTCTTACTGGTTTGTGTGGGTGTTAGCATAGACACAACCAGATACCTGTGTTAAGACCAGTTATTTGTTTAACTTAAAGCCTGAAAAAAATACTTTGGACCTACATAACTTCTTTAAATACATTTTGTCCCCTTCAACCCAACATTCCTGGTCAAAATGAGAAGAGTTGTTGGGGATTTATTTTTTTTTCCCCATCCTGTAAATAGTATTACTTTGCCTGTGGGACCCCTCGGTTCATACCTGAGCCCTCTGAACCGGTGCAGTAGGAAGGGCTGCAACCTGAGAGCGCAGCAAACGCTGTTGTTTTATTTCCTGTTGCCGGCAGGGTAACACCTTCCTCTTCCCCATCCCTCAGTAGCGCCCAGGAGCCGCGTGTGCGGGAGTCTGCGTTTCTTCCACCTCCTCTCTCAGGTTGTCTTCTCCTTTCCGTGCAACCTCCCAGGCGATGGTAGGGACGGGCCTTACAGCAGCCTCCTCCCCAGGCCCCGTTTTGCAGAATTGGGACGTTTAATTTCCATAAATAGATACATACGAACTTTTTTTTTAAGGAAAGAATATGTATATAACTATATATAAGAAAAACTAAATGCAGGTATTTAAACCCAATTGGTAAATTAATGCATGTATACGGTGTCTCCTCCCACCCCACCCCGTGGCATCCAGGGTACTAAGTGACAAAAACCTCATGAAAATAATAGACAGGTCTTAAAGCAGCCCCTGAGTGAGCAGGTGCTTCCTCCTCTGGATGGGACCAGCACGGCCCGTGTTTCGAACGGTGTGTGACGAGCCCGGCTGGGGCTGCATCCCTGGGAAGCGGGGCTGCATCCCTGGGGATGGAGCGGGGCTGCATCCCTGGGGATGGAGCGGGGCTGCATCCCTGGGGAGCGGGGCTGCATCCCTGGGGATGGAGCTGGGGTGGGGGGGGGGTCCCCGTGCCCCCAGCGGCTGGGTGCGCTCCTGCACTGCCCCCTCCTCCACCCGCCTGAGAAACAGCAACGATTCCTTCCTGCTTTATTTATAGATGCGTGTTTTTATACTTTAGGCTTTAGGTAAGATAATCCTTTAAAATGTCCTCTTTTTTTATTTATTTGGAAAACCAATAATAAAAACCGTTTCTTGGTGTTTTTTTGTTTTTGTTTTTGTTTTGTTGTTTTCTTTCTCACTGTGAAGCTCCCTCCGCGAGCTGTTTTTTTTTTAACTCTGTACTCCTTTGTACTCTGTGTCTTCAATAAAAACGTGACCCGTTTGTTACCGACCTGCGCTTGGGCTGCGCGACCGCTCCCCGCTCCCCTCCCCG
>NW_009953571.1:5496730-5513309 GCF_000747805.2 Chaetura pelagica
CCCTCTGGCACCCGGGCCCTCCCGAACAGCCCCAGGGTTCCAACAGAGCCATTTCTGGACCCAGGGGACGCTCACCCCTTGCTTTAAGCCGAGTGTGTGCTAGCAGAGGGAGCTTCTCTCAGGATGCTGAATTAAAGTGTCTCTTGTTTTCCTGGGCAGAGCTGGGGTGGACAGATTCTGTGCCCTATCTTGATAGGCCTCCATCCCCGCTGGAGTTTTATCGAGAATGGGTGAGTCCAAATAAGCCTTGTATAATTCAGAACGCCATCAGCCACTGGCCAGCTCTGAAGAAGTGGACCTCAGCCTACCTCAGGTATGAGCCGGCTTTGGAGCAGGGCTGGTGGTCAGTTTCAGCTGACCAGAGTAAAAGGCCCTTGTCTTTATCCTTCAGGTTAGCTCAGCTTCCTCCCTGCTTCTGTATGAAGCTCCCGTGTGTTGGCATGGGGCAATAGCACTGTAAGGACAGACTGACTTGTGTGAGATTTTGTGTGTGGTTTTTTTCAAAATTCTTCTTAAATGAGTGATTTTTTCTTTTTTAATGTTCTTTCATGAGGGGAGATTTCTGATTAGACCTAAAATCTATGGGTTTACCATTGAATTTTTCACACAAATAAGGGCTGTTAGGTCAACCATGTGTGTGTCTGTCCATCCTTTCTCCCTCTGCTATTGCTTTTCAACATGTGGCCACCCATATATGACTGCATTGAGTGGTCCTGAGAAATCAGGTTTCACCATAATTCCTGAAAAGAAGTGGCTGAAGAGGGCCCTCTGCCTGCACGAGGAGAAGGAAGCTCCCTTGTGAACTTACCTGTTAGACACAAGAGAATTTAGAGAGGTAAAAAGCACTACAGTTGCCACGACTGTAGGGAGCAATTGGAGCAGAATGCCAGAGTCCTTGTCAGATAGAAAATCTAGTCTAGAGACGCCCATCCATGGAAAGCCAGGCTTCTTATTTTTGCTGCTCATGAAACACATTATATATAAAGTAATCAGTGTCTAATATCTTGGCCAACTGCAGGTCTGGCTATAAACATCTGATTTGTTTTGCAGGGAGGTGGTAGGTCCCAAGGTAGTGAGTGTGGCAGTAACACCAAATGGTTATGCAGATGCGGTGTTTCGGGACCGTTTTGTCATGCCAGAGGAGCGCCAGATGCCTTTCATGGACTTTTTGGACATTGTGGAGAAGAAAGTGACCTCTCCCAACGTATTTTATGTGCAGAAGCAGTGTTCAAACCTCACCGAGGAGTTCCCTGAACTTGTCTGTGATGTGCAGCCTGACATACCATGGATGAGTGAGGCACTTGGTAAACCTATTTCTCCTGTATTCAGTAAATATTTTGTATGGAGCTTTAAAACAATCATGCTAGGTACATGGTAGTGTTTGTTCTGTTTCTGAGTGCCACAGCTCACTTTGGTTTAATTCCCTTGGCAAGCAGAAGTGGTAAAATACTGAATAGAGTAATCCCAAGTTTTGGGTTTGGGCTACTCCAGAATCAGTATCTCAGTTGTGCATTGAGACCATCACAAATGAAACCACATGGTGATAGTGCCATATAGCACTTTTCATATAGTGGCTTTTCTGTGATGTAGAGTCACATTTCAACTTGGATGCACAGTGCTGCTACCAAAGCTAGCATAACAAATGAGTGAAACAACACACAGTCCCCACCCCCTTTGGTAAAATTTACAGATTTTTTGTTTTAGTTAAATGCTGATCTGTTCCAGTTGATTTCTGTTTTACAGCATGTCTTTCCTTCAATGTGTTTTTTTGTGATCTCACCTTCTTGCAACTGTACGTAGACATGCTGCAGCTTCTCTGTGGGCTGTCTTAGGGATTCAGAATGTGGAAATTGAAGGCTGTAACCATTGATTTGGGGATGCATACTACTATGCCATGAAGTCTGGTGGGCACTACAGTGGCTTCCATTGTAGCAGGAGGTTGTTGCTGCTCACAGAGTGCTGTTTGGCAATGAAACTGGTCATGGTTACGAAGAAAGTTGAAGGGCAGAATTTGGCAGAAAATTATTCAAAATGCTTCTAAATGTAACACTTCAAATTATTTTTCTCTTTATAACATTTCTCTATTCCCTAACCATACAGGGAGGAAACCTGATGCTGTGAATTTCTGGCTTGGGGAATCAGCTGCTGTGACATCTTGTATGTATAGTATAGCACTGTGTGTTCTCAGCACAGGTTTTGAGCCTGCTTTGAGTTAGTGTCTCAGTAGGGCTGTGTGTGTTTTTTCTGACAAAGCAGTTCTAATTTAATTTGCTTTTTTACATTCTTTCTCTTGCATCTCTGCAGCCTCTTGCTTTTGTCTCTGGGTACATCTACCTGGGATTGTGTCACGCAAGGCACTGACAATT
Organism: Chaetura pelagica; assembly: GCF_000747805.2. Lineage (NCBI taxonomy): Eukaryota > Metazoa > Chordata > Aves > Apodiformes > Apodidae > Chaetura > Chaetura pelagica. The sequence continues at coordinate 5,499,097 of NW_009953571.1, forward strand.
TAATTTGCTTCATTGAAAACACTTGCTACAACATTATATTGTTAATTTCTATGCCCACTGGCTGCAAGAGGAGGAAGTAGCCTAATAATAAGAGGGCAAGCCAAGGCTTTGAATTTACTTTATTTTTTGGCATAGTGAAGGAAATAATACTGTTTTTGTCTCTTTCTCCACATCTTTTTTTTTTTTCTTCAATCCTAGTACATAAAGATCATTATGAGAACTTGTACTGTGTGATCTCTGGAGAGAAACATTTTCTACTGCATCCACCGAGTGACCGTCCCTTCATCCCATATGGTACATAATTTCCTGTGCAGTATGTCTGAAGGTTGTAGAGAGGAGAGACTAAAAATATTGAAAGATGTGAAAAAGGAAGCAGAGGTAACATTCTGATGTTCATGCAGTGTTGTGCTTTCCAGTATGAACAGAAATCTCTCCTATTTTGTGCTGCACGTAGTTTTTAATACAAACATTATTCTGAGGTCAGGTTTTCTAGTCCTGTGAAAGAACAGATTCATTGATACAGCAGTCTTTTCAACTTTAGAAGATTTAAATTTAAGCATCTTGGCAGTTTTGTAGCATGTCATATTTGATGTTTAACAGGTTTGGATTCTCGCTGTTCATTCTTTTATCTAGATAAAAATCCAGGAAACAGAAAAATAAGTTGTAACTTAATGAAATATTCAAGTTACTAACTGAATCGCTGGGACCCAGAGAAATGAAAAAAGAGATTCTTATGGCAGCATTACATCACTTTGCCCGTTTTCTTTTTATTGCTTTCTGATGTGCACAGTAATAGTTCATTACTTGTAGTGTCATCTTTTAGAGGACAGCTTAACTTTATGTTTCATAAAGTTCTTTGACTTTCAGACCTTCAGGTTAAGTGAATGCAGAGTGCTAGAGTAGACTAATACGATTTTGTGTGGATTTGTGCAATGGTAGAGTATTTTGTTTATACTTATTTTGTTTACAACCTTGAAATCATAGACTCCTAGAAACGTTTGGGTTGGAAGGGACCTTTAAGATCATCTAGTCACAACCCCTCTGTATGGACAGAGTCACCTCCCACTAGACCAGGCTGCTCAAGGCCCTATGCATCTTGGCCTTGAACACTTTCAAGGAAGCGGCATCCACACTCTGGGTTACCTGTTCTGGTGTCTCATGACCCTCACTGCAAGATTTCTTCCTTATATCCAAGCCAAATCTATGCTCTGTCAATTTGAAACTGTTGTCCTTCATCCTGTCACTACAGGCCTTGGTAAAAAGTCTTTCTCTGCCTTTCTCATAAGTCCCCTTTATCTATTGAAAGATTTCCCCAGAGTATTCTCTTTTCCACAGTGAACAACCTCATTTGTCTCACGGTGTCATATGTATGTGAATGTATGAAATACTTCTATGTCATATGAGTCCTGCTTTGTAAAAGTTAGTGTTGAAGCACGGAACAGAGACAATGCACACATTTTATAGCATCTAGTAAAATGATGACTCCATCTCTTTGAATATCAGGTAGATAGAGAGAAGCTGTCTCAAGGGAGAGGGCTTAGAAAACCATGTATGCTGAAGCAATAAAGGAAAAGCAAGCCTATCTGAAGTAGTTGATGACCCCCATTGGATAAAATTAGAAGTAAAAGCCTGACCACAAGTCACTAATAGCTCTCCTGAGTGATGTCTTCTAGACTGACGTGAGAAGAAAAGGGCAGAATGCTATGTTTGTCAGGTATGCATGTATGACTTCTGGAAAGGAAACAAGACAGTTACTGGAATAATGTGGGACCAGGAGTAAAATGGGTTTTATGGAGAATAATTCCCATGAAGAAAAAAGGTTGGAATTCCAAACAGGAAGGCATATCAGTATTTAGGCTGGCTTAAAAAAAAAAAAAAAAGAAACTAGATAAACACTGAAATGGACATAGGGGAGGACAGTAAGTTGAAAATGGTTTTGTCTTAATTTTTCTTTTACTTGATGGAAGTGTGTCGTGCTCTGCCATTAGTTTCTCGGAGAACTACTCTGAGTTGTAGCATTTAATTCCTTCTGTTCCAGAGCTCTATCAGCCAGCAACCTACCAGGTATCAGAAGATGGCTCATTTGAAATTGTGGATGAGAAGACTGCAGATAAGGTAAAAAAATATACAAAGAAAACAATCAGTGTATTAAAAAATAGTTTTGGGCACTGCTGAGCCCTCAGACTGAGCATACTGACTGATATCTAGAAATTCTTCTCTACTGGAAAGAAAATACCTAGATATTTCGCTTGCATTTTACTATTTGCAAAGGATACCCAGCTTCCAGAAAGGATTTTTGCTGCACATGTGAAACCATTGATACCATTAACATGTATCAGACTTAAATAGATACAGTAAAAGACTTTTAAATGAATCACAGAATCACTTCAGTTGGAAAAGACCTTTGAGATCAAGAGCAACATTAACCTAACTCTGCCAAGTCTAGTGCTAAACAATATTCCTAAGCACCACATCTGCTTGTCTTTCAAACACCTCCAGAAATGGTGATTCAGCCACCTCCCTGGCAGCATGTTCCAGTTCCTGAGAACCCTCTCAGTGAAGAAGTTTCTTCTGATTTCCAATCTAAACCTCCCTGGGTGCAACTTGAAGCAATTTCACTTGAGAGAAGAGACTGACACTTTCCTCACTACAGCCTCATTTCAGGAAGTTGTAGAGGGGGATAAGGTCTCCCCTCAGCCTGTTTTTGTCCAGACAGAACAACCCCAGTTCCCTCAGCTACTCTTCATAAGATTTGTTCTTCAAACCCTTCACCAGCTTTGTTGCCCTTCTCTGGACTCATTCCAGCACCTTGATGTCTTGTAGTGAGGGGCCCAAAACTGAACACAGTACTCGAGGTGCAGCCTCATCAGTGCTAAGCACAGGGACACTTCCCTACTCCTGCTGGCCACACTACTGCTGATACAAGCCAGGATGCTGTGGGCCTTCTAGGCCACTTGGGCACACTGCTGGCTCATATTCAGCTGGCTGTCAGTCAACCCTCCCAGGTCCTTTTCCCCCGGGCAACTTTTCAGCCACTCTTCCCCAAACCTGTAGTGTTGCTTGGGGTTGTTGTGACCCAAATGCAGGACCCAGCACTTGGCCTTGTTAAATCTCATACAATTGGCCTCGGCCTATTGATCCATCATATCCAGGTCCCTCTGCAGAGCCTTCCTACCCTCAGGCAGATCAACACTCCCTCCCAACTTAGTGTCACCTGCAAACCTACTGAGGGTTACTCGATTCCCTCATCCAGTTAATAGATAAATATATTAAGCACAACTTGCCCCAAAACTGAGCTGTGGGGAACACACCACTTGTGACTGACCACCAGCTGGATTTAACTCCCATTTCACCAGAACTCTTTGGGCCCAGCCAGCCAATGTTTTATCCAGTGATGGGTATGTTAGTCTAAGCCGTATGTAGCCAGTTTCTCTAGGAGAATTGATTTATTTCAGTAAGACTGAAATAGATTCCTCTGCATTCACTGTCATTTGACCCTCTCTACTCAAGGCTGGATTTTGCTCTACAGCAGTATAACCCAGTGCAATAGAACATCTGTCCCAATGAATAAAATGTGTTTTCATAGCAGGAGCAATATTTATTTGGTTAAAACGTATAGATCCAGAGGTGCTTCACAAAAAGTCAGTAGCCTTTTGTATGTTATCTCCCTTATTTTGCCACTGCAATGTGTGACTAATGCTGTAGCTGAAGTTCAGCTGGGGTTTTTTGATGGAATCTCGCTGTACCACAATAAAGTGGAGTGCTGAGGTTTATAACTCTGTAGGGCATAGAAGGAATGAATGCAGGCAGTGGAATTTCCCAGCAGGAAAGGTGGTTTTAGCTTCTGGGAACAAAATTGGACCAGAGAGCTTTAGAAGAAGAAAGGAATTTCTAAAAAGAGTGTGGCAGATAGATAATACTGAAGTACTGAATGCAGGAGTAACAAGTGACTTTAGGGGCTGGAGTTGTTTTGAAAGCATGTAATGAGCCTGACATTTCATGGCTGACATTTAGCACCTTTTCCCTAATGATAAATGCTTCACTAAAGGAGGCAAATTTTTGCATCGGTGACCTATTCCCAGTTGAATGTGGAAAGATGTGTAGGTGTACCTGTTCTGCACACAAAATATGTGTTGGGTAACCTAGTAAGTGTTGTTCCCAGTTGTGTTTTATAGAAGCTTACTGGAATTTTTTTGCCAGGGTCAGTACCATATACATACTGTCTTGCTTTTAGGTGCCCTGGATCCCCCTGGACCCATTGAACCCGAATCTGGAACTGTATCCAGACTATGCTCAGACAAAACCTTTGCAGTGTACAGTGAAAGCTGGTGAGATGTTATACCTGCCTTCTCTTTGGTTCCATCATGTTCAGCAATCACATGGCTGCATAGCAGGTAAAATATACAATATTTCTAGATACGTTTTTGGACTGTGGTCTGTGTGCCGCTAGATACTCCTCAACGAAGCATAACTGGGACTAAAGGTCCCTTTAAGATTATCTGCCCCCCCTGAGGAGGAGGTAGCTATCTCAACAGATGCCATTGGGCTACTTCCTTGCAGTATCTTTTGCTTATAATTCATAGCATTGTTGACAAGTGCTAGGGATATAGCAGAAGAGAAAGTCTTTCTAATTTTCAAGTCTGGAGAAGGGTGGTTAATCTGGTGTTTGTGATCTAGTTTCTGTGTATAACCCTGAGCTAAGGAGCTTGTCTGCCTAGCCTGCTCTCTGCAGTTTGATCAGCTACCTACTTTTCACAAAGAAGCTGGGTGTTGCAGCTGCTGTTACTGCATTGGCAAAAAAGGGTCTAGGGGAAGAAGAGGAAACGAGAAAGTGTATGAGTTTTAGGCATGGATGGAGACACAATGTGGAAGATGGATAGGCTATAGTCATGTTAGCTGTACTCTACTCCCACCCAGTCTCCTACCTTGCTGATAAGCCTATGCTTGTGTTACTGTTCCCTGGGATTTATCAAAAGTCTTATCTCTTTCTTCATAGGATTTATCATCATCTGTCTCTTTTTTTCCTTCCCAAAGAGAGTTCCAGAATTTCAAGCATGGCTCATTTAGTGCAGGTGGAGGGGTGGTGCAAAGTATTATCATTGTATCCTGTAGGTTTTGCAAGGTTTGAAGAAGAATTTTTTGCTGTCCTGTATCTGGAATACTCCTTTCTGCTCAGGGAGAGTAAATACAATATTCTGAACAACATAACAGTAGTATTTGTGTAACACTGCAAATATTGCAAGCCCTTTTTTTCCTTTTTTTTTTTTCAGTATTTGCAATGTACTGCTGCATCAGCCCTTAAAGATTTTTTAGAAAAAGTAGAGTTGTTTCCAGTTACAAGCTCTTGTCTCTATCTAACAGAAATACCAGAGTTGACAAGTTTATTCGGCCTTTAGTCTGTTAACTGCCCTGTAGTCTGTATACACTTGCAAAAAATCAATGTTCCCTGGGTCTGGTCCAGTGAATGTCTGAAGCTAGAATGTATCCTTGTCCAAGAACCACTAGTGCAATATTGTACTGCTTGGCTTATTTTTTTCTAGGAGACGTACACCAAAATTAAAATTACAAGCAAAATCAAAGCACTAATTGATGATCATTGTGCAGTAGTAGTGAATTTGCCATCCTTTATACACTCAGAAGAAGAGAGGTTCCTATCCAGGTGTTAAACTTTGCAGTATATTTGGTATTTTTGGTCTACATAGAAGCATACATTTTCTGTTCCTAAACATTTTGCCAGCTTCAGCTCCAAGAAATCCCCAGAATAGAGTAGAAAGAGGAGTTTGTTTGGGTTAAGGCAGGGTTACATTGGCAGCCCTCTTGAAGAATTGGAATGTTTGCTTACGTTATTTGTGGCTGTAGTCAAAGATTTGCTCATTTCAGAGTTCAGTCAGTAGGAAGGAAAAGCTGTTTTGTGAATGATTACATTCCAGCCCTAGAAATGTTTTCCCTTTTCTTGTCTCCTCAGTGAATTATTGGTATGACATGGAATATGACCTCAAGTACAGCTATTACCAACTACTGGACTGTCTCACCAAAGCTGTGGAAGTGTTATAACAGAGATGGGAGACTCGAGCTTTTGGTCTCTCTTCTGGTGTGATACAATCATCAGCATCTATGACTGGGCTACAAACATCATTCAAGTGAAAAGAACTGAACATTATTATCCACAGCAATGTCTGTGAAACAGATCATGGCTGTTTTACTTGATTTCAGAGTCCAAATCAATCGACCATGTTTTTTAACTAGTAAGTAGAAGGTTTGATAAATAGCATTTTTAGGTATTTGCATGATTCCTTAGTGCCAGTGGGCAAAATAAAATTTGAAGGAAGGGAATCCAGGGTTTGGAAATCCCAAAACAGAAGCCATGACTGTTTGTTCAGATCTACAGATTGTTTTCATGACAACCCAAGTGGGCAAGGAAGAATCTGCTCTGCCACCCACCTGCATCAGGCTGCATCAGTCCTGCACATGCATTCAGCTTAAGGTGAAAGGCCTGTCCAGTTGTAATTCACTGAATTCAGTGGCTGTGGTGTTTTCATGGTGAGAATTTGCAACTTCTGCAATAAAAGGTCAGTTTAAAAGCTTACTTCTATACTAATTTCCTACTTTTTTTTTTTCAAATGATGTGATGGGTGGAGGATATCTAGGAGGATATGCAAAAGTCAACATTGGCTGTTTTCCATGTTAAGCTACATGGTTCTGTTGCTAGTTGTTGGGGTTTTTTTCCACCGTTGTATTTAAATGTACCCACATTCTCTTACATCCTGAGCAGTGATTTTACAGTTGCTTTGCCAGATCTGCAGGTAAACTGCACGTCATCTGCAGTCTTGTGGCATGATGTGTGATTCTGCAGACTGTAGGGTCATTGATTAGTTCAATTATTTGCCATTCATTGCTGCCTAGCACATGGCCAGATGAATTGTGTGAACCAGGAGCCTTTTTCTGCAGGCTGAATTCCAATTTGTGTTTCCACAGAACAGGATAAGAATACCTAGGTGTCTGAGACCCATAGGGTAGGACTAAAAGGCTATTCAGTGTATTGCAAAAATGGAGTATTATTGTTTATGAAAGCCAAAAGTTGGTATTTGTCATCAAATCTTCAAACAGTTCTATAGAAACAGTAGTGATATAGGGAAAAATGTATTTTCTATGTATTAACTAGGAAAACGCAGATACCTTTGGGACAGGATTGATTATTGTGAAGAAAAAAGATAATGGTTTCTTTGCTCTCCTCTCTCCCCTCTCCTCTCTCCTCTCTCCTCTCTCCCCTCTCCTCTCTCCTCTCTCCTCTCTCCCCTCTCCCCTCTCCCCTCTCCCCTCTCCCCTCTCCCCAAAAACTTGTTTGTGCTCACTTGGAAAAGGCATCCAAGCCAGTTCTGCAATAGAACCCGGACTTTCCCACTGTGGAGGGGGAAATGCGATTTGAGTATCTCTTTGTCACCTTGGGGTTTTTACCTTAATGTCCCTCTATAATCAAAAGTAAGACCAGGAGCCAATCACAGGGTGTGTGGAGGGAGGCGTGCTCTGAACTACACCTCCCAGCTGCCCGAGCTTGTCGGCTGAAGGAAGCGGTCACGGTCCTTGCTCCTGGACTTTGGGCAAAGTTTATAAACCTGAGAAGGCTCAGGCTGCCGAGGATCGTGTTTCACGCAGCTCCACGAGCAGGGCAGCGGAGCTGGGATGGCGGTGCAGGTGTCGGTTCTGCCTTCCCCGAGGTGTCTGTTCGATGAGCCTGTGCGGATCTGCGTGGCGGGACTGCTGCCGCAGCAGGCGGTCACCCTCCGAGCCAGCCTGCTGGACGACGGTGGGGAACTTTTCCAAGCCCACGCTCGCTACAGAGCTGGGAGCAGCGGCGAGCTCGACCTGAGCCGCTCCCCTGCGCTGGGAGGCAGCTATTCGGGAGTGGAGCCGATGGGGCTGCTGTGGTCGCTGCAGTCTAAAGCGCCCTATAAGCGGCTGGCAAAGAGGAACGTCCTGACACCTTTCTATGTGGACTTTGAAGTGTATGAGGGCCACGGGGATATGAGCCGCTTGCTGGCAAAATGCACCAATGAGAGGTGGTTTTTAGGAGAGGGAGTGAAGAGGATTTCAGTCAGAGAAGGTCGTCTGAAGGCAACCCTCTTCCTCCCTCCTGGTGAGTTCAAATTCTGTTTTGGTTTTCCAGGTGTGACTTACACCACGTACTGTATGTGCCCCATGGCCTCTGGATGCTCTTGGCCACCCAGAGCAAAACCTCAGCAAAAGCCTTCAGCCTGTGCTTGGTTCAGCTACTTAGATCCTCGAAGCAGAGCAGGGAGGAGGAGGCATTGCCCGGACAGGACAAGTGCTGAGGCAGGGAATGCCAGGAAGGCAGCAGTTGGTGATATGAGGCATGTCCTGTTTGCTCTAGCTGAGGGGGACCAGGACCTCTCTTGCAGTGAGAACTCTGGGGAATAGTGTGTTTGTTTCTTAGCTCTTCTGTTGGGCTGACAGGACAGAGAGGCTGCTGGTCTTCAGCAGAGCTGTGAGACAAGATAGCTGTGGCCAAGGGGTGAGGAGAGACAAGGTGGGAGCACTGGACTCAGGGCTGCAACTAGCCTAGGCTGCTTCAGCAGCTGCCATTGGTCTTCCTGCAGGCTCTGGTCTTGTCTCAATGTCTCCCTCTTTGGCTAAGGAAAAGCAAAAGAAAGAAGTCTCTACCTGGTTGAGCAGCTTGACTACATGGGCTACTTAGGAAGATGGAAAACAAATGAGAAAAGCAAGGTCTTTAATTAAACAGGTGTCATATTCCACAGCTCTGTATGGAGACAGTGCAGAGACTGGGTCCTGTATAAAGCTGCTCTGGCCTCTGAACTGTTAATGTTCTTGGTCAGTATTTGAACATTAATATTTTGCTCTGTAATGGATAAAAAGTCCCTTACAGATGCTGCTAAACTAAATCTTTTTAAGGCGAGTTTGTCTGTAAGAATGGGCAGAGCAGCAGCATGAAAGGAAGGTCCTATGGTTGTGGGAGGAGAGCTGAGAAGCCCATTGGTAGTTAACAGATCAGACTGAACCCTGAGTTCACTGTCAGTGCTGGTGTTTGTGGGTGCATTTCACACCTGAAGCATTCCCTCCCTAGACAACCTGCTAGCATAGCTCCTAAAGAAACATAGCTCACACAGCACTTCTGTTTGTTCCTCAATCTCCAGTGATCTGAGAACATCTAGGCAAATTTCAGCTGATATTCATGGTGTGAGAAGAATGCTCAACATAGGAACTTCCTACAGTGAGTTCCTAAGACAGAGAAATATCTGACATAGTGTTCTTACAGGTGATTGTATGTGTGCCTGAGAATTAGGATCTCCACAGAAAGCTTCAGAGGATGGTTTCCTTTTGACAGCTGCTGTCCTGATCTGCCAATGTGTATATGTGTATAGATATATATGCATACATATACATACACACCTTTCCTTGCAGGAGCTGGTCCATTCCCTGGGCTCATCGATTTGTATGGATCTGGAGGAGGTCTTGTTGAATACAGAGCAAGTCTTCTGGCTAGCAGAGGCTTTGTGACTCTGGCTGTTGCTTACATGGCCTTTGAAGATCTCCCTGCTATGCCAGAGATTCTTGAACTGGACTATTTTGAGGAAGCTGTAAACTTTTTGCAGAAGCAGCAGCAGGTAAGAGACAAATTGTGGTGCTCAGCCTGGAAGCTATTTTCCAATTTTATAAATGCTGTTTTTGAAATGCTGTAAGTCACTGAATGCAACTAAGTGTCTGAGGTGTTAGAAGGAGACAGCATTGCCTGAAAAATGGCATGGTCTGAGAAATGAAAAAGCAGGTACCTCAACTGCAATTTCGCAAGTGGTTGGATATCTGGTTTTGCAGAGAAAATGCAGAGAGTGTTGTGCAAAACAGTGTTTGGGTAAGATTAAATTAAGATAGTTCCTGCATTAGAAGCACAACACTGCTTATATTTTTTTTCCACTACTTCTGCATCTTTCAAGATTTTAGAGGGGGAAAAAAAATCCTTTGAATTTTTCTACTATTTCTGAAATGTTATAGGCTTTTGATTCTGAGTGAGTTTCACAAGACAGCAATAAAACACTTTCACAATAGAATCCGATAGGTTGTAGGACTGGAAATTGTGCCATGTCTTAAGAAACTGAGGCTGTATTTGAACAGGTATGTGGGATGAGAAGGACACTTTATAGCCATATATCATCATAATTAAACCAAGGGAGACCAAGAGAAATTAAGTAGCATTTAAACTTTGAATGGAATGCTACTTAGTGTGGTATTCATTTCAAGAAGTTACATATTCTTTAGCTCGTGGACACCAGGAATGTAACCAGAGTGAGAGCAGAATTGTGCCTTGCTTGTTTGTCTTGTTTCTCATGGTCCTCTGAAATTTCCAGAGTATCTTACAAGGCACACGTTGCAAAATGAATTTGGTAAAAAAAGCCTTCATTATAAATATATTAAATAGTTGTTGGGCTTATTCAGCCTCAGGTGTAATAAACCTTAGGTGTTCCAAGGCAAAACAGAAGATACCGAGTCAACTGTAGGAGAGTATCAGAAAACAATGGCATGAAAGAAAACCAATGCAAGTAAACCCATGAAAAAGTGGTTTTCCAAAGGGGATCTGAGGAGAGAAGATTGAGGTAGTTTGGAGGCAGGAGCAGTAGAAGATACAATACTGAGACCAAGTGTCTAGCTAGGATGTGGAGGGACCAAAGAGGGTTTGTCTGTAGAAGTCACCAGAAAGGAAAATTGCTACATGAAGAAACATTTTGAGGAGCTGTAGAATTCATAGTCACTGTTTTGGAGGCTCAGCAAAGGAATAGATAAAGGAGTGAGGTAACCAGAATAAAGAGAGGGATGAGGTAAAATATGAGTGGTCTTAGTTGAACGAGGAGTGAGGAAGCAGTACTGGAGATGTTATGTCAGCCCAGGAAATAAGGAATAGTTGATAATGTTTTTTTTCATAACTGTGTTTCAGGTGAAAGATACTGGGATTGGCGTTCTGGGCTTGTCTAAAGGAGCTGATCTAGCCCTTTCTATAGCCACATTTCTACCTGGCATCAAGGCAGCTGTCAGCATATCTGGAAGTGGATTTAATTCTTTCATTCCCCTGCAGGGGGATGGCTTCACTCTTCCTGCCCACCCATATGATTTGGGGAGGATGAAGATCAATGACCAGTCTGAACTAATAGATTTTTCAGATGTCCTAGATGATCACAGGGACCCAGCGACTTGGGTTTGCCGCATTCCAGTGGAGAGATCTGTGGCCAAGTTCCTCTTCCTGTCCGGACTGGATGACAAGAACTGGAAAAGTGACCTCTATTGCCAGGATGCTGTTCAGCGCCTTCGGCAATATGGACGGGAAGTGGAGTTTTGCTCCTATTCTGGAGCAGGGCACCTCTTGGAGCCACCATACTTGCCTTTATGCCAGGCTTCAATCCACAAAGTGCTTGGGATGTTTGTGCATTGGGGAGGGCAATGGAGGGAACATGCCAAAGCTCAAGAAGATGCGTGGCACAGGATACAGGCCTTTTTCTGGCGACACTTGATGGACTCGGACATCCCCAAGAGCAAGCTGTAGTGGAAGGTGTCCAAGGTGTTGACCAGGGTTGGTGTTTCAGCTCTCACTGAATCTTGGAAATGCATTGAAAGTTTCCTGACCTGCCTTCTTCTAATCCCCACTGTTGCATAGTTGTTTATTTTCATTCACCAAACAATTTCCCCATTTTTAGTTGAATGTCAGTTGTCTTCTGGCTGCAGCTTCGCTGCAGGTTGTCACCATCTGATCTGCCTGTGTGCTGTAGTCATCTGAGAAAAACCCAGCATCCTGTCATGTCAATTGCACTTGTATCAAGCTGTCTTTGCCCTCAATCTCCAACCATCTGATTTGGTAGCAGGGAATGCTCTCCTAGGAGGAGTTTTCCATTGAACTGTTCAGTCTTGCACCTTCAACTAACCGAGAGGAAACCACCACTTCTTGGAACAATACAGTCGTATACTCATTTTTCCCCTTGGTGTATAATTTTCTCACATTTTTTAGTAAAAGCATTGCACAGTTCTGATCTCAACTAAGTAAAGAGGCACTCTGCTGACTTACTACGAACTGCAGTGATAACATTTTTTTCCTGGTACCTCAAAAAAAAAAAAAAAAGGTTAAGTTACACACTTAACTTACGTGTCAGGGTAAAGTTTCCACTGTACTACTTAATAAATGCAATGTGTATGTGTGTCTGTGCAGTTTCCTTGAAATTACCTGAATGAAGCCTTTGACTGTCTTTATCACATTTTTTAGTAAAAGCATTGCACAGTTCTGATCTCAACTAAGTTAAAGAGGCCCTCTGCTACTTTCTACGAAATGCAGTGAAAAAATTTTTTTTCCGGGACCCCAAAAAAAAAAAAAAAAAGGTTAAGTTACACACTTAACTTACGTGTCAGGGTAAAGTTTCCACTGTACTACTTAATAAATGCAATGTGTATGTGTGTCTGTGCAGTTTCCTTGAAATTACCTGAATGAAGCCTTTGACTGTCTTTATGCCTATAAATACACAGGCAGCGATCCTTGTGTTATCACAGCTGTTGCTTCGCCTGGCTGAATAGTTTATATAAGTCCTTACCTCCTATTGGTAAGAGGAGTGATGGAGTTTGCAGCAGGAGTCTGCCCAGTGCTGAGATGAGGGTGATACAGATGTGCAAAGTACCTGCCTTTGAAAGTTGAAGGTGAATTTATCCTCCTTATAAGGAAGAAGAATAAAGCCACTGCTGCTGCCAAGTTCCCAGGAGCTCTGTGGAGTAGGCTGTGTCTGAGGTCTTGCCACTAAAGTAGACAGCTGTGGGCCCAGTGACAGCTAAGAAATACCACTCTGAAGAGAGGACTGGCCATGCTTTTTGGAAAGGGTGTGTATTATCTCACCCTTTACTGAGGTCCAAACCTTCCAAGGATGACTGTCATCTACCTTTTGCATTTTTGGGTGTTGTGGATGAAATGTTTTGACACAGTTATGAGTTCATAGTGATTAAAAATTTATTAGTGGTGTGAGGTAGATCAAAGGTTAAATTTTAGTAGCACTTAATAATTTACCAATTTGAAGATTAACAAGTGATTCAGTAGAATATGCACATATATATATATATATATATGACCAAAATAGTGACTTAATTACAGATTTGAGAATGACGAGATTCAATATTTGGACCCAGTGAGAGGTGAATGGAAGAGCCCAGCCTACAGTTTAAATGTTCCCCTTTGAGTATAGAGTAAGTACAATGCATCGATGCTCTTCAGTAGGCAATAATTGAGGCTCACCCTGGCCTTCTGTCAGCCTTGTCGGCAGACAATCCTCAAGGAGTTTGTGCTCAAGGGGTGTCCCAACCCAGGGTAGATTCTGGCCACATTCCGCCGCGATCCAGGAGAGCTCAAACTAACTTGCATAGAATCGCTATTTATAGGGTCTGAGATAATTGATTTTTGTCAGGTACTTTTCCATTTCTCCCTTCCTTGGATGCTGTAATACTGTGGTGCTTTCCACCAGTTGCACTGGCCCAGAACTTGCTAGATTTTTGGAGTTCTGGTAAATTCTGGCATCACCCCCACCTGTGGGCTGTAGCCCAAGTGCAGGTGTATTGGGCTGTCTGGAGGTGATTGATTCCTGTTCCCAGGAATAAAGGGGGGGGTGGCAGGAGCCAAGTGTGTCAAAGAGACACATTAATGTTCTTTCAGTCTAGGTATAGATGTTGTCAGGAAGTATAGGTATAGGTTGTCAGGATGTGATAGATTGTCATTATTGTCCCCAAAGAACAGGAAAGTAGGATCCAGGTGCATTAAGGGGGTACCTCAATGCTCTGATACACTTCTTTGTCTCCAAAGAACGGGGGGAGCAGGAGCCAGGTGCGTTAAGGGAGTGCCTTAACATTCTGGTACACTGCCTCACAGTCTGTACCTGACAAGGTGGGACGTGTGGGCCAGGAAGGGGAAATCGCACCAAGTGCCGAGTTTCCCAAGAGTGGGGGCTGGGGGGGTTGCACTAGCACAGTGGGATAGTGGTATACAGCAGCTTGCTGGCATTTTTTAGATATCAAATGGCATCAGCTGAGCGAATTTCGTCTTCTGGAGCACTTGAGGCTCCCATTCTGACCACAGAATCCAGCAGGAACTGGACATCTCTGCCTTCACGGAGGCTGCAAAATCTTGCTTTTGAGAGAGCGGTAGTCCCTGGTTTTTAATTCCTGCT
>NW_009953571.1:5513767-5519369 GCF_000747805.2 Chaetura pelagica
CTGCTGAGGCATGAGCCCTGAAGGATCCTGGATCCCGCTGAGGGCAGAACCATGCCCTCAGTTTTCTTGCTTCAGGGAGCAACAGCTACTCAAAATGAGCATGTTGTGCCTCAGAGGGCTGTAGACACTCATGCAATACATCCAATGCAGAGTGTGCCCCTTCGGTTACTTCAGTTTTCCTGCCCCAGGAAATGGTAAGTGGGTACCACTTAGCTCAAGGTGTGAGCAGTTAAGAGGAGGAGGTCTCACTCTTGCTCACTTGTACTGGTCATCCATCAAATTTTCTTCTGTGTCCTGCAAGGACTGTGGTTGTTCCAGATGTTTAGTGGGTAGGTAGGACCTGACAGAAAAGCAGTGTGTAACAACAAGAGAAGTCAAACATATTTAAGCAGTTCAATCTGAGCGAGGGACATTTTATTTTCCCTCATTTTTCTATTTTATTAAAGCAGCCAAAAAACCTGTTTGTCTCAGACTCAGGGCAGAAGGATGTGGTATTTTTGTTCTTCTGTTTTTTCTGAACACAGAGAGACTTACGCATTTCACTGTGTCACTCTCCAGCTCGTGGGATAACTCACATCTATTTTAATCCCTTCTGAGGAGAAGACAAACTTTCTCAGCCTTCAATGGGCCTTTTACAGATCTATACTTTGAATTACAAAATGGTGGTGAGCTTCTGAAAAAACATTTTCTTTATCTAGAGGAAACTACCATTAGAAGGAAAAATACTTTCTACCAGTAAATCATCAATGTAGTTGGTGATGCTTTCGTATATTCTTATGTTGTCACGTTCAGCAGATTCAAGGAAAGCAGCGTTGAAAGTAGAAGCTGAAGGGAACTGACCACTCACTCTATCAATTACAATAGCACATAGGAAGCCTTTGTTTTGTTGCTCTGGAATGAAAGCTTTGCTACCCAGTTAAAAAAGCTCTTTATTGAATGGCAACTGGCAAGAAAGACTCAAAAGCTGATAAAGCTGAGCAGCTCTGTGCCACGTGCAAACAGTGCAACATGCCAGCCAACTCAGTTGCACTGGGAATTCTTTTTAAATCTGCTGGGCTTTTTCAGTTAAACTCGAGTTTGAAACTTGTCTTCAGGAAGCAGAAACTGGAAACTGTAGTGAGACTAATATAAAATAATTGGAAATGGCCCAATTTCAGTAAAATGTTTATGCCTGTTCTTAATCGTGCTCTTCAGCATTTTGCTGAAGACTTTGCCTACTTAATGTTTCTTTTGCAGAAGAAATGATTTAGACAAATGGGGCTAAGATCACATTCTTTTCCAGATTAGTGGCAAAACAGCCTGTAGAGTCAGGGTGCTTTATACAGTTTCTCCAGGCTTGCAGAGTACAGACAATATTATGTGAAATATTTATTAAAGATAATTGTCCTTTAGCTGCCAAAGACAGCCTATGCCAAGCACAACTGATAAAAGTAATAAAAATTGGATGTGGAAAGTTATTATTGTAAGCTGTAATTGAACAGTGCTTCAGATAAAGTACAGCATGAAAGGACTAGCTTGAAATAAAAAATCTTGGTCTGATGCTTGTGTTTGTCATCCCTTGGTTTAGCACTTTGCACTACATATCTATTATGAGAATGAAAAGCCTCTTAAGAAAGAGGCTCTCCCCACATGTAAGTTGCTATAAACAAATTTATTGTAAGGGAACAGCACATCTTGCAGTGCTTTTGGAGCAGAATGACTCCCCTAGCTAATTTGGAATCAGGCAACAGTAGAGATTGCTGATTTGCTAGTGCATTCTTAAAGATGTCTCTCTTTGCTATGGTTCAACTTGTGGTCTCTCTACACAGAAAGGAAAGTACCCCAAAAATAGGAGAACTGGTACAAAAAAACATGTCCTTGAGTGGAATGTCTCTAAACTCTACTTCAGCCTTACTGCCCAAACCCCATGAGTCTACGATAAACAGGGTGATTGCAGTCTAAGTTACACGCAACATAAATAGCTTATTATTGTTAATTAAGTGATCCTGAAGTAGCCCACAGGCTCTCCGCACATTGTGAGACCGTTGGTCACTGCTTATCCTTTTTATCATGGACTTCCTGTATCACAACAGACAACATTTTCTTTACACAGCTCTATCCTGCTGCCCTATCTACTCAGTAACCCTTCATTAAAAATCTCCAGGGTCTCCTAAAAGTTTGTAAAAATTTAGGAGCATGGAGCAATGTCCTTTGCAGTGCTCAAGGCTTCTTGAAAAAGCTTACGGGGTTCTTTCCTTATACTTTGCTGTATGTCTTGTTAGGTTTTGTAGAGCTGAGGAAGAAAGAATTTCTTTATATTCTTTACTGGAGACCTGAAAGTATGAGGTCCAGGCAGGTATTTATTTGAACACAAGCTAAAGCTGATCCTGAAGCATTTTGATACACACACAGTATAACTCAGAGGAAACTGCAGAATGAGATTAGACAAAATGCCTTTACTAGAGAAAAGTGAACCACAGGTACAGAAAAGGGGAAACATCTTTGAGAAGCTAGTGATACAACGTGCACTGTGCTTCTGCAGAAGTAGTGGCTATTTGAGGTTTCAGTGGAATTTTACTAGTGACTGTTGTGAACAAGGAGATTTCAGTGTAAATGTACTCCTGTAACACTAGTGACTTTTTATCCAGGAGAAGCAGTGTCTCTGGATGGCTTCTGCAAGCAAAGTTGTTTTGTTTGTTACCAAGCTGTGGGATAAGACAAACATTTAATGACAAAATAAAAATAGTAGGGTTTCTTTTGCTGTAATAGTATTTTGCTAAGAAATTTATAATTCTACCATTGCAGAACAAAATTGCTGTGCTGCACTTCTGGTGCTCCATACATGTCATTCAGAAGTGAAACTGAGCCAAATGTAGTATTAAGTGCAGAGAAGATACTTTGAAGTTTGGCTAGAAGGTGTATTAGTTTTTCCAGTGCACTGGTGCTCTGTGCAGCATTTACTGCAAAATATCACTGCCAGTTGTCATTGTCCAGGACAAAGAAAATAAATGCTGAAATTCACTGGTTTTCAAAGCCTTAAAAATTGTCCATGCAAAATTTACATTAAACCTGAAAATGTCTGGGCCCTAAATCTAGATAGCACTTAGAGAAAAATAATTACATGAGTTGTATTCTATTAATTTTGGTTTCTGGCTTTTCAGTGTAAGTTTGTGTCTGCATTGAAGTCACTTCAGTGAAAGATGTGATTTTATGCTCCAGTTTAACTGTTCTAAGAAAACCTTGCTGCCCAAAAGGGCAGTCATGGCTTTTTCCTGCATGCTAATCTAACTGAGAGGTAATCCTGTGGGGAAAAAACCCCAACTAAACAAAACCACAAAAAACCCCCAACCCAATAATAACTAGTTCAGCTGATTCTAAATTGTGATCCATTTTTGTGAATGCTTGGTGGTTCATTGTGTGCTGCCCCTGTTTACAAGGCATCTGGTCCTGAAAGAGTAAGGTATTTGGTGGTGAAGAGGAAGTTGTGAGACACGAGGATCAGATAGGAGACAAGTTGGATAGATTATTCAAGGAGATGTGCTGTCTTGCATAGTTACAGGGTATAATTAATATGTGCATATCTGGGCCTATGGTTAGAAGAGAAAGTCACATGCACTGCCATCTTTTTAATATGCTATGAATTTAGTAAGATGATTGATAAGACTGTGCCAAGAAGGCCAACAGCATCCTGGCCTGTATAGGAATAGCATGGGCAGCAGGAGTAGGGAAGTGATCATGCCCCTGTACTCAGCACTGGTGAGGTCTCACCTCAAATACTGTGTTCAGTTCTGGGCCTGCGGTGGGAAACGTGACAGCCCTCACAACAGGAGGGACACTGAAGTGCTGGAGCATGTCCAGAGGAGAGCTACCAAGCTGGTGAAGGATCTAGAGAACAAGTCATACAAGGAGTGGCTGAGGGAACTGGGATGTTTAGTTTGAAGAAGAGGAGGCTGAGGGGAGACCTCATTGCCTTCTGCAACTGCTACAGGAGATTGTAGGGAGGTGGGTGGTACTTGGCCTCTTCTCCCAAGTAAATAACAACAGGACCAGAGGAAATGGCCTGAATTTGCAGCAGAGGAGGTTTAGATTGGATATTAGCAAGAATTTCTATACTGAAAGAGTGGCCAGGCACTGGAACAGGCTGCCTAGGGAGGTGATTAAGTCGCCATCCTTGGAGGTATTCAAAGAATGTGTAGATGTGGCACTTCAGGCCATGCTCTGGTGGCCAAGGTTGTAGGGGTTTTGTTTTTGTAGGTGTTTTCTGGTGGGGTGTGTGTGGTTGTTCTGGTTTTTCTTTTAGTGTTGATGATTGGACTCGTGATCTCAGAGGTCCTTTCCAAACATGACGATTCTGTGATTCTTTCATCTGCAGCAGCCTGTCCCTGGACAGTATCAGTCTAATGTTCTCAGACATTGATCTGCAGCAGCCTGCAGTATCAGCAGCCTGGACAGTATCAGTCTAATGTTCTCAGACATCAAACGCTAATTCAAAAGGGATTAACTTTTCTAGGCTAGGCACTGGATGCACAGTGATTTAGCACCAGCCATCCTCCCTTTGTTAGATCATTTTGGATCAGATATACTTGTCAACATGATGCAGGAAGACTACTTTGATACCTGACATGATCCCTGCTGTCGTAGTGGAAGGGTAAGAGTCCAGTGATCTGTACTTTCTCAGTAGAATTATAGAGTCATCAAGGTTGGAAAAGACCTTCAAGAATATCCAGCCAGGGACTGTGTGTGACATGAAAACTGATCTTCTGTACTGAGCCTTTGTGCTACTGGCAAAATATTGCTAATAGTGCATTTATATCTGCAAATAGATAAAATGTAGTTTTTCTTTGGCTGCAACTATGTCAGCAGTCTTTCCCATTCGTCTTTAAGCATCTTTGTTGATGACAGTGGGCCCCACCCTGATCAATGCTGCACAAACAACCCCAATCCACAATGCTTATTGTCTAAGTATAGAAGGCACGGATTAGATACGACAGAGAAGCATTGGATAAATGTATATAAGAGGAATTAATCAGGATTGACTAAATACAAAGACACTACTTCAGCCTCTCAGAGTCCCAAAACCACAAATTACAAGAGTCTGGAAAATATTCTGGAGAATTACCACAATGATCTTATCCTGTTCTCGCATTCTTCTGTGGACATCATCTTTGACCAGTGACAGAGCCAGGATGCAGGGCTAGGTGTTCTGCTGGGCAGAAGCAAAGAAATCAGTCTTATATTTTAATGTTTGCTGTTTATTTGGTTACTCTTGTAATGGAGTCCTATTTCAGATTTCCAGGAGTCATGTTTCAAGTCCTGCTTCAACAGACAAGGTACATACTAGCAGCCTCCCTGTCTTCATGCTCTGACATGTATCCCCAGCCTACTTGCTCCTAAATTCTACACTTTATTGTAAAATAATAGATGGAAAGATACCATAACAACTGAGAAGAAAATAGGACTATCTCATGTGCAGTGATCATGAGTGGTTAGAAAAGGCAGTAATCACGCAGTGATTAGAAATGTAAGCAAATACAGGCAAAGCAGAAGAGATTTTCCTTAAGACACACTGTCATTTCCTTCTTGTGTGGATTAGTTTTTCCTTGCCTTGATATAACACACCATG
>NW_009953571.1:5519773-5532549 GCF_000747805.2 Chaetura pelagica
GTGTTAACATCCTCAAAGAGCTCAGCAAGGGGAAATTCTCATCTGTTTCTAATGTGGAAAGAGGCATGTATCGTCCACCAGTTACATCAGGGATTTAATCTATGTGCCTGTCTTTTTTTCCAGGGTAACCTAGGGCATTCCCCTTATTTGTGAAAGAAGTAACAATACCTAAAGGAGGAAAATTAATTATTTTTTGCATCTTTCTCATTTGGCAGTGACCTGATTGTTACGAGTGAGCACCCTCAATAAACCCTCCCTGAAATGCCCAGCATGTGACTTTGGGCTGCTGCCAACGGGCTGAAGAGAGAACATGCTGCTTTAGCTTCAGGGATGTTCCAGTGGACCATGCTCTGTCTGTTGGAAAGTGGAGCTTGACGATGTTATTTACCAGTGAACGGTATGTTTGGAAGGCCCTTATTTGCTGACAAGGGAGTTTTTTCATCTTGCAAGAGAAATTTGTAATTGACAAGTCATGTGGGGTGATTCTTCTCTCGATTAGAATGTTGTTGTGAGTAACTCCATTATCTCCTTTCTTACCATAAATGCAGATGCAATTTAGAAAAATCTTTGTAGTGTATCTATCAAACTATATCTGTCTGTGACTTTATGGTTAAAATTCATACTCTTGTTTGCAGTATGAGTGTGAGATAGGTAAATGTTAACACTGTAAAGCCATCTGAAGCCTTTCATTACTCTGATAGCCTTTATAACTTTCTATCTTCTATAAGATGGTTCACAGAACACATTCACAAGCTACCCTCCCCTGTAAGCTCATGGTTAAGGTTAAAATCCTGCTTATGGGTCCATCCTTTAAAAAAATATATGAAACAAGCCATGCTGGAGGGTGTATTGGTATTGTTTATTGTGACAGTGTTCAAGGCTTTAAATAAGAAAGGTCAGGTACCCACAGAATCATAGAATCCTAGAGGTTGGAAGGGACCTCGAAAGATCATCCAGTCCAACCCCTGCCAGAGCAGGATCACCCAGAGCACATCACACAGGAACTCATCCAGGTGGGTTTTGAATGTCTCCGGCGAAGGAGACTCCACAGCCTCTCTAGGCAGCCTGTCCCAGGGCTCTGTCACTCTCACAGTAAAGACATTTTTTCTATATTTATGTGGAACCTCCTATGCTCCAGTTTGTACCCATTGCCCCTTGTTCTATCACTGGACATCACTGTAAAAAGCCTGGCTCCATCCTCCTGACACTTGTCCTTAAAGTATTTGTAAACATTGATGAGGTGACCCCTCAGTCTCTTTTACTCCAAGCTAAAGAGACCCAGCTCCCTCAGCCTTTCCTCATCAGGGAGATGTTCCACTCCTCAATTGATTCTTCAGTCATCTTTGTGGCTCTGCACTGGACTCTTTCAAGCAGTTCCCTGTCCTTCTTGAACTGAGGGGCCCAGAACTACACATGATATTCCAGATGTGGCTTCACCAAGCCAGAATAGAGGGGGAGGAGAACCTGCCTTGACCTACTAACCACACCCTTTCCAATACACCCCAGGATGCCATTTGCCTTCTTGGCTACAGGGACATATTGCTGGAGATTACCCTAGAGATTACTGCTGAATACTCGATCATCTTTTATACAGTAATTTGCATGCTAGAGACATGGTGGCTGGTAAACACAGCAGTTTCGGTGAGAAGGGTGGTTAGAGAGCTACCTCATTCAGTTTGTGAGTTATCTTGCATCTGTAGGTGGGCAAAACAGTCAGACCATGAGCCAGAATTCAACTAGTTAAGCCACTGGCACCAGCAGAGACATGACTGAAGAAAAAAAAAAAATTCAAACTCAAAAAGTGATACAGACTGAGTGTGCTCTGCTCTACTAGCGGGAGATGCACAGTTCAAGGGGATAACACAGTGATCACAGTTAGGAATGTGGGAAAACTGGGAAACAACAGAGAAAAAAATTCTTCACAGTGAGGGTGGTTAAACATTAGAAGAGGTGCCCGAAAAGGTTGTGGAATCACAGTCTGTGAATATCTTCAGGGAGGGGGGGGCATGGGAAAAAAAAAAGAGCAACATGGTGCAACTTTGGAAGCTAGTCCTGTTTGAACAGACATTTGGATGAGATGATCTTAAGGACCCTTTCACATTTTTTGCGATTCTAAGAAAAGTCGTATTTAGGATTTGTTTCTGCAGTTTGAAGTGCACTTGCCTGAAACAGAAAGACTGGGTCATGAGGTGTTAAACACGTTTGTTTATTCTTTTAAATGGTATACACCCCTCAGGTGTTATACCTACAGTCGGAAGAACAGGTACAGGAACATATGACTTCCTTTAGCATATGTATTCATACCTCAGGAGGGCATGTGATACCTCTTCCTGTCTTCTGGAATGTGTACATACCTTGGACATCACCTTTAATAGAAAATGAAGGGTACATTTAACCAGGTAGCAAATGACACGGTTCCTGTCAGTTCTGTTGAGACAGGTGATCAGGAAAGATTCCTCTCTTAGAACAAGGTAGTACACACCGGAACTGAAATATTTGTTGGGGGGAGAAACAGATTCCAGTCTGACAGGAACTAGTGGAGTTTTAAAAAGATGCTGTCCTGGGACCTAGCAGGCAAATAATTCCATAGTGCATTTGGGGATCTTAAAATTTCTTTAGGATGAGTTTAAAGAGTGAACACTGTAAGTGCTGTAGGTACAAGTCAAAGTACAGCTAAGTGGTGGTAGAGGTTGGTTGATTAATGAAAAGAACAAGCTTCTGTGGAGTAAGAATACCAGTTCTTACTTTTATATTGTTCTGTTTGTTATTCCCCACTGAAGATTTACAAACCCAGGAGAAGCAGTTGGCCAACCACAAGACACTTCCCATCCAAAGCTGTCAGTGGGGATGTGTGTGCATGGCTACAGAGCAAAACCCAACCCTTGC
Organism: Chaetura pelagica; assembly: GCF_000747805.2. NCBI lineage: Eukaryota > Metazoa > Chordata > Aves > Apodiformes > Apodidae > Chaetura > Chaetura pelagica. The sequence continues at coordinate 5,522,660 of NW_009953571.1, forward strand.
TTGGAAGTGATGAGGAATTTCTAGCAGCTGCATGAAACCCTGCAGTTGTGCAGTAGTCTGCTTGTAGTGGAGCAGTGCAAAAAGGTGATGCTTGAGAAAACTGGATGTGAGACTGACTTGTGACTGACATTTCATTTCATGTACCAGCTTATTCTTGCCTTTCTCGTCAGACCAGATATTACACTCCAAGTGTCCCTATAAATTACTTCCATTACAAAATAATGGAAAGAGAAAGAGCAAAAGAGTAACCTGCAGAAGAATCTGAGCATTTGATTTGTCAGGAGCATGTCAGGAGAATCCCCATATTAAAACAGAAGGTAGTTTTTTCAAACATGCCTATATTGTATCAGGGACAGTTTTTTTGCCCTTTAAATCAAAACTCACCATGAAAGTAATTTTGCTAAAATGTGATTGTAAAAAATTTGATTATTATTACCATGGTAATATTCCTGTCACAGCTCCTGTAAGACAGGAATCCTTCTGAGGCTCAGTTATTTTAGAGACTTGTTCATAATTCTTGTGATCAGTGAAAGGTCAAAGCCTGTAGGCACTGATTTATTGTGTTTTACACTCTAGCAAATGATTTCTAATACTTTTTATCATCACCATTTTCTCATAATCCTTCAGCTCCGTGGAAGAAAATATTGTGCAGCTCAAACATGGTGGCTTTTTAGAGTAGATCCTTTGTTTTTACAAGCCCTGTTGCCTGCTACTGTCTCACAAGTGTGTGTTGTTTTTTTTTTTCTAGTTTCTACTTCATAAGTAAAAATTCAATAAATGTTTCTTACCTTTCCGCTTTAGTATTGTGATGAATCATGACCACAGAATGTTGGGTGAAGAGAGGCAGGCATAAACAGAAAAAATATGATGTGTAAAAAAGTGCTTCAACATGAAACTGGCTTTTATTTTTCAAGAAATATGTTACATCATTCACTGATCTCTACAGAAAAAACAAAAAAGTATACACTGGCATTTTATGATACAGAGCACTTAATTGTGTTGCCTTTGACAATGATCTCTACTTATCACATTATATTAATGCTAAAAAGTAAGCATATAGAAAAAGCAGAATTAGAAATAAATATAAAATATTTTTACAAAAAAATATGTAGAAATATTTCACTCCAGTCCAGTACATGCAGTGGAATTTCAGTATGTGCAATGCCCAAAATCAAAATCTTAACCCAGCTGGGAAAAAGAAAAAATAAATAGAGGTATAAATTGCACATTTCTAAAGGAAAGAAAAAGTGCATTCAAGGAGTATAAATTTTTTAATTTCTCCCCTTCATAAAAGAAAGTATGTGAGTGTGTGGGTATAGGTATATATAATTGTGTGTTGGAAAGGAGGGGAGAAATGGAGAGCGGGAAAAACCCTGGAAGATTTAAAAAAAAATCTGTTTTGTAATGACTTGTATGTTTTTGGACTGCAGAGTCCCCAGCAGAAATCCCATTCTGCCATAAGACACATGTATGCAAGTGAAAGCAAGATGGCTCAGGTGCAGATCAGATGGTTGGGTTCATGGTGCAGTGCCAGAATGGTCACCACTGCCTGCTCTGGGATTAGTAGAATAAATATGGTTACAAGATGGCAGTTGTTAATTTTTCTCTCTAAGACAGTGGATGACAGTAACACTGGCTACGTCAAGTCACAGTATCTACTGTGGCAGGTGTACCTGCCCTGATAGAAAGGCCAGGGGCACTAGGAGCACTCCGTCCTTACTTTTTGTGCCTTTACTTTTGCACCTTTACATTGACGAGTGCTGATGTGACTATGGTCACGTATACACCTTGGACAAGGAATAAGGAAGTTAAGGCCCTCAGCCAGTAAGAGCTGATATGACCATATATGACCACAGGTGAGATTGGACCAGGGTATAAATGGAGCCCTATCAGAGAGCAAATTGAGTTGGTTCTCCTCGGAGCAGTGGGGCTGCAGGCAGGGAGTCTCCTCTTAGGTTCAGACACCACCCAAGGAAACTCCCTGAGGTTAAGAGCTCTTGTCTTGTAGGTGAGTGGTTGTGCATGTTTTGGATCCTCGTTCCTACAGCTGGCTATGCAGTATTTACTCCTTTTACATCATCTTGAACCTGTGGTTTACTAATGTGGAAGAGCTGAACCATTTTTCTAAGTCTCATACTTACTTAATTTTCTGCTAAACAATTTTGGTTTATATAAAGTTTATCTATGAGTTTATCACCTGACTAATTTGATTTTGTAAGCCTCCATGACAACTACTTAGGAAGAAGTCACTGAAATCTGTATTTTGCATACTTTAATAGCTACATGGTTTTGCAGTCATTTATTCCAAGTACAATTATTGCCTTGGGAAGAGGTAATAACTCCTTTCCATCACTGAATCTCTAGTAACAGGTTACAGAATTTTTCTCAAGACCTCTCACTTTGAGGTTGATGTAGAAACCAAGGAACAAAATCTCTTTACTTTGTTTCTTGTTGATTCCACTCAGATTTTTCAGTTACTAATCAGATGTGAAAATAACATGGTTCTTTGTTCTCAAACTGCTAGAGAGTCCTGAGGTAGGAAAGGTATTTTAAAAAATATACAATTTTTCTCCCACTGAGGAAAAGATTAGCACCTAGCTGCATAACTCTGTTTTATTCTCTTAAAGGATGGTCATAAAAGTCTTATTGAAACAGCTCTTAAACTACAAGTCGGGGCTGTCCATGGGGATTATGAGGCTGAGACTCATGCCTTGGCTTTGCTTGGCTAGATTCTCCCACTTCCTAGACTAGTGTTCTGATAAGCAGGTTGTTGATTATTGGTACATGGGTGGTTATGGTGTGTTATGGTGTGTTCAGTAGAAAGTAGTGATTTTTACTCCACATTATACCAGTAAGTTTTGAAATCTTGGTATTTTTTTTCATTAGGTGAAAGCTTTCTTTTATCAAACATTACCTGGTAATTTAGGTTCTGTAGGATATGTGGCTCCTGCTGTGCCCTGTCTGTGTTTCCCTTGATTAATCTGGAATATTATGCCCAGAAGAGATGAAAGGAAGACTAGAGATAAACATTAACTTTTTTCTTCTTTTTGTTCTTTTTTGTCTCTGGCTCCTAAGTGCCTAAGAACCACTGTCCACCAGCAAAGACCTGCTTGGAAAAAGCCGACCCCATTAATCTCTTTAGGTAGTCTTTGCATCTTCTGAGGCCTGAGAGAAAGCTTTGATCCTGGAAGGGACTAGTGCTTAGTAATTCCTAAGCAGAGAGAGTTCAGTCATACTCAGACCAGAGCTGTCTTCTCAGTTTGCTTAGTTTTCTGCTTGTTCCATCTGATTTCTGGGTATTTTCATCAGTTATCTCTGCCTGATTAGCCATGTAGCAGACACAGGATGATAGTGGGCTGAGGCATGGAATGCCACTCTGCCTTTCAATTCACAAATTTAAGAAAAAATAGCTTGAATATTTAAGAATCTGGAGGAGCCATTTGCTCCCTGTCCTTTGCACGTGCAAATTCTCCCTTCCTCTGTGTTGAGAAGAGAGTAAAATTTATGAGAGTAATTTATTATCCTTTCTCATTCCTTTCAGTTTTCCACATAAGGCTATTTGGCTTTCCAGTGCTTCTGCTTTGCTTTTCTTCTCCCTGCAGAAAAGCATAATTTTGCATCATCAATGAACATCAATCCAGACCTCAAAGGAATGCAATTTGCTGGGCTCAGGAAGGAATCCAGAGGTTAGTCTCATAAATCCTGTGTATGCTCTGTGGCTGTTCCAGCTCATAGCCAGGTTTGGCAACAGGGTCATTTAATCTAGTACTCACGTAATAAAGCACATTTATGACCTCCTGGCCAGCTGTTCAAACTAAAGCATTGTACATACAGTCATGTCTTGACTAATGCCTGTGCATATCTCAGCTGCTTTCCTGTTGTTCAGTCTGCAGAATGGTGCAAAATTCTCCTTATGAGGTGGTGTTCTGGAAGACAGAGCCTCCTGCTACACATAAAACATAGGGAATGATTTTTCTGTGGGTCACTGCATGCACAGATCATAAAGTCAAGGAGATTATGGCTGGAAAGTGCTTTGGTATAAGAAATGTGCTTCTTCTGGGAGCAGATGAGGGTCTGTGGTCTGTAAGGATGGTTCCTGCCGTGGTCCCCAGTTCTCCAGTGCGAGGTTCCATGTGGAGATGATCAGGAATGCATTTCTCTTCATGCATTTTAGGTTTTAATTGAAGAAGTATAAAAACTGAAAGGATGTTTAGGGATGTTTTCAATCTTTTCTTATTTGAAAGTGATGGACATAGAAGTGCTGGAGTGTGTCCAAAAAAGGGCAACGAGGCTTGTGAAAGGCCTAGAGCACAAGTTCTATGAGGAGTGGCTGAGGGAACTGAGGTTGTTTAGTCTGGAGAAGAGAAGGCTGAGGGGAGACCTTATTGCTCTTTAAAACTACCTTAAAGGAGGCTGGAGTGATGAGGGGGACAGCCCCTTCTCCTTGGTGACATGTGATAGGACCAGAGGGAATGGATGTAAGCTGCACCGGGGGAGGTTTAGGTTAGATATTAGGAAACATTTCTTCACTTCAAGTGTTGTCAAGCAGTGGAATATATTGCCCAGGGTGGTGGTGGAGTCACCATCTCTGGAGGCATTTAAATGGCAGGTGGACCTGGTGCTTAGGGACATGCTTTAGTGGTGAGCTGGTAATGTTAGGTCTAAGGCTGGACTGGGTGATCTTGGAGGTCTCTTCCAGCCAAACACATTCTGTGATTCTGTATCAGGTCATGTGCCCCCAAACAGACTTTTCAAGCAGGAAATGAGAAAAAAGAAAAGAAAAGCTCGGGTTTCTTGAAAGCCATTAATCATAAAAATATTTCACTGAAACAAAAGATGCTTTCATGAGCTTACATCTCATGACATTGTTTTCTTTGCTAGCAATTCTGCAGCACCCTTAGCTCTGACTTCCTGCAGGCACAGCAGGAACAGCAGGAGCAGCGTGTCTCTACCTCCACTTCCAGGGAAGAGCCACAGACCAAACCACCATGGTGTTCTGCATTTGCCCCCAGGGCATCCAGAGGCCTGACCTTCTGCTGTTTATTCCTCCTTTGTCTTTTGTTTTGTTCTCCTATTTTAGCCTGTTTCACTCTGTTAGGTTTTCTGAATTCTGCTTTTCTTTCTTTCCTGATGTCTCTCTTAAGAAGAATGCCAGCTTTATTTTCAGCTCTCGTTGTTGACACAGTTTGTAAAATTAATTCTGTATCTATAACTATAGTACAGATGATCAGATTGTTGTGATGAAGTAGGTTGAAAGGAAAGGTATTCTCAGGTCTTAGGCTTTAGTCCAATTAGCAGGCTCTAAAGCTACAACATACTTTAATTAACACTGGTATTGACTTAGTCATTGAGAGTCCACTGGCTGTTTGGAATGCTGTTGCAACCTGAATCCATTGTGGGAGCAGACTGTATCAGCCTGTTGCATTATTGTAACAGAAAGGAGATTATATATTAGAAAGATTTAGAGATGTTATTTGCTTCAGAGCAGAGAGGCTCACTCAACTCGTGTTGCAGAGGTAGATTTTATCTAAAAATAAAATATCTGTATGTCTAGAGCTGGGCTTTAAGAATATGAAGATACAAATACTGCCATGGCAAGGATTTCTGCATGGAAATAGGACCATTTCTTACCTTTATCATAACATGTGACTTTTTATTTCCATACATGGATTAAGTTTGCCTGAGAGAGAGAGGATGTGTTCTTGCCAGCTGAAGATGTCCATTGTATCCTTGATTCTCTACTATCCCACAAAAGACACCAGCAATCCCTGATCATTGGTCTGCATTCATAGAGGTTTTCTGACCACATAATACCTTGTGCTCTCACAAGTGGGTCTTCTACCCCCGTCAGAGAAAAGGAAGGGTCTTTTTAGCAGTATCTGTCTGCTCTAAAGACTTCAGTTCACCAGGTGGAGTCCTGAACACTGTCTCCAGTTTTTTTGACCGCAAGATCAGATATCACACATCCTTAAAGACTTGCAATTGAAATCAGTGGGATTTTACACATCCACAAATACTGTATTGGTGACAGAGTGATCAGCATCTTACAGAAATTAATGCTGAAGGAGTATAGAGGTTTATTTTTCCTCTTTCAGTATTCATAGAATCATAGAATCCTAGGGGCTGGAAGGGACCTCAAAAGATCATCCAGTCCAAGCCCCCTGCCAGAGCAGGGTCACCCAGAGCACATCACACAGGAATGTGTCCAGGTGGGTTTTGAATGTCTCCAGTGAAGGAGACTCCACAACCTCCCTGGGCAGCCTGTTCCAGTGCTCTGTCACTCTTACAGTAAAATTTTTTTTTTCAGATATTCACCTTGAACCTCCCATGCTCCAATTTGCACCCATTGCCCCTTGTCCTATCACTGGTCATCACTGAGAAAAGCCTAACTCCATCTCCCTGACACTCACTCCTTACATATTTGTAAACATTGATGAGGTCACCCCTCAGTCTCCTTTTCTCCAAGCTAAAGAGACCCAGCTCCCTCAGCCTTTCTTCATCAGGGAGATGTTCCACTCCTCAATTGATTCTTCAGTCATCTTTGTGGCTCTGCGCTGGACTCTTTCAAGCAGTTCCCTGTCCTTCTTGAACTGAGGGGCCCAGAACTGGACTCAATATTCCAGATGCAGCCTCACCAATGCAGAATAGAGGGGGAGTAGAATCTCCCTTGACTGACTAACCACAGCCTTTCTAACACACCCCAGGATGCCATTGGCCTTCTTGGCCACAAGGGCACATTGCTGGCTCATGGTCATCCTCCTGTCTACCAGGACCCCCAGGTCCCTTTCTCCTACACTACTCTCCAGCAGGTCAGCCCCCAACCTGTACTGGGACATGGTGTTGTTCTTCCCCAAATGTAAAACTCTGCACTTCCCCTTGTTGAATTTCATCATGTTTCTCCCCGCCCAACTCTCCAACCTATCTAAGTCTCTCTGAATGGCAGCACAGCCTTCTGGTGTGCCAGCCACTCCTCCCAGCTTAGTGTCATCAGCAAACTTGCTGAGGGTACATTCTATACCCTCATCCAGGTCGTTGATGAAGATGTTGAACAACACCGGTCCCAGTACCGACCCCTGTGGGACTCCACTAGTCACACACCTCCAACCAGATTCTGCCCCATTGACTACAACTCTCTGGCTCCTTCCTTTCAACCAGTTCTTGATCCACCTCACTACCTGATCACCAAACCCATACTTGATCAACTTATCTACAAGGATGAGACGGTGAGAGAGAGACGGGAGACGGTGTCAAATGCTTTACTGAAATCAAGATAAACCACATCTACTGCTCTAACGTCATCTATCCACCTAGTAATTTCCTCATGGAAGGCTATGAGGTTAGTCAAACATGATTTACCCTTGATAAAACCATGCTGACTGCTCTTGATGACCCCCATGTCCTTGATGTGCCTGGAGATAGTCACAAGAACAAGTTGTTCCATCACCTTTCCAGGGATGGAGGTGAGGCTGACCGGTCTATAGTTACCCGGGTCCTCCTTCTTGCCCTTCTTGTAGACTGGAGTGACATTTGCTATCCTCCAGTCCTCAGGCACCTCACCTGTTGCCCATGACTTACTGAAGATGATGGAGAGTGGCCTAGCAATGACCTCCGCCAGCTCCCTCAGCACCCTTGGGTGCATTCCATCTGGACCCATTGATTTATGGATGTCCAGATTACTCAACTGATCCCTAACCCAATCCTCATCTACCATGTCAAACTCTTCCTCTATCTTGACTTCTTCTGGGGCTATATGAATCTGGGGCTCATAGGGAGACCCTGCAGGAGTGAAGACAGAGGCAAAGAAGGCATTCAGCACCTCTGCCTTCTTTATATCCTCTGTCACCAGGGCTCCCACCTCATTCCTCAATGGGCCAATATTGCCTCTACTGCTAGTTTTGCTAGCTATGTATTTGAAAAAGCCCTTTCTATTATCCTTAACCTGACTTGCAAGGTTAAGTTCCAAGGAGGCCTTAGCTTTCCTAATTGCCTCCCTACATCCTCTGACAACAGTCCTATATTCCTCCCAAGTGACCAGGAGACCTTATAGCAGCCTTCCAGTATCTGAAGGGTACTGGAAAGCTGGGGAGGGACTTTTTGCAAGGGCATGTAGTGATAGGACTTGAGGAAATGGCTTTAAACCAGAAGAGGGGAAATTCAGGTTAGACAGTAGGAAGAAATTCTTCACTATGAAGGTGGTGAGACACTGGCAAAGGTTTCCCAGGGAAGTTGTGGATGCCCCCTCCCTGGAAGTTGGGTGGGGCTTTGAGGAACTTGGTCTAGTGGGAGGTGTCCCTGCTTATAGCAGAGGGGTTTGGAATTAGATAGTCTTTAAATTTCATAGAATCATAGAACCATTCAGTTTGGAAAAGACCCTTGGGATCACTGAGTCCAAACATCATCCCTACTCTCTTGGTTTCCTTCCAACCTTAGCCATTCTATGATTCCGTGAATTAATGCACAGAATTGAAAAAATGCTGTCATTCTAGTAAAGTAAAATTTACGGGTCACAAGGTGGCAGCATAATCTCACTAGTCAAGGTGACAAAATTTAAGCTCTTTAATCTTCCTCAGCTCAAACTCTTATTTTGAACAACGAGAAAGTCCTGTGTCTAACTAGCTGGGGCTTCCCATGCTCTAAACTACTATGTATATATATGAAATTATTATGTTTGTAGATGAAAATCCAGTTGCATCACTTTTCAAACAAACCTATTTAATTTAAATTCAGATGCACTTTGATAGTGATGAAATAATTTGCTCACCTGGAATTCAACACTCAACAAAAATTTACACCAGCATGCTATCTAACTAAACAATAAAAAAGCAACTTTTATGGAACACTGACTTACCAAAGCTTATGCAACTGAGAGTCATATTTGTTATATTTTCCCTTCCTTTCTGCTCTTGAGAGATATTCTGGCCCTGCCTCAAAATACACATTTCTTACTGGACTTTAATTTTTTTTTTGGTACTGAGTCAATATATTCTCTGGGAAGAGCTGATTTAATGTATTACTCTCTTTCTGTTTGGGGGATATATAAACAGTCTCTATTCAGTTTTCATCTGCCTATTTGCCTGCCTGTCTCTGTGTCTCTGCCTCAGAGAATTCTGCCCATTCTTACCATTCTTCATGAGCTGTACCTTTCAAATGTGCAGTACTTGGAGAAAAAGAGCCATGCTAGGGAGAGATGATTCATCACATCAGTCACCATATCATATAACACCAAGTGATAACAACTACTGAGAACATTCCTAGCAGCAGTATTCCCACTCGTGAATTTAAATGCTTTCCTCAGGAATGTCTGTAAAAATAGGTGGAGGTATCTTCATATACTTGGAAGGAAAACAAGCTGTGAGAGCAAGGCAAAAATCTATCCTTTTTCAAAATTAGTTGCAATTTTGGTGATATTACTGCAGAATTAAACCATGCATAAATAGGTGCACCTTCCAGGTACACTTTTTTGAGAAGAACATAGAATCATAGTTCTACCAGTTGCTTGCATCTACTAAGTGAATATGACATTTTGCTTGTGTACAAACTGTGCTTATGGATGTTCACTTGCTGAACTTACATGTATGTTTTCAAGGGACACTTGCACAAACATTAGACTTTTGAACATCTGCTGGAATCCCAAATGGTCGTTGGCTTTGGTTTTGTGTACCTGTTCAGATGACAATTGTTCTACCCAAGTGTACTCTCACCAGTCAATATAGTTGCATCTGAGCATCCTTAAGCTAAATTTGAAAAAGTAAAAGAAAAAGGAAGAGATAGAGAGACAGAGGAAGATAGGAAGGAAGGAAGGAAGGAAGGAAGGAAGGAAGGAAGGAAGGAAGGAAGGAAGGAAGGAAGGAAGGAAGGAAGGAAGGACGGACGGAGGGATTGCTGGAGTG
>NW_009953571.1:5532682-5584018 GCF_000747805.2 Chaetura pelagica
AAGGCAGGCAGGAAGGAAGGCAGGAAGGAAGGAAGGAAGGAAGGAAGGAAGGAAGGAAGGAAGGAAGGAAGGAAGGAAGGATACACACACTGCCCGTGTCATTTCTGGGGTGGGCAATTGGCCACATGGTGTCACTGTGTCCTAAGGCAGCAAAATCTCTAGCAATAACGCCCGCAGAAATTCGGAGCTTTCAAACTACCCCAGCCATATGATTTATCTAAGGAGATGCTTCAGCAAAAATGGCAAAGTCACAGAATTTTTGCTGTAGGGATGTTTTAGGAAGGTATTTTATACAAAGCACCTGTTTCCCAGCTTCTTTTACCTTCTTGGATTATTTCAGAACATTTTTAGCCCAGAAGTGCTTGTTCTCCAGATGTCTGTATTTGGGAGCATGCTTATATGGAAAGCTTTATCTTAAATTGTTGCAAGTCAGTGATTTAAACATTCAGTGGTGCTGGACTCATCCTACACTTTAGTTATAGTCCTTCATCTTTTCTCCTTCTGCCTTTGTATATCTGAGCCTGCTTTAGCTCTGCTGAGCAGAGGAAACTTGGCTTTATGAAACTCAGAGCAATATAAACTGCAGCTCCTGGGAGCCACAAAATGCCATTTAATCCCTGCTAGTCCTGAAGAATGCTTTGCACAACACACCTGCTCAAGAGGGCTGTGCCAAAAGCTGATGTGTTGGGTAATTAAGGAGTTTCATAACGTACAGCTATAGCAACAGTGAGAGAAACAGTTGTGTAAAGGTACAGCATGAGCCTTTGCTAAGGAGATGATATGTGACTCAGGGCTTATTGAAAAACTGCAAAATCTCATGTAGTAGTAACTGTTGGTGTGCACTGTTTCTTCTGTAAAATGGTAGGGGAGCCTAGAGTAGCAGGCCTTGTGCTAACATCCTGGCAGTCTGAGTAGGTCAGATTAAGATTTTGTAGAAAGGATAAATGTCTGGCAATGATTACCAGGCACACAGAGTACAAGATGCTTTGTTTTGATTGTTAGGACATTAGGTAGTTGCAATTCTTTTCCTGAGTCAGCTGCTCTGCTTTGTATGAAGCTTACTCTCTGCATAGTTGCTCAGAATGACAGTACTGTTTTAAGATGCATATTTCTTAGTGATAGTTTCACTACTGATTTTGTTTGGGCCAGAATTTCACTCAGACCTTATCTGTTTTGATGGCCACATCTTCAATTTAAGTGCATGGTGAAGTCATATTCAGAGTTAGTAGGTCCACAAAGCTTGGCTCCCTGAAAATTCTGGTGCTTCGTTATGTATTTTGGTGCAGTGGTGTGAATTGAGGCAATGGTTGTGTAAGTCTGGCCTTGCATGTGACATGAGACTAAGTGCTAAGTAAAACCTGAACCAACAGATCTCACAGGCTGGAGTAGAGCAGAGATGCCTGCAGTATGTGGCACCCTTGAAGAGCCAGCAACAGCAGAAAGGGGGGTTCAGAAGACCAGAACACATTGGTGAGCAGCAGATGAAGGTGTCTTTCCTCTTTTTGCGTGCAGTGTACCAGAAGCTTACAAGTATGTTCAGTTATGTTTATTTAGGAACAGTGACTTCCATGTGATTTTGGCCTTTCCCCCTCACCACTGCTTCTGTGATTATCTTACCGGGAAGAATTGTCCATTGGCCTCTGCTGATGGTGGCCTTAGTATGGGAGCTTCTGCAGAGGGTAAAACATGATACGGTTCCCCCGGGGGGAAGAAGAACCTGGAGCAGAAAGCAGCGTTGAGCAGGGATGCAGAAAAGCAGGTGGAGTCTACTGGAGGAGATAGGCAAACTTGGGAGTAACAGAGCACGTTGCCAACACAATTTGTCCTTGTTCCTCAAATCTTGGAAATTGTTGACCTCATTATCCAGGTCTAAAATGTCTCTCGTTAGTGTGCAAGGGAGTTCTCTCATGACTATAATTATCCTAATGGCACTGCTGCAATGGTGGTATATAAACTATAAACAGGAAAGGCTGAAACCCACTGACACAGATGAGATGCAAATGAAGGGCTGGTGCCTCTACTGTAAGTATATGAATAAGAAATGGAAACTGACAGAGGAAATCCCTCAAGATTTGTCTCCAGGAACTGCTTTCAAAATGTATGCTCAGGGAAGAAAGGTGTGAAGAAGGGGAAGAGTGTGTTTTCTCTCTTTGTGGTTTTATGAACTCCAGGGCCTGAAGCCAAGTTTCTTCTGAGAAAGCTTTTATGTGTTGCCCTCTGCATTGTATTTTCTAGGAAGCTCTGTTACTCTGTATTTGTTGGGAAAAGTGCACTATATGTCAGTGACAGGAGCATTTAGTTTCTCACACTATTAGACTACAGAGTCTTCTTGAAATAATGAGAGCAGCTGGTCTCTTCATGTGAACGTTTTTTATAAAGCACATAGACCATCACTGCCTATGGATATTAGTCAACTACAGACTCCCAGTATATGTTTGAGATGTAAAGAAAAGCTTTATGCATCAAAGGAAATGAGATTTTTTTAAGCTAATGCCAAGTATGGTTACTTAGTCTGACTTATACAATGCATGCATCTTTCTCAGTAATTCCTGAATCAAGTTCCTAATGTCTGATTGAGCTACACATAAGAGACAATCATCCAGTCTGGATTTAAATTTAGCTGTCATGTGGGAGGGAAATGTGGTGCAGAGGCTGAGCAAAGTCAGGGGTCACAATGTGAAAGGAAGATGTAGGAGAGAATATAGTTTAGTTTAGTATAATTTAGCTATAACACAGGTTTCAAGGGACAGAAACAGAATTTATCATCATTTATGGTACTGTAGCACTGTGAAAAGTCAACAGAGAAGTGAGGCCCCTTTTGCTAAAAGTGATAAAAGTTCCCAGGTAAGCTGTAGGCCTAGCTCAGAAAAAAACCACTGGAACAGGAACACCAATGCACACACCGACACAAATGAGAAAACAGAAGTAGAAGAACAGGAGTTAAACAATAATTAAGCCTATGTGTAAAAGGTGATGTGTTTGGTTTTTGTGGGGAGCAGAGAGGGGAGACTAGGCTAATGTTTTGTGCATACTCCTTTGCCTGTTGTTTGGTAGTGCTGCAATTCATCAAACATTTGTGCACCTGAGGTGGCACTTTAACTGTGAATTATTCTGTTAATATCAGTTGGACTTCCTGAGAGGAACATGTGCCTTGAGAAGATCAAAGCTTTCAACTTCTTAAATGCATGAGATAACTACTAAAAAGCTGGTATTGTCTAATCACAAAACCTCTGAATGAATTTCCAATAGCTGCAGATCAGGAAGATGTCTCCGAATCTTTTCAGCACATCTTTTTCCAACAGCAAACAGACAGTTTTTTGCTTTGAGAATTTTTCTGTAGGTAGTTTTTTGACTGGCTGAATTTTGACTAGCTCCCCTCAGTAATCTGGAGTGGTGAGGGACAGGAAGTGTAGTATAACAGATGAGGATTTTATTAATGCTCAGCACCACACGGGTTGCAGTAAAAACCCTGAGATGATCTGTTGTATGTTTTGTGTTAGACACTGTCCTGACATAGACAGACTGCATAATGGTGATGACTACATATGTCAGAAGGAAGGAAGTGAAGTTTGAATGGTCACAACCAGAACTAGAATTAAGAAATAAAATAGATGTTCCTATCTCTAGACTGTGAAATGGATTGGCATGGATTAATCTGCACAGCTTTTCATTCAAAATGTTAAGTATAAAAGGAGTTTTTAATTAGATGGCTATTGAGATCTGTTATAGTTTAGGAAAGCATAAAATAGCTTTACAATATCTTTATTTCTTGGTTTTGCAGTGGATACCAGATACATTCTGTTGAAGTTATTAATATAGACTTCCTGGTACATGAGTATATTGAATGAAAAAATTAAGCTGCCCTGATCACTACTTCTTACAGACTGTCCTTGGTGTCAAGAGAAACTATTAATTAACTTTCTGACTCCCAGGTTCTTCCCCACAGAGCTGAAGCGTGTTTTCTGGGGACAAGTGAACAGTGTTTAGCTGCATCTGTAATAATGTAATACAACCATTCATTTAATTTGATTCAGAGCCACATAAGGCTAGGCAATGTCCTATGTGGAAGAAGAAGCATCTTCAAGTATGAATTCCAAGGGTGGGACACATTTCTGACCCACACTATGACTGCTGCATGTTTTGGTGCTCTCTGGACCATGTTTAAAATTATGTCTCCTATGGTACAGACAGTGGGAAATGAAAGAATTCCTCCAAATGTTGACAGTGTCAATATACAATGTTTGGGTTTATAAATGGAACGTGTCTGAAAGGGATGTTTTCAAATGATAAGTATTTGGAGGAAGGGCCAATAATATTCTATAACCATAGAATAATGATATTTTTTCATTGCTTTCTTGTTTGTCTTTCCTCTCAGTTGTTCCAGTTTCCCTGATCTCAGGTGAACTGGCTGTTGCTACTTCCATTTCCTATTACAAATGGTTCACTAACTTGCCCAGGATGTGCAGAGAATTTACGACAGAGCCGAGGAGTATTCAAATGGACCAGGGGATACATTTCCATTTTACTTATCATTTTCTCTCTCCTCTTTTTCCTGTAACCAAGAACATGCAGTTGTTGCACAAGGCATTCTGTGCTCCACATATCTGACCATGCTGTCAGCTGCTTGTTTATCAGCTCTGAGGAGGAGGAAGAAATACGAGGTGTGTTAACAACAGTCAGGTACTTCTCATTCACAGTTGTAGCATACATGAGGAAATGATGTCTGATTAATAGAGTTGATCATAGTTTTCTGATGCAACACTTCTCCTTTTGAAAATGCTGATTGGATTCTGTATTGCTGGGTTGGCTGGTTCTCCGCCTTCATGGAAACCTGCTTGGAAAGTTGTCGTGCTGTCGTAAACCTTGTGAACCCACCCGGCCTGTTCCACTGGCTGCTCACCATTCTGTGATGCCAGGACACTGCTGGCTTCTCCTAGTTACCAGGAGCTACCCCCCAGGCTGGTCATCAGTTGAATTAGCTGCACATTAGATGTTCTTCCAAGCTTCAGAGTTCCTAGCCTGCCCAGGTGACTGATCAGCCACCCACGTGGCAGTGAAACAGCGATGTAGGCAGGGTCATGGCATGTGAACTGAGGCATCAGCCCAGAAATGTTTCAAAATCTTTCTTATGTATGTGAGTGAAACCTTTCTGGGAAGCATGAGGGGAAGCGTGCCAACCTAATTTCCTCTGTGGGATGAACATTCCAGTTCTCAGCAGTGGGGCAGGCAAGTCATGGAACATTTTACCTTTTTGTGGTTCACAGCTGGCTTACTGGTACTTGGCTGACAAATACATTTAGTAGGTGTGTGAGTACAGAGCAGGAAAGACCCACAATTAGTGGCTTTGAATCATACAAGACAAGGGTCTCTGACACTTTGCAATGCATCTATGGCATGGGCACGGATTGCAGAATACAAGTAGAAAATGTTGCAGAGAAGGCACCACTACTTGTTTGTGCTTTGCTGCATTGGTAGGCTGTGGGTGAGGCTTGATTCCTGTGGGTATTTATGGGAGAGGTCACCATCTGAAATCTAGTCTTCCATCAGATCTCTACCCCTTGAAGCTAGAATCTCTGGGCAATTGCATCTCCTCCAGCCTAGACTCTCCCTGGCTGGGCCCAGGATATCTGATTTTGGACCTCTGGCACATAGATCTGGATCCTCTGGCAAAGGAGGCAGTGTGGGTAGCTTATTTAATGTTCCACCCTAAACAAACTCAAAGCTTCTCATGTCGTGCACAACAATTTTCTGGCTTGTTGGCCATATTGTGTCTCACCTGCCACATAAACTGTGAATGTTGGAGGCCTAAGGTTAAAAGCACCTGGTTTATTGAGAAGCTGAAGGCTAGACATTTCTGTTGGCTTGGATACAAGTTTCTATCCTGGGTTCTCAGGTTCCAAGAAGCATTGTACAAAAATCTTAGGAGTTTCAGAAGTCCCAAGGTATTATGTGAATTAAGAGGTTAAAAAGAACCTGTGCCTGTGAAAAATCAGTTTTCTACTTGAATGAAAGCATTTAAAATTACAGTCAAGTGTTATGTTTTATGTGCTGCTGAAACAGAAGAATTGAAACAGACCTAATATGCACGCATGGAGACATTCAAAGATAATAGCAGGCTCCATGGATGACTCTGCCTTGGCACAGGTTAGAGTTGCTTTCCTCAGACAACTGAAACACTCAGTGTGTTTCAAGTGCCAGGCTTTCTGCTCACAGCTGTCTGCCTTCTACACTGGGTAAAGGGGAGCAGGTGACAGCTGCTTTCCTACTGCTGGGGTAAAGCTGAGAGTGCTCTCAACAAGGTGAATTCCCAGTTGCACTATTAGGAAAACTTTTCTGATTTCTTTTTGTCATAAGAATGGTGCAAGTGGATTAGAAGACCAGACACATACCAAAACAAGAAGTGTTGCTCATCAGAAATATTTTCTATAGGGATAAATATCAGTGCAGAAGGAGCTTTTGTGTTAAAATCCTCATGACTCAGTAGAGCCCATGAACTCTTTATAAAATAGTCTTGTGTTGTCAGGTGTGAGCCACAGGTTCTTAACTGCTGTAAATAAGCTTGCAAGGCTTATAATGGCTCATAATGGCTCTAATGGTCAGTCAAACTCTGGTTATCCTGTTTTAAGTTGTCCCCAAACCTCGGCTGGTGAGATTATGCATTTAAAAATATAAAATATTAAAAATTCAGTTTTCAATTTTAGGAACATTTCAGTACCCTTAAATGACCCATACAAAGAGGTAGTGAAAAGCACTTACGAGTCTTGATGCTTTAGGCAGGTTCCCACTACTGAACTCCAGGTGAGTTTGTATGTTCTAGGAATCTGAAGTAATGGCTACATGCCATTAAAGAAGGGCAGTTCTGGAAATTCCTCAGAAAAAGGAAAAGAGTAATTTTCTGTTGCTTCAGCTCTTCTACTGTGGGGTTGGGGCAGAACTCTTTAAGCTTGGGACAGGGGTGTAAGCAAGACCTCCTCTTTTGGTGATATCTCTCTCTTAGATAAGTTTTGCTGCAACATGAAACTTCAACCTCAAATATTTTTAAGACTTGAGCATTTTCCAAGATTCACCAAGGATTCTGTGCTAGTACTCACTTCTTGATCAATATGCTTGCTACAAAGGCACACTTTGCAGGTATTTCTAAAGCTGCAGGTGATACACTCGCAAGTATTCTGTTCACCCTGAATTGGCTATTTCTGTATTTCTTTGCCCTGTCTCTATGCTCAGGTGAGTGGTTTTCTTACATTTATACTTCACTAATGTCTTCCAGATTGCTCCAGATTCCAGTTGTTCTCTACGACTACCTGAAAGGAGGTTGTAGAGAGGTGGGGGTTGGTCTCTTCTCCCAAGTGACCAGTGATAGGATGATAGAAAATGGCCTCTGTTTGCACCAGAGGAGGCTTAGATTGGATATTAGGAAAAAAATATTTTCTGAAAGAGTGGTCAAGGATTGGAATAGGCTGTCCAGGGAACTGGGGAAGTCACCATCTCTGGACGTGTGCAAAAAACATGTGGATGTGGCACTTCAGGACATAGTTTAGTGGGCATGGTGGTGTTGGGTTGATGGTTGGACTTTATGACCTCAGAGGTCTTTTCCAACCTTAATAATTCTATTATTTAGCTGGGACATGTATTGGCTAACACTAGCTTTATTTAAGAAGTCTACCCATTAACTATAGTAACCTACAGAATAACATAGTGAGGATACCTGCTACTGTCTTTAGCATGTTAACTTTGGAGGGCTACTTAAAGGATACGTAACTGCTAGGAATTTATTAATTAAACCCCTAATGACTTGCATATTATTGGAAATGAATCCTTGTATATCTTTAATCCCTTTCTGAGCCAACATCTAAAGGCTGTGCTTAGGTAAAGGTAGAACCTTGACTAAAATAACATACGGGGCTTAAAAAGGACTTGACGCAGCAACAGGGTTAGAAAAGAAATATTGCTACATGTGTCACACAATCACAGTAACCTTTGTTTTTTAATTACTCGTGCCCAGTGTGCTCAGTGTAATAACATTCATTAGCAAACAATTCTGTAGTAGGTCTTGCCCCCAAAAACTTACAGTAATGGAGAGAGAAAAACAGTAAGAGAAAAGAAGAGTTACTCTCTTGATTCTAAAAAGTGACTGTTAAAAAAATACAAAAGGTTTGTGGCAACCAAGAAAGAAACCCTCCTCTTGATAATTTGAAGCTAAATACCATAACCATAAGTCAAGTCTTCCTGTCAGCCAAGTGGTGCAGTGTAATACTTACCTAACTCTTCTGAGGTCTTTACTCAAGCAATTTCATACTGACATCAGTGTCAGACTATTTGAAGAAGATCTGAAGATAAAGGTCTCAGAAACTGGCTTGAGTGGAACAACACTGAAAGATCTTACTCAATGATTTCAATTAGATACTATGCAATCACTTGGTTTAAAAGAAAAGAACAATTTATAAACATAAACACAGTGGGTTTCTGTGTGTAACTTTACATTGAGATGTCTTGCAAAGGTAACACTCCAGTCCTCAGATACCCCAGGTAGGTAATAAACAGCTTCCTCCCATCTTGAAGACATAAAGATCAATATCTTGACATATTTGCAACCACACCTGCAAAGTACCTAAGGAAATTAGTAGCTCTCTTACTCTGGCCAGGAAAAAGAGTCAGTGATGCTGGCTTGACTATATGGTATGTTTATTTAAGATTGCAGTGGTTTAAGAGATAGGTAAGAGGATATAGCACCTTTTACTTTTCTGAAACAGGTTTAGATCTTATTAGCCAGAAGGGTGGTTCATTTACAAATGCTTCTATCACCTGACTGCTACTCAGATAGACAGTTTGGTAATTTCTTCTAGCTAACAACAGGTGTGCTGAAGATGGTTGGTTGGAGAGCATTCAAAGATCTAAAATAATTTCAAGTTAGCTGTGTTGTTTTGCTCAAAAAGAATAGGGTGGGGGGGTAGGGAGGGAACTGAAAAATTAGAAAGCTCTTATTTAAAAATTAAATGTGTATGTTTTGAAAGGTCCCCAAATCTGGTGTTTCTGAAGCTTTACTTTAGTTTACTTTACTTTTAGTTTCACATGGCAATGTTGGGGGGTTGGACTAGATGATCTTTCGAGGTCCCTTCCAACCCCTAGGATTCTATGATTCTATCAGAAAAATGGAGATATATTTTAATAAAGTCTTTTTTTTTTTCTGTTTGGAATATTTAAATAACCCAGGTTCAAGAAAAAATAGTTTGAGGATGAGCTAGAGAAAAAGACAACTTTCTCAATTTCTGAGAACATTTTTTGTTTGAATTGGACTATAGATAATTGTCTTTTCAGATTGTAATAATTTTTATAAACCATCCACTGAAGTGAGAGAGCTATGAGCTTGTGTATGAGGCAAGGAGAAAATAACTGTCATCTCCTATTGTCACTGGCACAAAAGAAGTGGCTGCACAGCTGCACAGTTTTCTGCCTCCATCTCCTCAATGATGTGACTGCACCTTAGCTCTGGGAAGTTCCATCACTTATCTCCACTTAACAGCATTCATGAGATGAATAAACAAATGTTCTCAAACAAAATCATAGAATATAGGAAATTGTTTCAGTAATTGCCATCCTTGCTTGTGAAGGTGTTAGGATCAAGCATGGAAGGACATGGAAGACAGTGCTTCCCTGAGGGCCTTTTTTTATACACAAAGCTGAGACAAGTTTGTATGAAGTTTTGCTGTGCTGTTGCCATTGCTGGGGTAAAAAATGAACTCCACTAAATGAATCTGCAGTACCTTTGTAAGGTCTGTCCCAGTTAGCTTTTAAGTTTATGCTAGCAGTAGAATGATCCAAATCACAGCCATTTAGAGATGCTAGCACTCCACTGCTGGGTTTCTGACAGCTCAGCTGTGACTCTGAGTAGATTCTTGCAAGAAGCTGTAAGTGAGCAGCCCATGGGGTGGGTTGCATGAAGCTGAACTCTGTATTAATAAACTTTTATTTCTTACATACTAGGAACACCATGGGCTTGCATTCCTTCCATTCTGATTCTGATTCACATCCCCTCGTGTGCATTATCTGAGTGCCAACAAGTAGCATAAGAAGCAATTTAACCTCAGTATGGTTTGATATGCCTATTAGTATCTTCTTTTCCCTCCTCATAACTTAGTTCTAAGTACCTTCTTAATATTAATTCAGAAAAGAAATAAGATTTGGTCTTGTGGGTGAAATGAGAGCAGCTTAATTAACCTGTAAAATCTTTTTGGAATCCTTCTTTCTTTGTACCTGAGCAGACCTTTACAAACTGAAACCACAGATACAGTGTTATATTTTCTGAATCTAACAACTCCACTAGTATAAGCCTGGCATGACTATGTCCTCCCTGTAACAAGGGGAGGGAAGGACTTTCTACACCCCCTTAAAGATACTGCCTGCTATTTGGCTACTTCACTACTGCATTGTGCTGTGCCCTCTTGGCTTTAGATGTATGCTTTTAGTTTTGTTCTTCCTTCTTTATGCAGTTGACTTTCTTTGTCTTATTTTCCCCATGCAGTTTGTTTGTTGTGTCTGTAGTAAAGCTGGATATCATGTAGCTTATCTCCCCCATGTCCTGGAGAAAATGGGTGTGATACTTGTCTGTGTGCTTGTTGACAAGCAACACAAAATGATTTATGCATTTTGGCCATGCTGATTTACTGGAAACATTAACTTCTTGGAGAGGCTTTTGGAAAAATGATTTCCAAAGCTCTCCAAAATAAGTTTTGCACCTTGATTTGAAGACATTCTGGCAGTTTGTTTTTTTTTTTTCTTATTTCCTGTTCCATTAAGACCTGGGTCTTCCAGCTACAGCTGTTCTGTTTTTGATGTATTGCTCCTTTTCCAGGCAGACATACCCTCTTTGAGTGGAATTATTTTTTCTCTGACTGATTTTCCATTTGCCTTCTCCTTAGGAGGTAGATTTGTCAGCCTACTATTTCTGTTTTTCAGTTCACTACAGCAGCAGAACCTGTGATAAAAACTGCAACAATGGTATAAAGGAGGAATCCCAAAACTTCGCTCTGAATAAGAAGTTTTTTCCCTTTTTCTCTGCTTTTCCTCTCATCTCTGGAAATGAGATGCAACAGTCTCCTCTGTCCAAGGAAGCATGGGGAAGAATGTCTGCCCAGCAGTCTTGGCTGCTGCTGTAACAATGCCCAAGTGAGGCTGTCAAAACAATGTTGCTGCAGGAGTGCCAGACTTGCATGGTTAGTTGTGTGGAATCCCTAATTGCCTTCTGATAAGTTTGACTTGTTTTCCTGGGAGTTGTTTAGCTGCCCTATGACCTGCTGCACATACACAGCAGACCTTTGTTGGAGAGACCTTTCTTTTTAGCGTTTTCAAA
Source organism: Chaetura pelagica (assembly GCF_000747805.2). NCBI lineage: Eukaryota > Metazoa > Chordata > Aves > Apodiformes > Apodidae > Chaetura > Chaetura pelagica. Next base: position 5,544,030 of record NW_009953571.1, read on the forward strand.
GATGGCAACCTAAGCACTCGAGGTCTCACTCTTCACTTGGGTGAGGCTGCATCCAGTCCTTACCTCTAGCACAGTGACTGCAGTGCCAGCCACTGCCCAGGCTTTGTGAAATGTCCATTTGAGATGTTGGTTGTCACGTGCATAAGCTCAGGAGCATCTGACTAGAACTGATCTTCACTTGGTGACAGTGCAAAGTGCTGTAGAAAGTGGTTTAAATGTGATCCACAGTGTGCATCTGAGTTTCAGGAAAAATCTAAAGCCAGAGATTTCAGGTAAACCTATTTTCCTAAACAATTATTGGGGTTAAGCTTCATTGTTTTTCTTTCTCTTGCCAAAAGCCAAACTCATAGCTACTATTTGATGAAAATTAATTCTTGACGCTCTTTCCATCAGTGTAAGGTGCTGACTGGTTGTTTGTTGAGGCTTGGTCCTATCTGACATTACTGTCCTCCACTGAGGACATACCTTACTGCAAACTTATGGTGGCCTCCAGGCCTTTTGCAAGCCTGGGTCTGCACAGCATCCGATATGAAGTTGGAAGTGTGAATTCAGGTACATCCAGATTTCCTGGAGCAATGTCCTGACAGGCACTGGATTATCTGACAGCAGCCCACAGTAGGTATGGGAGAGGTGGAGGAAGCCATGCCTGTGCCATCTCTGGAAGGTACCTTAGGACTCACCACTGGTACCAGCAAGCTGATGGGGAACTAGGATGGGAAGCTGGGAGATGTCAGGTTGTCATGTTCTTCTTAGAAGAACTATGTAGACAGGAAATGCCCAGAAAGTAAGCAGATTTCCCTATTCCTACCAATATTTATCTCAATTTCATCAGCATCTCAGCATTGGCCAGGTAATCATCCAACTTTGCTTCAAAGTAAGGAGACTTGATTAAATAGTTGGCAAAAGGATTCCAAATAATACATTCAAACAAGTCCCTGTTGTAGGAAGAGTTAAAAAGAGCGTTCAGAAGTGGGTTGGTCTCCCACCATAAAAATGAGATTTGTCTGTCCCCTGGCTTAGATTTTTTTTTTTCTGGAGTACTTTGTGGAAGAACATAAAAGCTAACAAAAATTTAGCTACTGACTAGATAGGTATAAGAGATGATGAGTGAAGGAAGACTTTGTGTTCATGCAGAATCTACCCAAAAACCTGTCAGCACAATATAAGGGCAATAAGAAATTGTGAGAGGTGATAAAAAGACAGGCCAAGATGTGGTAACTTCAGCTTTCCTCTCACCTCTGACATTGCAGATCTTTCCCTCTCAGACGTAGGCAGACTCTTACCCACACAGAAGAGGCAGAGGGTGGAGCTCAGTGCCTGTATAAATTATATGTCTCCTTCAGGTTATTTCACAGGAACAACAAGCTGTGAGCGTGTTTTTCAGTGGACGGATCTGTTACCCAAATTGGGTTTTCTGCTGCTGTTGCCATCTTGCTTGTCATGGGGAGCCCACCAGCCAAGGTAAGAGAATTGCAGCTCCTCACTTTGCTGTGTCCCAGCTCTTGGGACTTCCCTGCCCCAGTTCTCGCGAGCAAACTCCCTCCTCATTGCATCTGCTGAGCTGCAGAGACAAACTGCTGCTGGTACAATGTGGCAGGGCCATCTCAAATTTTGCAAATTTACCCTTTCCCCCTTTTACCTCCCAGTAAATAAAATTAAAGTGAGCTTCAGCAAAGACATGGCAGAAACGTGTCCCTTTTCTTTCACTGTGAGATGTGCATGCTGGAATAAACAACGGGAAGGAAGAGAGGACTGGCCTTGATGCCTTTACCTCAACGTAAAATGAAAGCGCTTTAAACCCATTGCATGCTTTCCTCAGGACAGCAAGTCTGTTGTTTGCCCCAGCTGAGAGAACCCAGCAGCTTTTTCTATCAACGAAGCATAATTTCTGTTTCTTTTGCTGCAGGGGAGAATTCTAGTGAGCTCTTTGGCTGGTTTAGATATCTTTAATGTGATGTTTACGGCGCTTCCAATTCTAGCGGAAGTATTTCGTGTCTGGACTTGAGTCTTCTAATAACAAGTTCCATTCAGAGATTTTAACTGATTTGTTTTTAATATGAAGCAACAGAATTACTAGCTGAAAGTTATTTTTTCATATATATCTTTAAAAAGTAATGGGTGTGGTGTTCAAAATGTAATTTGTGCATTATTTACGAAGTAACCATTCTGTATGTATCAAACTTTTGCAGTAAATTAAAGAAATACAGACGTTAATGGGTTTTAACTATAGGGAGAAACAACATTGCATGCTGTGGCTTATAAAGAATCATTAATCGTTAAGAATAAAGAATACATACTGTACTTGTGCCACAATAATATTTGCAAGTGATTCAGGAAAATAGTTTCAGGAAAATACCAGTACCTTTAACAGATAACTCAAATGATAGAATAAAAATAGTCAAGTGTTGGATGCTCAGGACAAAGAACATAAATTGTAAATGTTATGCACTTTCTGAATAAAATTTACATCTAATCTGTCTACCTGTCAGACTAAGAACTATCTGTCTTAAATACTATCTATCCATTTTAAATGTCAGTGTTGCATCTAATATGATAATTCTGGATCTTACAGATGAGCAGGGAGCAGGTAGTTTAGGTATTATTTTATCTAGAAAGCCTAAATTACACCAAAATATCTTATATTTCATCCTAATGCTGCAACTGCTATTCCATGAGTGTGCACATATTCCTGGTTAACAGGCAAAAGGTTAGAGAACAAGCACAGCTTCAGGTCTGAAAGCTTCTGTTCCCAAGCAAGTGGATTCATTCAATACTGCAGGCATTTTTCAGTATGTGTAAATTGGTAAATAGATATGAAAATCAGAACAGAGTGTTTTTGTGTTGGTTTTGTCTTTTTTCCTTTTATATTAAAAAAAAGGAAGTCGTTTAGAAAAGTGTGGGTGCTTTGAACTATCTAGGAAGAACTCCTAAAAGTCTTCCAGTTAATTTTTTGCTGTTCAAAAAAGTTACCAATTTGGCACAGAAGTGATGGACAACAGTATTTTCCTACTTGCTGGGAATGCTTTTAATATTTGTAATAGTGCCTTTTTTTCTGCTTGGCCAAAAATAATTACTCTTTAGCAGTTTTATTTTGTGAACTATGGAATAATTCTTATGGGGTAAAATACTCAGAAATTCTGTCTATACAAAGCCCTGAGGGACCCACTCACACATGTGAAGAGGTGACTGGTAGAATATGAACAGAGTATACATCCCAAATCTACAATGACTCTTGAAACAATCCATCAGTGATAACAAGAAATTACAACAAAAGTCTGTGAACAGTCAGTCACTTTTTCCACCAGAATTTTGTATTCCTTCAATTTTAATGAAAATGAAACTAGTTGGAAAGGCAAATTGCTAACAGTATTCTCACTGATGGAGGGGCTTATAAACTCGGCCCATATTAGATATTAAATAGTCTGTGTGTAAGAGAATGGTTTGGAACCAGGCTGATAATGAAGCTTATTTATAGTTTCTAAGTTTGTAGCTTTAACCTTAATTTGATGCATTTCCAAGTTGTGGTTGAACCATGTCCTCAGTATTTAAGATACAATACATGGTAAGAATATGCCAAATGATTAAGTTTGGTGTGAGATCCTGTACACAAGATATTGTACTGCTTTTATGACACCACTGTTGAAAGAAAAAGTAATCTGTGAAAGGAAGCATGTCTGAAAGATAATGATAAAGCTGAGTGATAAATCCTACAACTATTTACAGGATCAAGAGACAGAGAGCAAACTCCTCATATAAAACTTTATATAACTTGGGTGTTATCTCATGGTGATAACTGCTCAGACAACTGCTTAGGTTTGGTGCAGGGGGAGCAAAATGCTGAGATTCCAAAAACTACTCCCTAGAAGAATAACTTTATAGTGAATGTAGCCATGAGATCTTGTTCTAGGAGCAGCATGGAGAGGCAAAATCAACTATATGAGCTGTTGCTAAGTTTTTTTCTTTCATTGCTCTCCAAAGACCGTTTTGGTAGTCTCCTCATTATTAATGAGCTCTGAGAAGATTTCATACTTTCAAAGTTATCTTTTGAAGTGCCTGACTGTCTGTAAATAGGAGAATTTTGTGTCCTCCTGAAGCTGACTGTCATACAGCTATTTTCTGGAACCCAGACAGCAGGCCAATAAATGCATATCATTACAATCAATGAGATGTCAGATTGAATTTTCAGTTTGTTAAAGTTTAACACAGCTGTGGTAATTCTGCTGTGCTAGTTTTATCTCCTGTTTATTGACTTCTCTGTATTTTAAACCTGAAATGGCTCCTGCAAAACTTGCTTTGACAGTACAGAAATTTAGTTTATTGCTAAATTATACCAAGTGAAAAGAAGTTTATTTTGGGGGGGTTTTGGGGTTTGAGTTTTGTTGTTTTTTTTTTCCTTTTTTACCCTGCTCTTTGGGACTCTGGACATGGTATTGGCCTGGAGAGTTATGACCTAGGGTGAAAACATACACGGGTAGTTGAATTCTTTACTCTGTCAGTGGCCTCAACTTGGCACTATTAATTTTCCATCAAAAATAGAATTATGTGCTTCTGAAAAAACTACCTTTGACTCTGGGTATTTACAGAGGGGTTTTGTCACTTCCTGTGTGCTTACGCAGGAAAATGTGGTTCTTCCAAGGAAGTGAACTCAAAAGGGCAAGACAAGTACAGCTGCCAGACTGTCACGAGCTGTCTGGATACAGTGTCTATGCTTATCCGTTTGCATTAATTGTGAAATTACATGTTGATTTTCATGTTATGAAAATAGTAAATGCTATCTCTAACCGTAATTATTTTTTGTAGAAGAAGGGTATTCTGGAGTGCTAGCACCTTTGGGCAAGGGTGTTATTTTAGACCACCCAAATCAGGCCCTAATAGTCTGCTCTGGTTTGTAGAAGAAAATTACCTCTGCCTTTTTCTCATGAAAAAAATAATTCACTCGGTTCTGAAAGGGTTGACAGATGTTGACATGTTTAAGGAAAGTGTTGGCTGTTGAAAGGGGAAGGGAGGAGGAATGAGGCTCTCTGGCTCTAGTGGGAAAGAATGAAAACATGTCTGACCAAAGCTGAGTACTCTCATGGTGAACTGCAGATGCACCGTTTTTATGAACAGTAAGGAACTTTTCATCACAACAGGTTCGAAGAAAATTGTTTCCCAGCATCCATTTGATGGCATTTGAGGCAGACTCTGGAGAATTGTTTGGGTTTCTGTTGAGCACGGGGGAAGTTGATTACGAAATAACACAGAATGAACACATTAATTAAAAACTGTCAGCCCTGTAATTGGCTACATAATCCAATATTTCATGCTAATGAAACCCACTAGGAATGCTGACTGAGTGTTCCACTTGGTACTTCTATGTTAAATGACTATTTGCACTGGAAAATTAAGGCCAAATTCTTTCAGTGGGCAACTGGAATAGTATGGAAACATCCCAACTGTAACTTGTAGTGTCCATAATGCATTAAGCTCAGAAAGTTTTAAATATGTCAGTTTCAAATTGGAGGAAAACGTAATAGAAACTGTTCATGTCACACAAGAACAAATATGCCTTGCATTTTAATACAAAAAGCATTTCAATCAATCATTAAGAGGCCAAGAGACAGGGTTATCTGTGATTTTGTAGGTTTAACAACAGCCTTTCCCTGCTCAGGGTGACTCTAGAATATTAATCTGAATTTATAAAGGCTGTGATTTTAAAAGTAACATAATAAAATTTTATATTAAACCTTTATTTTAATGTGCTAATTCACAGTTCAAATGACATCCATTTGGTGTAACATAATTTATCTCTAAACCTCTAAACAAAACTGAATGAAACTGGATGAAGGCTATTCTCATCTGTAATAAAGGTGTCCAATAGTTTCCACCCCATTTTAGAAAAAATCCAGAATAATCATAGTGAGTGACTCTGTAGAGAAGTTCCTCCTTCCCCAGGTCTCTGTATCTCCAAAGTATCTGGAGATATTTCAGTGTCAGGAGAATTAATCAGGAGGGCTCACTTTCAAAAAATGAACTTGTTATTTTGTTAGGATGGAACGGGTTACTCTCATTTCGACAAATAGATAAGATGTTCCAGTCAGTGTGTAATTTAAGCTGCCATTCAAGCTAATGGAACTCCAACATGGTGTGGCCCTGTTATAATTTATTAGTGGTAGCAGGACTGTATTTTATTGCTAATTATTACTGCTGATAAGTCATGCTAATATGCAAAGCATCAGATAAAACTACTGAAAATTGACAAGAAATTTAAATGTTTCAATTTTTTTTAAAAAAGAAGAAAATATTTTCCCACTTTTAGTATCAAGATTGTCACATGTTTGTATATGTGTGTTCATTAAGGTTTATCAAAACATATAATAAATATTTTCTGTCCAGCTTACAATTAGGAACAAAGGCTTTGAAATAATCTACTGTGGCCATGCATGCGTCTGGTTGTATCAAAACAGGCACCTCTAGGATGACTATGAAAGCTTTCCATACCATTCTGTCAGTCCATGTTTTCTTCTTCTGTCTTCACTTACTCAAGCTACTTAGCAAGTAGCCCCATGAGCAGTCGTGCTCTCCTCTTAGCGTGGTGTACTTCCACTGGAGGGTGGTCCCCTCACCTCAGTTGAACAAAAGGACAGACTGGCCCCTGTACTGTTCAAAATACACATTGTCTTTGTATTCTGAGCTGATAAACCTAATCATATTTGTTTTCTCTGCAGATGAAGTTTTGTCCCGTCCACATGCTTTCTGTAAGGATCCTGCAAGCTAAGAACATCAAGTCCAGAGACCTATGTGAGTTGTGGTTTGATTGTGGTTTTAGTCACCTCCAGAATTTACAAAGTGAGCAGTGTTCCTAAGTTCTGAAGGTGAACAAGCAATGTACATAAATCACAGCGATAGAAGTACTAATGCCAGGACTATAATTAGACAAATGTCTGAGGTTATCATTAGATTGAAGGACATTATCTAGTGGTATATCAGGAAGCTGGTAAAAAACAAGACTCCCAGATTAATTTCCTGGGCCAACAAGGGAGGGTAGACCTTGTAAGGACACTGCAGTCTTAAATCTGCTTGAATTTATGTGGTTTTGATGATCACACATCATATAAATCATATAATGGACTGGAATTTTGCCACACAGGCCATGTATTTAGGGACCTTTTATCGAAATGTATCAATTATGCACAATGATCAAAGGAAAATTAGGGAATATCAAGCCTTCTAAAATGCAGCAACATTTGTGGTATTTCCTGTTCTCAGGAAATGTTAAATTTTATTTATAGTTTCTGGTTAAGGAGGAGCTCTGCAGACCCAGGCCTAAGCACATGCTGAATATGTGGGCAAACCAGACTTTTCTGTGTACTTTTGTATTTGATTTTCTTTAACCCATTATCTCACCCTCACAGCTTCCTATGGCTCCTTTTCAAGGTGCACTAGGGACCGACCATTCAGCTGCCATTTTTACAGAGGTCTCCTGTGGGTTCCTCAGTCATGACAGAGACCTTGAGCTGCCCTTTCTCACACTCTTGAAACCTCTGGCCCGTGTATTCCTCTAGTGAAAAATGACATGTTCAGCCCAAAAATGTGTCACTTTGCAGTGAGTTACTCGAGTTACAGCTGAGACCATTCATGTCTCACCATGCAGGGCTGAGCACAACCTTGGCCAAGCCTCGACGTGAGGGAGACCAGAGGGAGTGAATCCTCTGCTGGCTGAGTAGCTGCCTGCCGAAGGGCCTCCTGTGCTCCTGTTGCAAACCCCACGTAGCAACGTCCAGAGGTGGACACTAGAAAGGTGGTGGTGTGATGGAGCCTCAATTTCTGAGTTTCAATGATATATTCTATCTACTCTATTAAAGGGACAGCTCCACTTTCCTGCCAAAACCTTGCGGGGCAATGTTATTCACTGCTTGATACCAGCCTGAAGTATTTAGGCATCTCGGGCTGCAGTAGAAATCTTCAGTCAAGTCCAGACTCCAGCTCTGAAAGACATCACCTCGGAGATTTCTTTTCACACCGTTGCCAAGCTTCTCAAAGTAAACGTGCTTTCCCACCCTGGCTCTTCCCAAAGGACGGCTGCTCGAAGCACTGACTGCACTAACCATAAGGAGTAGCTGTAGGCTGGAAGTGAGATGAAGATTGTTCGACTTCTCCATGCCCTTGTGTTCTTGGGCCCACACCAGCCTCTAGCTGCAACTACTTCTTCTGTAGCACCTAACCCTTCTAGAGAGCCATCATGTCCCCTTGCATGTTCATGTTCCTAGACTGAGCGAGCCAGTCCTGGGATCTTCTCTTTAATATGTGTTTTCCTTTCCTGTAATCATCCTAACAGCCCTTTTTGGAAGTAGTTTTAGTTTCAGTTAAACTTTTTTAACACAGGTGACTGCAATTGTAAGGAATATGCCCCATGAATGGTCAGTGGGGTCTTCGATACCTTTCTCTTCACATGGGAAATGTGGCTCTTAGAGTACTTAGTCTGTGCATGTGTACATTTCCAATTTGTAGTTAACCAGGAATAACGTGGCTTTCTTTGGTTCCTTCCAACCAACGTTCTCTTATTTAACAAAAAAGTAGTAGCATTTATTGCTCCCTATAATCATGGCCTACTTTCCATCTGTAACATTGACATTGGATTTTAATGTTTTTTCTCTGCTCCAGTGAGTGCATCAGACTGCTATGTGCGCTTGTGGCTGCCATCTGCTTCAAATGGGAAGCTTCAGACCAAAACCATCAAGAATTCTGACAACCCTGTCTGGAACGAAACCTTCTACTTTAGGATCCAGACAGAAGTTGAGGTAGTAAAATAATAAAAATGTCACCATATTGAATAGCTGGGAATCCTCCGTTGTCACCCTGTTGATCAACTGTGCTAAATAACTTGAAAAAAGACATGTGCAACAGAGTTTGCAACTGCCAGGTTAGCCCAAAACAGCAGACATAGGGGGTAGTGTTCCCCTCAACTAGTTGTAAACAGTGATGATAAAAATACCAACATCTGAGCTAGTCCAGACTCCCTTTGTTTTCACCTGAGAGAAATAAGTATTGCTGTAGCATCCTTCATCTGGGGTATTTTGGATGGTTAATTTAGAAAGAGCTTTCTCTCTACTGGTTGTAAGGGAAAGGTGGACAAGTTGCTGTGGAGTCGACAGCAAATTTAATCCTACCCTAAGCTGTGTAGTTAAGAGAACTTTGGGGATGGAGAAAGAATCATAGAAAGAAAAAAGAATCACAGAAAGTGAGTGTGTTCTTTGGGTGGGTTATCAGTGAGGTGCAGAGCAGTGACATCTTTTCTGTCTCAGGATAGTGGGAGCTCTCTGTTATGGGTAGTCTTCTTCTATTCCGTGGTAAATTTCCCAAGGTTGAGTTTAATGACTGTTCCACATTAACAAAGGAAAGCTCAGGTTTCTTTTTTCTTACCACTGTGCTTATCAATCAGCTGCAAAGTATAACCATTTTGTTTGTTTGTTTGTTTCTGTGTAATAGCAGCCCAATAAGAGTTCTTATTTATTTTATCCTACTACCAGAACATCTTAGAATTGGCAGTATGTGATGAAGATCCACTCACCAAAGATGACTTGCAGTTCACAGTCCTTTTTAATATTGCCAGAGTCAGACCCAGAGAGACACTCCGTGAGACTTTTGCTTTGAAATCAGAGGTAAGGACTGAAAATATACAGAGAGATCAGAGAGGCCTCATTGCCCACATTGGCTTCCATGTTAAGTGAGGTTTGCATCTGCATAAACAGATACCCATATATATTGGTAAAATGATCAGTATTTCATAAAAATGGATATAATTGTGCTGGATTTTTGTGTCTTTGTTAATCTCTTTTCACAGATTCAGAAAATGAAGCTGCCTCTCTCTCCGTGGGGGCAAAATATGTTAACAGCTAGCATTTGTAAATAGTAATTTTTATCTTTTATAACCAAACAAATAAATTCCTTAGCTTTGGCTTTATTCCACATTTTCCATGCTTAGAGGACATGTCCTTTTAAAGGGCAGCTTTATTAAAAAACGTAAAGACAGTCCACTCACCACTTGAATGAAATTATTCTTTCAGACTTCTTTTGATGTCCATGCTGGGTTTCCTTCTAGGTGATTCAGGTTTCTCTAGCCCATAGTAACAGGATGCCTGTTGTGCTAACATCTTTGTTATTCTGTTAAGAAGGACACAACAGAGAGTTGTCAAGGGAACAAAACTGGGGTAGGTTGTGACAACTCCTGGGCTTGCCTGAGCTGTGGCTGAGGTATTGCGGCATGCTCACTGCAGGAAGGAGACAGTCCTCCTCAAGAGCAGCTACCTCCCCAATGCTGAAAGCTGTTAATATGGATCTTTGTAATGATTCTGCAGGCTGGTGCCATGCACTTAGCCTCTGGGTGAGTCACTGGGAAAGACAATGATTCAATAACCACCTCAGCCCAGAGTACTCTTGCCTACTTCATCTCTGCTGGATTGAGTGTGAATATAATTTAACAGGCTTGTATATGGAGATGACACTGGCATTGGTCACATTTCTTGCTGGGCTTCAGTGCCTTTCCCTCCATGCACACCATTTTGCAGAAAGCTGTTACATTTCTGCTTAAGCAAGCTTTCCCTCTCTGACTGTATCTTTGGAAATATGTATAATTCTACATATCCCACAATGGGAGAATATTAATCTTCCCATGGCTGTGGTTTTCCATTGCAATCTCAGTTTTGGGAAGTGGTAGCATGCAGCTCATTTTGAGAACATTAGCAGAAGAGATGTCAGCCATGGAAGTGCTTTTTAAATGGGTCTATACTGCAAAATTCTTGCAGCCTCCAATAGTCTATATTTATTTTACCCTTTTCTTTTTAGAAAGAGACATGCATTAGGAAATGGGAAAGCTTGGAAGTGGAATTCTGTTTGGAAAGAATGTGAGTAAAATTCCAAAGCTGAAAGATCTGCCAGGGAGCAGTAACATCTTAGAGAAAGAAGAACTTCTTCCAGCCCTTCCTCCCAGCAGTGGGGCAAAATTACTGTTTCAAACTTTTTTATCTTAACTTTGGCAGCTAATTTTGCATTTCACTGTATTTCATACAAATCCTACCTTATGCTGAACATGTATATCCTGACTGTGGAGATGTAAATAGGCACGATGTGATGACTTGAACACAAGGTATGCGTTTAACTTAACAGAGGTGCTCTTCAAGTTAATATCAATCGAACAATGCCTAGAATACTGTGGTGTTTCTAAAAGACAAGAAAACTTGTTTTGTATTATTATCACAATATATACATAGAGTTATTTAGACAATATTAGAAAAGTCACCCATTAAGCAATAACAATCAACAAATAAAAAAATTAAGACCATCCCCCTCAAAGTTGTTATCTGGAGGAGAACAAATCCCATAAGGGAAACTTTATCTCTCTTACAAACTATCACTAGTTTGCTTGAAAAAAACCCCTAAACTAAACATTCTGGCATATTTCAGCTTAATGTTACAAATATCTACCTATCTATCTATCTATATATATGTAATCCAGTCAGAAGTGACTAACTGTGTGAGTAGAGGAAGGAACTGTAAATAAGCCTTCTTATTCTTAAAAATGGAAAAGCTGCAGAAGAAAATCACTGGTGTTCTTGGGTAGTTCCTCCCACAGTGAAAATCCATTTAATTTATCAATGAGAGATACCTTAAGAGATGGTATAAGCATCTCCTGTGAATGTGAAAGCAATCACAATCAGATATATAATAAGGACAGAATGAGATGCAGTGCTTGGAAGCTGAACTGAATAGATTCAGGTTAGAAATAAGAGGAACATCTTTCACCATTCAAGATATAAGGCATGTGACAGATTCTCCATACTTGGAAGTCAAACCTAGTTATTTACATTTAAATACATTCTACAGCTGAAATAGAAGTTTGAAGGCTGAAAGTGGTGCTTGGTAAAACACCCTGGGCTCTGCAGAAAGTCAAAGGTTACATAGTACACAACTGCAATTGTCCTTTCAGATGTATGTAGCACTTCTGAATGTGGGTAGTAGCATAGTGATGTGGGAGTATTGACCTTAATGAAAGATGCTGTTAGTAGACTCTACAGGTTACTCACAGTAATAAATAACTACATCTATTCAGTGACAGACCTAGGTCTTACGAAGTTAAATGTCTGAGACAGACTTTCTGTTACTTACCTCTGTGTTTTCTAGTCATACATATAGCACAGTGGGAGCTAATTCTTGTTTGCTATTCGTTTCTGATCAGTTGCAAATTATAATCTGGAACAGTCAGAAATTAATACCCTAATAAATGTTTGCAGTATATGTTAATAGTAGTCTTTGCTTTCCACAAGTCATGTGCTCATTTGCTAAATAGCAGGACTTGATTCCACATAGACCAGTATCTTTGTTCAGCTGTATTTTAGCACATAGTTTGAAGCATTGGTATTTTTATGGGCTCTCCTGCCTTTCTTCTGGTTTGGCTACTACATTTTGGTTCATGTGCTTAGCAGGTGATAATGTATTATGCCTTTTAGAGAACAATTTGTGATACTTACATAACTATATTTGATTTTAAGTAGGAAAGGTCATACAACTAGTATTTTTAAAAAATACCAGATACTTACACAGCTTTTGTTTGTCCTTTGATTTTGTATTTTCAGCCCTGGCTCTCCAGAGCGCCTCATTACCAATGATGTCTTAGTGGTAAGGTTCACATATGAATTTAGCTTGGAGTGACTTTTTCTTCATTTTTATTCTCTCCTCTTCCTCTCAGCCATCTGACATTTTATACAGAACAGAACCTACCATGATTAGTAAGAGCATGGTGTGCATTATAAAGGGATTCCCATTTGTTATGGCTTAACTGTTGCCCTCTCCATACAAAAATAGAAGCTGTGATTCTTGAAGTCCTCAGGTATTAGAGAAGTCAGTATTTTTCCCAGCTGTGGTTTGTTCATGTTTCACAATCCCATATTTGTTGGTGTTCAAGGTGGAAACTGCTTGTGTTTCATGTAATACAGTATGGCACTTGGCAGGAAAAACAAAGATTTATACAAAGGATGAGTCTATAGAAGGTAATAGCAACTGTTCACTGTGCTTAGTGACTGGAATGTTATCTAATGTACCAGCTTTTTTGGAAATGAATTTTTTAATAAGGAATAATTTTAGTCCTTGAAACATAGAGTCCTCTTTTGTTCTTAGTCAGTGTGTGGTACCTTACCTACCTCTTTGGGCTAGGCCAGCAGCTAAGGAGTCACAAAGTACTTCGTGCCAACCACTCCAAGCTTGCACATGATTTCCAGATGCTAGCCTTTAATACCCCTGAGGCAGAATAACACTTATTCTGTTCTTTCCCCCTCATTTTCTGTGTGAGGCATAATAGCTGTAATGATTGGCATGTGTTGTTCCTGAAATGGCTTGAAAAACTGTCCTGGCATGAGTTATTAAAGGTGAACTGGAATGACTCAGGTGGAGGACAGGGTAGAATAAATCCCATGTTCTCCCTACACCAGAATCAGCAAGGAGATGCCTTGAAGACTAATCACTGCCACAATACACAGAAAATCATCACTGGGTGTTTTCCCCCACGCTTCCTAAATAATTGTCAGATATATGTGTAGCTGGGTTTGGACAAACGTATGTTGTACAGTTACCTGATTTGGGGAGATCTTGAATGGGTATAACAACCTTTGGCAATTCACCACTGCATAGATAAGCTAGTTCTGAAACAGTGTAACTGGGCTACTGCCCTAGGATAATAAACTGTGAATTTATTCTTGTGCAGTTGGATTACTTCCAGCACTGAGACCAGATTAGTTGGCTCTATATTCTGTAATGGTTCTATATTCTATATAGTGGTTGTCTGCATGATGTTTCATTATTTGCTGCAGATGTGGCATTTGCTGTCTTTACACTTTTCCACTCCTATCTTTTTCAGTCCCGTGAGGTTTGCTGCTTGGAAGTGCAAGTGGACATTAATGAAAGCAGGAAATACTTGAAAGGTATGCTGATTTCTCTGTGAAGTGAGGACACAGACTCATACAAAGGATTGGGTTGGAAGAGACCATAAAGATCATCTAGTTCCAGTCTGCTGCCATGGGCAGGGACACCTCCCACTAGATCAGGTGCTCAAAGCCCCATCCAACTTGGCCTTGAACACCTCCAGGGAGGGAACAGTCACAAATTGCCTGGGCAACCTGTTCGAGTGTCTCACCACCCTCACACTAAAGAATTCTTCCTAATATCGAACCTACATCTCATCTCCCCTCTTCCAGCTTAAACCATTCCCCTCATCCTACCACCACATGTCCTGGTAAAAAGTCCCTCTCCAGCGTAGGCCCCTTCAGGCACTGGAAGGCTGCAAAAAAGTCTCCCTGGAGCCTCCTCTTCTCCAGGCTGAACAGCCCCAACTCTCTCAGCCTGTCTTCACAGGAGAGGTGCTCCAGCCCTTTGATCATCTTTGTGGCCCTTCTCTGGACTCACTTCAACAGCTCCCTGTCCTGATGTCCTTCAGAACTGGACACAGTACTCCAGGTGGAGTCTCATGAAAGCAGAGTAGAGGGGCAGAATCACCTCCCTTGACCTGCTGGCCTCTCTACTTTTGATGCAGCCCAGGATACAGTTTGCTTTCTGGGCTGCAAGTGCACATTGCTGACTCATGGAGCTTTTAATCAACAAACAGTCCCAAGCCCTTCTCGTCAGGGCTGTTCTCAATCCTTTCTCTGTCCAGCCTATAATTGTGCTTACCAAATCAACCCTGTCATAGCCATTCAGACCCAAATGGAGGCACTTTAGGATACAAAGACAACCAAGAATGTTCTGAAAATGACAAAGCATAATGCAGTGAAAAATCCCTGAACTGCCTGCAGTTGTAGTGCTGATCTCTGTGTCTTTTCCTTGAAGTTATCAAGTTTGAACACAGTAAACTTTGCTAGTGGAAGTATGAGGGAGTGCTGACTCTGCAAGCACTCCAGCCTATGGGGTAAAGACAAGAGTACCAGTTCCTGTGCTGTAGGAAACTTGCCAGCATGGCAGCTTACTGAGGAGTTGCCACAGAGAATGATTCCAGCAGAAGGTTTGCCAGCTTTGTTAGCCCTTTTGCCTGAACAGTTGCATTGTTCTTTAAACAAATTTGTTTTCATTAGAGGGTAAAAATCTGGTGCTTTCGGTGCCTGCATCTCATGAGGGAACACAGAGAACTACAGAGGACACGGATACTTTCTACTTCCATTGCGTGAAGGCTTGGGAGCCAGTTCTCAAGGTCCAGCTGCAGGTAATGGGCACCACCACTGTTCATACTGCCTGCTTATTTCCACTGTCACCAAACAGTGAAGAATTGAATTGTTTCTCTTTTGTAAATAAAAAAAACAAACATGTTTTTTGTTCTCTGGTAGAAAGTTACTGACAAGGAAGATGACAACAGCAATTTAAGTGACACCTTAACAGTACCACTGAGATATCTCCCTGTTGGACACAAAGTGAGAGTAACCCTCCCTGTAAGATATGTAAGTGCTTTGCCATTTATATAATCTTTTGGAGAGAAAAGTGGCACTCACAATTTAACACCATAACATTAAAATAATAATAATAAATTAAAAAAAAATATATATATTAGTAAGTCTGAGTGAGAATTTTGTGCAAATAGACATTTTCTGTGAAAAAATGTTTTCTTGGAGAGAAATATCAATTTTCTGTCAGTAAAATTCAAAACTGGGAATTAATACTGGCCAGTTTTAGATGCATTTAAGACCAAACTCTGCTGTCCTTACATAGTTAAAGGAGAAAATTCAATCCCCTTAGCAAGGCTTTGGGATGCCCAGCTCCTCTCTATGAATCCCAGGTGGTTACCTCAGTCTATGTATATACATTTTAGATGGCTGTGTGGCCTGATGAATCTGTTAACAACAGCCAGGCATCCTTCCCCAGATCTTGCAGCAAATGAAAGGCAAGAATAAGAGGAAAATAATTTCTCAGCAGACTTTCCCATAAAGAGAAGGGAAAATGAATGTCTGTTTTGCCACTAGTAATGCTCCACCCCTCTGTTGGGACTCTCTTTTGCCTCCAGTAGCTTTTTGGAAGGATGTGTTGACTTGTATTTCCTCCTCCTATTACTGTAATCCTCTAGAATAGGAAGGTGGGTTAGGATATTTGCTTTCCTTCTCTTTCCTACTATAGTTTTAAAAGAAAAATTGTATACAGGGTCATAGTGGTGTGGAGCATTCCAAGAGGCACTGAAAATCTGCGTTTCAAACCTCTTTTTTCCCATCATTCATGTTGCTGCTGTCATTTCTTGTTTACAGAATGTGCCATTGCAGTTGTACCTCCAACTAAATGATTGGTAAGAGGACTGTTTTTTGTTTTTTTTTTCTCTCTAAAGGTTTTATTGCTCTTTGAACTGTGAAATTTAGAACAGAGTATCATTTATTTAGGTACAAGGAATGCACAAGACTAGGGGCAAAATATAACAATAGTTAGGTCACCAGTAAAGAGTCACCACAACTGATCAAAGTTGAATGTCCTTGGGGCAGAAGAGTCACGCCAAGATGCAAACCAAAATAATTTATGAGATTTTAAAACAGTGAGGAACTTAGTCACTGCGTGTCCTTTGCGTCAAAAAGCCAAAGACTGCGACTGGAGGCTTCTTCAGAAGGGACACAGAAGGGGGAAGAAGGGAATTTGAAAGTAGCAAAACATCCAGAATGTATACATTATTCTAACCACATGGTTATTCTCAATAAAACAGATTTGTGGCTCTGGTGATATCAATAGAAAGAAGCACAGGCTAGGGAAGGTGAAATCTAAATTAATGATTCTGACAACAAGTAAACCAAAATTGTTTTAATATCTTTTTCATTGTACTGTTTCTGTATAAATCTGGGGTACAAATCCCCATGAAAGACCCTGTTAGGTTCAAGTCACCCTTCGCTCAGAAATTATATGAAGCAGAAATAGAAAGGATTCATCTTACAAAGCTACTGAAAGACACAAAGAAGCCTTTCTTTTTTCATATGAGCTATCCTTAGCTGGCAGTAGAACTTACACTGAAACATCAGAAAATAAGGAGACCACGTAGAAGCAAAACAGTTGATTTATTTGAAACTGGAAGCTGCATCTCTGTCTCTAAATCTGAATGGTGAATCATGGCTTTTAATGGTACTTAGTAGACTGCAGTTGCTGAAAATAGATCCATGTGCATTTTAAACTCCAGTCTCACGCCTCTGGATTTATTTGTGTTTCAGCACAGAAAAGCTGGATGTGCGCTTAGGGTATGATCTGTGTAGAGGAGAGCAAGAATTCTTGCAAAAAAGGAGGAGAGTGGTTGCCAGTGCCCTGAAAAGGGTTCTTCATCTGGAAAGAGATCTACATGGACATGAGGTCTGTGAGTTGGAATCCAAGCATGGGCAGTGGGTCTATTGAGTTAGGATTGGCACAACTCCCCCCCCAAATTTCTAGTAGTTCTGGTATGTTGATGACAAACCCATTGATTTGAATGGCAGCAGAACACAAGATTTTAGTGTGACATACCCCATACTTATCTAAAATTTCAGCTCAGCTATTTATGCCCCCATTCTTTTCAATGGGTCAAATTCCCAAGGACATAATATACCACTCTTCAAAGCCAGACTTTCCTGCTGTGTGATGCAGTGTGTCAGCAAGATGTGAGGCATTGGTACGACGTGTTAAACACAGCCTAGCCACACAACCCAAATAAGTAGAAGAGTAGTATTTGAAATTGGCATGGATATTTATTAAATCATTGTAATATCCCTTCTCTAGACTTACATTTTTATTTTTTTTTTTTTCATTTTTAGAGCACTTTTCACAAAAAATCAAAATACTTTAGGGTGGAGAAAGAACCATTTATAATAAACTCCAGCTGAAGTATGTTTTGTTGCCAAGATCGAGGCTGGATATTTAAGTGAACACTGATTTTCTTGTGGGAATAATATTTCTTGAATGGATGCTGTCCAAAGACTCCTTTTGTTTGCTTAATATATTTTTTTCTGAACTCTGTTCAGGACTTCCTTGAATCCATTCTTAATTACATTTATTTTTGTTGTTTGTAATAATATCAGTGTTTGTTATTAATAATTGCAATTCCAATTATAAAGAACAAGGGGAGGAAAGAAGATTAAAATCATTGCATATTGAAACTCATCCAAGCTTTGGTGTTAAGGCAACCTACTGAGTATCTGGAGATGAATTTAAAGAAGGTACTGGTAAAGACTGCCTGAATGTTGATTTAACTTCTTTGCCCTCTGAGAAAGTCTGCTGGGGAAATTCTAGGAGCTGATATTAGACTTTTTGAAGTAGGCAAGTGAGTCACTTTTTAAAGATAACGCTGATGTTTTGAACAGGTCCCAGTAATAGCTGTTATGGCAACAGGCGGAGGTCTCAGAGCAATGTCAGCTATGTTTGGCCACCTCTCTGCTCTTCAGAAGCTAAATCTGTTGGACTCTGTTACCTACGTTACCGGAGCTTCTGGCTCAACTTGGTGCGTATAGAAAGGGAGATTTGTATTTGGAATGACTGCGACACTACATTTCCACACAGGGAGAGACATGCATCTCCTTCAAAGGCTTAAAATGTTAATAAGTGAATGTAATTCCCTGGTAAAGCTATTACTGTTGGTTCTTGATCATAACTTCAGTCTGACTTGCTGTTTCTTTTCTTTGATGACATTGGCTGGGTACTTACAGTAATTTTCCTAAAACATCCAAATAAATAGATGGTTTTCTCACATTTCTGTTCTTTAGGACCCTAGCAGACCTGTATGAACACGCTGACTGGTCACAGAAGAGTCTGGAGGGGCCACTTAAGGCAGTAAAAGAACAAGTGACAAAATGCAAGCTCAACCTTATGTCTGTAGAACATCTGAAGTATTATCATAAGGAGCTTGCTGAAAGGGCAAAAGCAGGACACGTCTTATCTTTTACAACTCTGTGGTCACTCGTTCAGGAAATGTTCTTACATGAAGAGGTATGTACATGGTCCTGACACACATTCAGGAAACAGCCACTCATTTTCACTAGAGCTTTACTCTTTGATGGCATGACGTCATGTGTGGAACAAATCCAAACTGACTGAGTATCCCCAAGTGATTTGTAAACAGTGACTGAGAATCTTACAGCCAGGAATTTCCTGAATAGCTAATGATTTGAATGTGCCTCTGTGCAAGGGTGCCCAACACTCTAGCTGCTTCAGTAGGCAAACTTTCAGAAAGAACTGAGCAATCTGCCCTGAAAGCTCAGGTCTTTTAAAATATGTTTCTAGTTGGGCACTTAAGAATTAGACTAATCTGTCCTCATGTGAACATTAGTCTCAACCTTAGTAAGGATCTGTGGGATGCAGGCAAGCAAAGCATTTAGGTATTAATGAAGAGGTTACTGGGTGTCAAAAAGGCAATCTGAAAGAAAAGGAAGAGGTCTTTTATGAAAATGTGACTCACAGATTCCTCCAGGTTGTAAAACACCTGTAGTCTCTCTGTACTCAGGTAGATTATGTCAGTGTCATCTTCCAGCTGTTTACTGTGATTTTTTTAAAATTTCTTTGATTAGCCAAGAAAGTACAAACTCACAGACCAGCGCAAGGCATTGGAACATGGACAAAATCCGTTGCCTTTCTATGCAGTTCTCAATGTGAAAGAGGAAAAGTTCAGTACTTTCAAATTTAGAGGTAAGTAATCCTAGAGTTTCTTCTGACTTTGAGTAGGGACTAAAGATAATTTGGAGGGAGGGTACTTGTGTGTAGAGATTAAAGGGGGAATACATCTACTACTTGCCCTCACTCAGTATTTATCTTTTAATAAAATGTTAGTCTCTTTTGTGAACTGTTGGGTGTTGATTAGAAAGAGCAGATCTACTGGGTAATGTCCTCAGGCATGAACTGAGCATTTCTGAAGATCTGGGCTGAAGTTCTAGTTTTGCCACAGGCACTGAGAGTGAGTGTGGGAAAAACTGATCTTTTTCTGCCTCGGTTCCACACCTATAAAATGGCTTTGATGGCTCTTTAGTTCAGAGAGGTGCTTTGAAATGTAATTGTCACTTCCCTAAAAACTGAGGGCATGAAAATGGAGTAGGGTATGATTGCTGTGACAGGTGTGATATAATACCCTTTAAATAGACACAAGCTACACTCAAAAAGGTATTAAAATGAGCAGATACTGAAAAGAAAAACAGTTAGTACTTAGATCTGTTAAAATTTATGGCTTTTGTGCTACTGCAAGAAGTGTACAGGGCAGCTTGAATCAAGAAACTTCACAGCCATACCCTCACTGTGACATTTTCTAGTTCAGAGCTGATGTATCTCCAGGCTGCTTTTTTTGTATCATGTAGGCTGACAGATTTGGATTAGCAGAAGTTTCAGGCCAGTCATTCCTTGCAGGTTGGATTGCACTTGCTTGTTGCACATTTGATGCTCTTGATATAGAGAAGCAAGTGGGATCCCAGAATTTCTATATAAAAACGTACATCTAAGCTTTGGAAGCTAATGCTAGACTCTTTCTGAGTTGAAAAAGCTAGTTCATAGAATTGTATCACAGAATCATAGAATGGTTTGGGCTGGAATGGACCTAAAAGATAATCTAATTCCAACCCCCCCCTGCATGGGCAGGGACAACTCCCACAAGGCCAGATTGCTCAAAGCCCTGTCCAGCCTGGCCTTGAACATCTCCAGGGATGGGGCATCCACAACCTCTCTGGGCAACCTATTCCAGTGCCTCACCACCCTCGCTTGGCTTCTTGGACAGCTCATTGTATTCTTCCCAGTCTACCTGTCCCTGCTCACACCCTCTGAAGACTTTATTTTTTTTATCTTAAGAATGTCCAGGAGGTCTTTGTTCATCCATGCAGGTCTCCTGGCATTCTTGCCTGCCTTCCTCTTTCTTGGGATGCATTGCTTCTGAGCTCAGAGGAGGTAATCTTTGAATATTGATCAGCTTTCTTGGGCTCCTCTCCTGTCCAGGATTTTATCCCATGATACCCTGCCAAGCAGATACCTGAAGAGGTTGGAATCTGCTGTCCTGAAGTCCAGGGTAGCAAGCTTGCTGCAAACCCTCCTTGTTGCCCTATGGATCCTGAAGTCCACCATTGCATAGTCACTGCAGCCAAGGCTGCCCTTGAGTTTCACATTGTCCACTAGGCTATCCTTGTCGGTGGAAACGAGGTCCAGCATAACACCTTTTCTCGTTGCCTCCTCTGCCACTTGGAAAAGGAAGTTCTCACCAATGCATTCCAGGAACTTCCTGGATTGCTGATGCCTTGCTGTGTTGTCCCTCTAGCAGATGTCAGAGTGATTAAAATCCCCCATGAGGATCATGTCCTGTGAATGGGAAGCTGTAGCTATCAGCCTGTAGAGGGCTTCATCTGCTTGGTCAGTCTGGTCAGGTGGCCTATAGCAGAGTCTCACTGTGGTATCACCAGCCCCTGCCTTCCCTTTAACCCTGACCAGTTAGCTCTTTGTCAGCTACTCACCCATCCCCAGATGGAGCTCCAAGGGCTCCAGCTGACTGTTGATGTAGACAGAGGGTGACACCCTCTCCTCTTCTCCCCTGCCTGTCCCTCCTAAAGGGCTTATACCCACCCATTCCCATGCTCCAGTCACAGGGAGTCATGCCACCATGTCTCAGTGATGCCAATAACATCCCAGCCCTGCAGGCCTGCACACATTTGCAGCTCTTCCTTCTTATTTCCCACGCTGTGTGCATTTGCATAGAGGCATTTAAGTTGGGCTCCCACTGAAGCTGCCTCACTGCCTGGGATTCCATTATCCTTTGTTTCAGTTTTTCTCCTGCGGGCCTGTGATCCTTCTTCAGGCCCAGGGCATCTCTTACTCAAATTGGCTTCCACGGAGTGGCAGTGGAATGGATTGAGGATTCCTTCCCCTGGCAGCTCTAGTTTAAAGCCCTCCTTACCAGATTGGCAAGCCCATTTCCCTGAAAGATGAACCCCATCTGTCCCTAGGAAACCAGTTTCCCAAAGCAAGTGCTAAGGTCTAGGAAGCCAAAGCCTCGGCACCATTCCTGTAACCATTTATTGACTTTCCCAGTGCAATTTGCCCTTTCAAGCCCATTCTCTTTGACTGGGAGGATAGCTGAAAAGACTATCTGTGCTCCTGAGTCCATTACTGCTGCTCCCAGGGCTCTGTAATCCTTCTTCATGGTCTTAGTTAATTTTGTATGCAAATAATCTCTAAGTTTGTATGGAACTAGACGGTGTAGTTTACAATACAAAGTGACTGACAGCACAGAGCTACTGAGGCAAGCGAGATCCATGAAGCTTGTGGATAGTTTTATCCACAGGGGAGGGTTTTGTTTTCTTATTTGTATTCCAGTAAACCTATTGTGTGTCAATTCTTTTGCAGAGTGGGCAGAGTTCTCTCCTTATGAGGTGGCTGTACCAAAATATGGAGCCTCCATTCCTTCAGAATATTTTGACAGCGAGTTCTTTATGGGAAGGAGAGTGAAGAAGCTGCCAGAATCTCGGATCTGCTATCTGGAAGGTGACCTAGCAGTGCATGATAATTAGTCACAACATGGTAGAAAGCATGGCACTATCTAGCCACTGGTCTGTGTACAACCCTCCATGCCAGCTTATCTGCTCTAGGTCTTGAATCAAAGGGGTTTTTACCCCTTTTGTACACTTCTGCTCCTTGTAAAGCTTCTCTCCTCCTGTCCTCCATTTCAACCTGGGCAGATATGGGAGAGTTGCAGCATTATTCCCCTTCCCGTTTTCTGAACCAAACAAGATAGAGGAGAAGACAAGTTGAGGAAATAATAAGCCTTTTTCCCCTGGGCAGTCATCAGCTCTTCAATTAAATCAACTACATTTCTAAGCAATGCATTGCCATTGGATTGGCAGGAGCTGAAAATAAAACATAACTAATGTAGAACAACCCACGAAGGAGAGAAACATCTGAGCTTTGTGGGTTGAAAACAGTGTCAATAATCTTCCCTGCCCATAAGGACAAAGGAAGCCCTTTTAACCTCCAGCAACTGCTTAGAGTGGTTGTTCTGTCTCTAAATGTGAAGAAAAGGGGAAGAGCAGCTAGTCAGAGGAGTCCATCTGCCCCACATACATTTAAAATCCTTGTCAGAATTTCAGCTTTTGATACCTAAACCAAGAATCCAATAGAGACAAAAAAAATTGTATTTCTTTCAAGTCTGCTAGAGATTGAGTTTGTTCCTCATGTGAGTACCTGGCATGTTGCTTATGACAAAGGGTAATGCTTTTTCATTTCCAAGAACACATGGAGCCCATTCTAGTTTGATCCTGGGCCAGTTGAACTCCAAAGAAACAAAACATGCCTGAAAGGAAAACATGAGTCTTGGATCAAGTTAAAGAAAAAAATGGTTTAAAGAAGGGCTTGATGCTTACATGGCTTCACCACACTTCCAAGACCTGCTTTCTTTCACATGTACAGTAAGCACTCTAAAACATCATTTGGGTGGCTGATACCTCTCATTTTGTTACTCTGTACTACACAGTGAATGGCCTGAGTGTAGTTACTTCTTGAGAATAAGCAACTGAAGTGCTGACACCGTTATGTCTGCACTCTGTGAGACCTATTGCTTATGCTGTGTCGTGACAGGGTCAGTTCATATGGGCCAATAATATTTACCAAGGATATTTGTAATATTCTGTCGCTAACCTGTTGTGGTGTAGTACTTTTCCCCTGTGGTTTGACTTGCAGGTCTTTGGACAAACATCTTTACTAGGAATTTGCTGGATGGCTTGTACTGGTCCTCAAATTCAAATGAATTCTGGGATCGATGGGCCAAAGATATGGTAGATATGGGTAAGAGTTTAAAAAAAATTATTTTTTTTTTTTACCAGACAGTGCTTCATATTCAGGAATGGATTAAGAAATACATGCTTATGCTACTGTTTGTGAATAATCTCTCACATTCTCTCCCTAAATTGCTGCATGTTGTGTTGCCTCTCTGTGGATCTTCCAGCATGATTTTCATGTGTATCAGGATTTTTTTGTCTTTATTTTTTTTCTTTCTTTTTACCCCAGAGGCATGATTCATGCTAATTAGAAATGTTTTTCTTTTAAAATTTGCTCATAGTCTGCTAAGTGACTCCTCCCATGACTGCATATGAGAAGGGTGGCTTTACTTGTAGATATAAAGCCAGTGTGTTATTGGAAAGGGTAGAAGACAAAAGCTGTGTTTTTAAAAAACAAAATAAAACATCTCTTTCTTTTAATGGGATTGGTTGTTTGTGTATGTATTCAAGCTGACTGCAAGAAACAGGGAGGCAGAACAGATTGCTGATGTTTTTTTTCTCTTTCAGAAAAACAGTCCCCTGAGGATGATGTCCCTATCATTGAGCCTCCATCCTCTTTGTCAGGGAAGTTGTATGAAATGTTTCAGGACATTATGACCAAGCGTCCACTACTGGCAAAGTCTCATAACTTCCTGAGAGGCTTAGAATTTCATAAGGATTATATTCATCAGAAAAAATTTATTGAATGGAAAGGTAACTGCAACAAAGAGTTAGCTGCGGTGTGCAGGTAACATCTCAGATTTTTTTTTTAGACTTTGGAAATCTCACATTTAGAGATACTTTCTCAGGGTCTGGAAATCTGCTGAGATGGATCTGTACTTCTGATGTTTGTTTCTTTAAAAATTAACTATCCATGGGCCACTCTTGCCTCCTGAATATCTGTAATTTGGGTCAAAGCATGCTTTTCTACAGGAAGTTTGTCACTGTGCAGTCAAAAGATTCAGAAACAGTAGGATCTTTAGAGGTCAAGATGCAAAGGTAACACTAGAAGCATAAAATAGCAGGCTATTGT
Source organism: Chaetura pelagica (assembly GCF_000747805.2). Lineage (NCBI taxonomy): Eukaryota > Metazoa > Chordata > Aves > Apodiformes > Apodidae > Chaetura > Chaetura pelagica. The sequence goes on from NW_009953571.1 coordinate 5,568,780, forward strand.
GTGGATCAGATGAAGGAAAGGATGGGCTGCAAGCATGTGGTGGCCCCTATGGGTGATATTTCTGTCTGATGATTTATCCATCCAGAGACCTCTCCTTAACCCTTCAGAAACAGAAATGCCAAGATCTAGCAACAGAAAGTTAAAGCCACATAGGTTTAGACTGCATATATTAAACCAACAGAATATTGGAATGTAGGCTTGATGTATATAAAATGAACAGTGATTTTCTATGGCCTGTGTTCTGCAGGCAGGCAAAAGAAACAGTATTAGTAATTTTACCTCAAAATCTATGGAACAACCTGTGAAATGATAGCAAGGTGATGGAGCTGAGGTTTTGTGCATCACAAACCTTCCTGAAATCCCAGTACCCTCCTTAATTCCATGAGAGGTAGCACTGTGGGAGGATGCCATGTTATTAAGGTTAATCTCACTTTAGCAAAAGCATGTGTGCTCTGCTTCCTCTGAGTCCTTCTCCTTGGCAACTTGTGTTTTCTCTCCACTGCTTCATGCAAGTTACAACACTTTTGTGCCTGGTTGCCATTGCTACACAGTTTGCGTGCAATAGATGGTGGAGTTTTTTATGGATTAAGGCACAGCCCACAATGTGCTAAGTGCTTTCAAAATGTTCAGTAAACAAGAAGTCTGTGCCCTACAAGAGTCTGCTCTAAGAAAACAAGGAAGAGAAAGAGAAAACAAGTAATGTAAGAGAGGTGGGTGAGAGTAGGAGTAAGCAAATAGCTTAAGAAGGTGGATGAAGCATAAAACTGTTAGTAAATGTTTTAAAACTCTGATTTTCCTTATGTTAGCGGACTAGCAGTTTTGTAAAATGGGTACAAGCAAATTACAAGGAGAAGATGAAGGAAGAGAGCAAAGGGACACTAAAGTCTACCTCAGGGTAAATATTCTACAGATAAAATAAGTGGGAAGCATGAAGTCCAGAGCGGGAAAAATTAGCAGATTTTTATCCTTTTTTTGGTGCCTGCACGAGACCAAGCTAAAACCAGGTATGGATCCATCTCTAGGAGCAAGGGGAGGTACCAGCTCTGTGAGCACAAACGAAAGTCTCACATAGGTGCAGTCTCCTGGATCTAGCTGTGTTTGGAAGGCTTCCCTGCAGCTCAGATTATCTGACACATTAAAAAAAGACTTTAAAAGCCACGTGAAAAGTCTGATTTTCATGGCGAGAAATTTGAGGATGCATAACCTGGAATTAGTGTAATGCATTTACAGTAGGGTTCATGCTTTCAAGGATGCATCCGGCCTCCCGGGGCAGGACTTCTTCAAGTCCCTTTTTGAGTGTGGGATGGAAGAAGACAGTCTCCCAAGGAAATGCCTACTTCTAATTCATATATCCAGCTATGGATAAAAGCTGCACAGCCCCATCTCTGTGATAAGAAAATGGGGGTAATAGAATTTCAAGTAAAAGTATTCACCAGACCAAATAAAACTAAAACGTATGCTGTTCCTTCTGTGAGGGAGTGCAAGCAAATGTCTCTCATTACAGCAGAATCTGTGAATTCCCAGCAGCTATGAATACTAAAATAAGCAAATAATTTTGTAAAGACCTGACAGGGAGGGAATGGAAAAAATAGGAGTTATTGCTTCAAGCTGCTGTCAAACATTCCAGGCTATGGAACAAGCTAGAGTTGTTCTGCACTGTTTAAATCAACACTACAGAATGAGGCCAAAGAGGCAGAGAGATTGAAAGAAGTGAAATGCTGGAACTTACCTGCAATATTTCTGTGATCAACAGTTTCTTAAAATACCAAAGCAAAAATTATTTAAGGCTCAAGGGATCTGCTTTGGGCTTTGCTACCTCATTTTGTGAACTTGAGGAACTCTCTTAAAACACTATTTTGAAATTTAAAGCCACGGCAAAATCTTTCTTATTCCATGGGACTAAAAATGGAACCTTGCTAGCAGAGAACTATGAATCTAGCTGTCAGAAATTGGCTTTAGATCTCAACTTGCCAGTTGGTAGAATCTCCTTCTGGCTCCTTCAGGCAATGTTTTAGGCTGTTGGTAGGGAATGTGGTATTTTTTTGCAGCATGGCTGAGATAATTTATATGAGAGATGATTAGAAGTAGGTGGAAGTCAGATTTTTCACCCTAGGAGGGGAGTCTAATCCTGAAAATGCAAAAGCAAAAAAGAGCAATGCAAAACTGCAGTGTTGTACTCAGTTTATTAGATTTCTTGCTACACTGTGAAACATTTTTGTTGTTTGCATTTTCCCCAGTTCTTACGGGAAAGAATAATCAGCTAAAATCTATGTTCTGTGAAAAAACAATCCTCAGAGCAGCTGTGAAGCCAGTGGAGTCTGTTTCTCCCCTGTCCTCTGCCTGGCTGCCTCACATCCCATCTTTGTGAGTGTGCTGGGGGGAGTGTGCTAACAAGCCAGATGTGCTCAGATGTGCAGTTTGGAGGGTGTGCTCCTGAGGCCACGTTTGTGGGCTCACATTATGGAGGGGGGTGAGCCTCATCTTGAGGGTAACCAAGGGGCTGCCCTTAACATGTAGAACAGATAGAATTGCTGACTGCCTTTCCTTCTAATGCATCACTAACTATATTAAAAATGTTTTTCAGACACTGTGCTGGATGGTTTCCCTAACAATCTGACACCGCTGCAGAAATATCTTTGCCTGATAGATGTTGGCTATTTCATCAACACCAGTGGTGCAGCACTTTTCAAGCCAGAGAGGAATGTAGATGTCATTATCTCACTTGATTATGGTTTGGGTGATGTGTTCAAGGTGAGGTTAACACGATCTACTCCTTGCAGTCCTGTTAAAACTCTTCTTGTGAAGCTGTGATGTTTAGCAGTCAATTTCGTATCTGATGCTCAGATCACACAATGACCAGTTGCTTCAAAAATTACTAATTGGTAAAGGCATGGAAATGGTCCTCACATTAGAAAGGCTGGCTTCTGTGGTGAGTAATGAAGTTCATTGATGTTCTTACGGAGAGGACTGGATGAGGCTTGATCACTGTAGGTTGTATTGTTGGTACCATACTTACATAGTTATACATGCTTATATAGTTATACATGTATCTTTCAGGGCTTCTGTGGGTCCATCCAGGTGGTCAGGAGAGTTATTCCCCTGCCTTTTTTTTGTTTTTTTTTGTGAGGAGGGATGGGGATCTACCAACAGGACAGAGTATGCAGATGCTTGTGTTATTTACTCTTACAAGTAAGCACCTCTGTCCATGTCTTGATCATATACTCAAGAGGAAACTCATCACCATGTCTTGGAGAAGGAAAGACACTTTCCCCAGGACCAGAACTATATAAATTATTAGGCTTTTTCTCTGGAGTAGATTGCAACATACACTTCCTCAGCCTCTCAGGGAATTGCAGTAACAGTTGGTTGCTGGAGACATGACCTTGATCTCTCCTGCTCTATCCTCATGACAAACCCAAGGCGTGCCTTTTGGTTATTCCCTCTAGCTGTAAAAAAATTAGAGAGTGGTAAGAAACAAATTCTGACTTGTAGTGGCAGAAAATAGGTTTATTCTAAGGCTACTTTGGACCACACAGTGATTGCAAAGTGATTCTAGGGACTGAATGAAGTTCCCACAGTATTTCTGCAATACCTCAGTAAACCTGATTCTTGTCATAGTGTTGGCTTTAAGGCAGTGACATTCTGTGTCCACAGCAATTACAGATGACATACAAATATTGCAAGATACAAAAAATCCCATTCCCCAAAGTGGAGTTAACTAAAGAAGATGAGAAGAACCCAAAAGAATGTTACGTGTTTTCGGATGCAGAGGACCCCAGAGCACCCATAATAATCCATTTCCCCCTGGTCAATGACACCTTTAAGGAATTCAAGGAGCCTGGTAAGTTCAGTCAAAAATCCTATACTTTTTAGTTGAGTTTGGGCTATTTGTCTTTCCTCAGCAGTGACTTATTTGTCGTTTGTAGCAATAATTTTAAGCAAGGGCACAGCCCCTCTGTGAGTGAGACCACCCTACCTCCTACCATCATAGCCATACAAGTACATTTGCCTGTTCTATTGGATGGTGAAGGAGGATGCCCAGTTATCTGTAAGGCCAGGTTTAAGTTACTGCGTTCATTTCAGAGCACATGAGTTTCCATCATGGCAGAGGTGTTAACTATTTTCCTGTTAAGCTAGCCCTGTTAACCTTCTCACTAAAACCGGGATTATGTTCCCTGGATAGAGAGTGAACTGCCTCTCTCCTCAAGTAACCAATGATGTGACAGAAGTAGCTGAGGCAGGTCCAAGTCTCTGCTCCACATACTGCTCAAGAGACAGGTGAGCAAACCACAGCAGACTCAGTGATGTTGAGTAAGACACAGGACAGAACAAGGCTTTAAGGCACAACTCACACTGCAAGGCTTACTGGAGAGGGCAGCACGTGCAATGGTAAGATACTGGGGGAAAGACAGGGCCAGAATTCCTCCTTGATCTAGAAGAGACCAAGAACATGTGCCAACTGCTTCCTCCCTCACTTCCCCCTGTCAGTTTAAGACCTAGCAGTGAGCAAGCAGGCTGGGCACTGGTTCCTTCTCCCATACTCTTATGCCTTTGTACCAGCCACCATCTAGATGGAGAGAATTAGCAAGCCTCTTCAGCAATAATCATCATGATGTTTGTGACCCAAGAGCCAGACCAGAAGAAACAGGCATGTGGCTGCTAATAGCTGGGTCGAGTAATTCTGTTGTGAACATGTTCAGAAAACAAAATAGGAGGTGGAGTTGATGCAATGTTTAGTTGGCATAAGGGTAAGAAGCATAGAAGTTACTGATTGTCCTACCTTGGCTGAGTCATTATATGGTGTTGGTAGAAGCATCTTGGGAGAAGAAGGTAACTTTCTTTGATAAAAGCCAGTGAATTAGAAGGAGCTGCCAGAAAAACTGTTAGTCTGTGGTGTACATGGGGGAGACTGTATGACTTACCAAGAAAGGCCCTGTCTTGTAATTGTTAAACAGCTTTGCACATGTTTGGCAGCCCTGTGCACATGATTAACAGACAGCAAGACCCTATGTTTCCCAGGAAACACAGCTCGTATCCTTCCTCCCTGTCTCTTCAGCAGCAGACATGGCTTTGCTGTGGGGACATAGGGAATTGGGTTGGCTCTGTATGATGGCCCAGCAAGCCTTGGACAGTGGGATCTGCCCTCAGGTGCTGTCTTTGAATGCAGGCATGAAACAACAAATGCCAAGTTCAAAAAAGAGAGCCTCAATATAGACTGTGTCTTCCCAACACCTTGTGGGATAGTCTCAAAAAATCAGAGAGTTGGTATTTTGCTGGCACTTCTGTTGTCTGAATCCCTTAACCTCAGCCTCTCCTCTGTGCTGGAGATCTTGCAGCAATGAACCCTGAAGAGTCTTACACACACTACCTTTTGAGTTATCAGGCCACGGGGAACTTCTCTCCCTTGCTACTGTTCGGCACAGCAGACAGAGCTTTCACTCTCCTTTCAACTTTACCCAAAATTATGTTGTGGTTCTAGCAAAATGGATTTCTCTGAGGCAATATTTGGGGAGTGTTCTGAACAGCAGCAAAACAGTTTTAAGTAAAGCTCCTTTTCTGCTATGATCTTCACTATGCTCAGAGAATATGTGCACTAAGAGAGACACCAACAAAATCATGTTTGGAAACTCTACAGATGAAGAGAGGAGGTACCCAGTAGAGGGGACTGGGCATGTTAGGTGGAGACTAGAGCTGGTCCAAACTGCAATGTGCAGTGAGATGAAGCCACTGAACAGCGGCTGGCAGGTAAAACAGGTGGGTGTTTTAGAGTCTTTCTGAATGAAAGATGGGATTATGCAGAACAAAGCAGCTGCAGCAGTTTCTCAGCCCTCCAGGCCCAAATTAATGAGGTGTGATGCTCACCTGCATGTCTCCAAGCAGCTGGTGATTCATCAGTCAATCTGACAGCCAGCAACTGATGTGGGTGGTTGGAGGAGGAGGGTCCTTGGCAACCAGCTTGTGTGGATTTCACGTTTAACAGTAGAGCTTTTAATTTCAAGATGGCTGAGAGACACCTTATGGAATGTGGGTATTTATTTTTCTCTGATTTTGACTATTTAAGTTCTAGAAAAGAGAGAGAATCAGCTTGGAAAGTGTCCATTTACAATACAACTGTAGACTCTGACCTGAGACAGATGCAGCTGTATCTGAATGTGGATAGCACAAATAATATTGCTCTCTGAGTATTGGGAGGCTCACTGAAGAAAAACTTGGACATTTTTAATACAGCCATTCTAGTGACAGCCCATGTGCAGCACCTGGAGATCACCCTGCCCAGAAACCACTAGGTTAGACTAAACCTTGCTATGTCTCAAGTGATGTCCACGTATCATTTTCATGCGATTTCTGCTGGACATCATAGGGAATATCTCAGCAGTCTGTTGTAGCCCTGCTGACAGCCATCTCACAGTACATCTGTAGTTTGGGCATATTTGGTTCAGACTGCAAGAAGATGGGTAAAAAAAAGATGGAAAGAAAAATGTATCTCTAAACATTTGTAGAATAATAAATTTGAGGCTGAAATCCCTGGTGGAGGGGAGTAAGGTGTCCTGCTTTTAGGCAAAAAGATTAACTCAACATGGAGAATGGATGTTGGAAAATCCAAGGGGTTGGGTTAACCTAAGGCTGAGGGATGAGAGGCTGATATGGGGTCCTCTGTTCCCTCTGCTCTTCCACACTCTGCAAGAGACAATCCTGCCTGATTAGTGTCTCATAGCCTACTTACTAGGTTGTCCACTTGCTCTAGCTGGCAGATACACTCTTGTCATCACTAATTGAGGTTGGATCATGGATTTTGGAAGGTGTTCTAGGCCTGCCTGAGAGTCAGTCTTCAAGGGTTTGGGAAAAGATGTGGATCCAGGGGCACACTGCCCAGAAATGGCTGTCTGCAGGGGTAGGATGAGAGGGAAGGTAATGATTCCTGCCAGCCCTGCTGAGGGATTTCCAGGTCCCGGCTTTGGCAGGAGGGGGAAGGAGGAGTGGCTGGGAAGGCTGTCCAGGAACGGTTCTTCCAAGCTGGAGGGGGGAGTGGGGCGTGCAGTCTTTCCTGGAGGCTGTTTTTAACAGTGTGTTCTGCCAAGTAGACCCATCCCCTCCAACACCATGTGTTTTGTGCTCCAGATTGAGTATACTGTGATGGCTTTTGTCTTTCTCTGCAGGGGTGAAGCGCTCTCACACAGAGATGGAAGAAGGCGAAGTAAATCTGGATGGCAGCTGCTCACCCTATTACCTCATTAGGTTAATCTACTCCTCTGAAAATTTTGACAAAATTGTGAACCTGAGTGAATACAACATCCTCAATAACAAAGACCTGCTCCTCCAGGCAATCCGAAGTGCTGTAGAACGGAGGAGAAGCGCCAGGACTGGGAATTTCCCCAGCTACTCTCGAGCTGGATACCCCTAGGCTGGGTTTTTACACTTTTGCCCACTGAAGGCTACGACAGTCACATTACAACACATCACAGTCACATTGTAACATTTCACAGTCACATTACATCACCTCACTGTGTTCATTATTTTTGCAGGAAAGTGAGGAAACCTGTACATTTCTCATTTTGCCTTGTTCAAGTTCCTAGCTTTCAAAATGGTTTATTTAATCTGCTTCACTCAAGTTCTCAGACCACAAGAGCCGCACACTGTGGTCTTACTTGTTAAGATATTAGGGTCCTGGTTAGCAGAGACCTTCCAGGATCTCCCTGGTCTTACAGAATATGGTGGTGGTGATAGTGATAATATGTGCCTATTCCCTCAATCCTGAGCCTATCGTCGGTGTCTTTTCAATGCTTTGTTACAAACCAAGTCCTGTCCATTTGCATTCAGTAATGTCCCGATTTTCAGACAGGCTGAGCAACTAGAATTTGCATCGAATTGGTGGGCTCAGCTTTGAAGCCAGGCCAAGGAGTCTTATATACCTGTGAACAACGGCCAAACTGCAACATGGACAATTGCATTCTGTCTGGCTGATTCCTCTCGCTGATTTGCTAATTACTCCTTTTTTCCATTCCCCTGCAAGTTTGGCACAGAAAGGCTGCTCCAAACTGCCACGAGGGGGCCAGTTACATTTCAAGGAGAGGACATTAGCTCCAGAGAGCTAGTATGGTTCTTTTGAGTGTTGACTGGAGGAAAATTCTGCATAAGGCATGAGTGATTATATCGATTTATGTGGGTAGTGACTTTATGCATTAAAATGTCAAGAGCCTGAAACAAGCTCTTGATACAAAAACCTTGAGTGGAATAATTACCATAGACTCTAGTACATTTAATTTAATAATCATTACATAAACTGGTGCTCCTGATTTAGGCACTCTGAATATAGGATAACATAACTCACTAAGAGAATGGATAACCATTGTATTTTCACACCCAGAAGATTTTTTTCCTTTACAGTCTTCTATCTCTAACATGGTAGGCAAGGTATTTTTAATGGTGCTACACTAAAATAGAACATATAAAAGAAGGAAATTCTTTATCACACCTCCTTGCTGGAGGAAAATACTTGGAAAAATTATGCCTCCTTTTCATTTGCTTTGGAGTGCACTGAGAGGCTGTGCCTTGAACTAGAAGCTTGGAATGTCTTTTTAGCCATCCAGTATATTAAAAAGATGGTAGGGAAGGATGGTGAGCAATATGAACAGAGCTCCACAGGTGTCAGAGAAGTTTCCAGACTTCCTAGCACTGGAGAATTTGGACCTGCTTCTGTTTTATTTGATTCAAACACAGCATATTCATCAGGGCCTCCAAGGAAAGACCTTCACATTTCTTCTGTGTTGGAATTTTACTTGATATCTAGAATTAGTTTTACTTGAAATCCAAAATTAGACAGAGACACAGGGGTCTGCCTTTTTGGTACATGCAGACAGTATTCAAGCTCAGAGGTAGAGCATTTCATTGTCTGAACCCTGCATCTACTAAATGCTGCTTCTGCTGCAAGCAACGGCACTGAATAAGCATCAGCAACATTCCTCACACCATGCTTATTTACTAAGCTAAGGAACACCACTCAAAACCTGAGGAGTCTTAACAGCTGGAATGCAACTGCGCAACTGAATTCAGACCATGAAAAGATAAGAACTGATTAGATTCCAGCTGAGAAAAAAATCAACAACAACAAAACCAAAACCAAACCAAACAACAAAAAAAACCAACAAAAAAAAAAACAGAAGAAAAAAGAGCCATTTTGAGTTGAAAGGCGAGATGGCAGCAGGGGGCTGTCTCAAAAAGAGTCCTACCCGCAGGATCTTGTTCCCTTCACACGGGAGAGCAGCACGCCCTGGCACAGTGTGCTGTGGTGCAGGTATGTGCACGTACAAGCACACGTGGCTGTGTCATGCAGAGGCACAGGGTGTGAACTCCTGTCATGCTCCTGTGGCTGGTCCCCTCCCTCTAACCCCCTTGCACAGGCAAAAACAGCAGGAGTGGACAGAATGGACAAGGAGCCAATGACACCATGGTGCTGCCATCTCTGTGCCCTCACGGCATTGATATGCTTGGGGTGTTGAAGTATCAGGCATGTCTTCCAGCATTATGCTATTACAGAGGACGTGCAAAGGGCTGAGCTGGAAGAGAGGGCTGAGGGGGGCTGAACAGCTTGTGGGGAGTCCCAGTAATAGCAGCAGATAGCAGCTCTTCTGCTGCAGTGGTTAGAGGGCTCAGTTTGGTCAGGGTCACTGGTGTTCTCCACAAGCGCCTGGGATTTCTTTTGACACTAAACCAATATCTAACTGAAGCTGGAAGACTTGGCCTTCAGAATCAGAGATTCAGGGCAGCCCTCTCCAGATGCAGGAGATCTGTCAGGAACAAGACCACTAATAATATTATATAATTGCCTTTCATTTCTATGTCACCCATATCATAAATAGGAACACTGCTTTACCTCATCTGCCTGATTTTTATGTTCTGCTGCAGCAAAAAGATGTCTCTGTTTTGTTCAGGGGCTACAGTGAGTGATCTGTAACCCACATGAACCTTGGCAACACATGCCCAGCAGAAAGGCATCTCAGCCACACAGAAAATTTGGTCTTTAGATGCTCCGAAGACTGATAGCTAGGGCATGTTTGGTGCATCCAGAGTGCTGCTAATGCAAACAGGAATGTCCTCTTGTTCTGGTTTGGTTTTTTGGTAGCAGGGGAAGGGCCACAGGAATGGGCTCAGATAAGAAGCTGAGAAGTTTCCCCTGCTCCAAATCCCAGCCAAAGAGCAGGTGGAGAGACAATAGATGAGCCTCTGTGATTAACATATGAAAGAATCAACACCTGAGCAGAGAAGCACCGGGGGGAGAAGAGCTGTGCTGGGGAAGGAGGGCAGTGCTGGTGGTTGGTGAGGAAGAAGGGGAAGAAGGTGCCCAAGCAGAAGTTTCCCTGCAACCCATGGCGAGATGTCAGGCTGTCCCCCTGCACCCATGGAGGAACATGGTGGAACATTCTCTGAAGGCACCTGGAGGGGTGAACTTGGCCAGTGGACTTGGATTTTGTGGCCAGAGGATTTGCTGCCTCTGGACTCTGATTACGCAGCAGTAGAAGACCCAACACCAGGGGAGTTTGTTCGCAAAGCAGCCCCTGACTCTGTGGGAAGCCCAGGCTGGAGCAGCTCCGGATCTCGTGGGAAGGACTCAGGAAGGAGAGGTTCATCGAGGACTCTCTGCCATGGGAGGGACCCTGTGGGGAAGCAGGGAAGGACTGTAAGGAATCCTTCTTCCTGAGGAGGAAGGAGCGCTGTGAACTGACTCTAAACCCCATCCCCTGTCCCCCTGTGCCACTGAGGGGAAAGAGGGAGAGAAACCGGGAACAAAGTGATTTGGGCCTGGGAAGAAGGGAGGGGTGGGGTAACATATGCAAGCCCTGCTCTGTGTGTGTCTGTGTCCTGTGTGTGTTTGATTAGTGTGAAATTAAATTATTATTTTTCCCCAAGTTGAGTCTGTTTTGCCTGGGACCTTAATGAGTGAAGAACCCTCCTTGTCCTTTGTCTTGATCCATGAGTGTCTAGTTGGGCTTTGTCCTCCCCATCCCAGAGTGTGTGTGTGAGGGGGGGAGTTGAGTGAGGGGCCATGGGGCTGGTTCTTTTTGTCATGTTGGGCCCAAACCACGACACCACTAAAATGTGAAATGGCAAAAAAAGCGCAGCCCTACAGGGTTTCAGGTAACCTATAGTCAATGGAGAGTAACTTTTCTGAGGGAATGCTGAACCATCTTGTATAGTGAGGGAGGTAGCTGTGGGTAGGGAATGAGGTGGGCAGGTGACGTGACTGTTTCCCAAGAGAACTGCACTCAGGGTTGTGCCAACACTTAAAGCAGGGCCAGGGACTTCTGTTTAATCTTGCAGCCAACAGGCGCAGACACGCATGTGCCCCTTGGTCTCCTTGGGGACCAGTGTGATACCCCTGTAGCCTTAAATGATAATAGAATCATAGAATCATTAAGGCTGGAAGGGACCTCAAAGAACATCAAGTTCCAACCTTCCTGCTCATGGCATGATTCTATTTGAAGATGTTGTGGGGGAAAAACATTATACCATAAACACTGAATTATATTAGATACATGGGGTGTTGTTTGGGGTTGTGGGAGGGGACTTGCTTGCTTGGCATCTCCATGAGTTTCTTCATTTTGCTTGGTCACAGTGCTTGGAAGAACAAAATCTCCATCTCCTGGCTTTCACCCTTCCAGAACAACAATTACTATGATTTTCCTTTCTGTGGGAATGCAGGACTGAGTAGTTACATATATCTAGCCCAGAGTTCCCTGCTGGAAATGTGTAATAAACGTTTAACCCATTACACATCTGTGATGCCCCATAGTTAAGGACACAGGGGTTTCCTAAAGCCTTAGAACAACTTACTGTTTGGCACCAGAGAAGAGAGAAAGTAGTTAAGTGTCCTCCCTCCCAGAAATGGCATACAGCTTCATATTACAGTCCTGCTCTGGAAGAGTTTAGGTACCATCTGATGTGACCAAGTGTCCTGGTTTGGGCCAGGAGAAAGCCAATTTAATTTCTACTAATTTGTTCTTTTCAGTGACCTCTCTTTTAAGCAGCACACTTGCTGAAATTAACAGCAAGTTTTCCAGCCAGTGCACTGATAACATCTGAATGTTTATAGTTACTGCTGAGAAATTAAGGACACTTTGCTCTGCTTGTTGGATTTGCTGCTTTGGACACTAAAGGACCTGAAGAGTTGTATCTACAGCCCTCCTGTGGGGAGGAGCTGACTAGACAGGTGACTAAAATTGCCCGAATGGAGTGTTCTCTCCCATACACATTGTACTCAGTACAAACTGAGGGATCACGGGAGTTGAGCTCTCTGTTGGCCATGGCTGGCATCCAAGGAGGATTCCATCTGTCCATCTCCCTTGATCCCCAGGCCTGTGTGGTTCTGACCCTTGTATCTCTACCTTCAAACTCTGTCTGCCTTGCTGCTAACTCTGGAAGCGGTCCAGGGCTTTTTCAGGACTGCCCTGCAGCTTAGGGGAGTGCCATGGGAGTTGCTGAGAGTGTGGGAGGGGGGCAGGCTGTAAGGGTTTTGTACGGTCCTGTACATAATTATTTGTTATGTATTTTCTTTTATCACTACTATTTAATTTAAGCTGGCTAGTTTAGTTTTCAATCTGGAAACATCTCTCCTTGTTCTCTCTTTCATTTCCTTATCTGGGTGGGAGAGGGGGTACATAGAGGGCATTATTGTAATTAGTTTATTTTCCAGTCCTGTGTTAAACTGTGACACCAGGTTTGTTAATGCTAACAACAAATATATTCTATTCAGGCAGCAAGATTCTTTGGACAAAGAATTTAGGTTTCTGCTTCAAGCAGTCACAACTAATAGCTTTATAGGAGCTCTACAAGTAGCAGAAAACTGTAACTGTATGTAGTGATAAACTACTAAGTATATACTGCAGTGTCACAGATCAAGGCAGAACCTTAGAAGAGCCATGGGCATACAGAAGCAGCAATGTTAATGATAATAATGACATAGTTACCAGAAAATATAATCCACATCAATGGGATATAATCTAGTTCCTGAAGGTAGAAGTGTTATTTGCAGGAGGGAAAAAGAGAGGATTAAGCAACCAAGCACAGAGCACAAATCAGGTTAAGACTGGAAAGCCAAACTGATCTGAGTGCCTGAGGTAAAACTACGTGACGTTGCTTCAGTTTGTTCCTAGCTGATTTTTGGCAGCCATCACAATCAGAAGACAGTCTGATGATTTTATCTTTGAACACATCATCCTCTTCTTGCCCATGTCTCCCAAGGGAGGCCCTCCTGCTGCTGCTGTTCAGCATGGTGTGTACCTCCTCTGAGCCTCTTTGGGGTTGCTGCTGGGAAAACATCTCTGGGTTTGTATATGTTGAGTTGTTTCACATGTCCCATCTTAAGAGCCAAAGGCTCAATAGTTGCTGCTGGCAGTTGTTAGTGTCTTACTGAGCAATGGCAGCTTATGCCTTTTTGGGAAGCAATGGCTTGAGTCTCCTAAGCTGCCTCCTCAGTCCCACGCCCACTGCCAGGATGTGCTGGTTTTGGCTGGGATAGTGTTGATTCTCTTCATAGTAGCCAGTATGGGGCTGTGTATTGGATTTGTGCTGAAAACAGTGTTGATAATGCAGAGATGTTTATGTTACTGCAGAGCAGTGTGTACACAGTCTACTTCTCACCCAACCCCACCAGTGAGCAGGCTGGGGGTGCACAAGAAGCTGGGAGGGGACACAGCTGAGACAGGTGACCCCACTTGACCAAAGGGATATTCCGGACCACATGACATCATGCTCAGCATATAAAGCTGGGGGAAGAAGAAGGAATAGATACGATTATATTTGTCTTCCTAGGTAACCATTGGGCATGATGGAACCCTGCTGTCCTGGGGACGGTTGAACACCAGCTTGATGATGGGAAGGAAGTGGTGAATAAATTCCTTGGTTTACTTGCATGTGTGGCTTTTCCTTTAACTATTACGTGTTTTTTACTCAATCCACAAGTTTTCTCACTTCTACTCTTCCAATTCTCTCGCCCATCGTGGAGCCATCAAGTGGCTCTTTGGGGTTCAGTTGCTGGCTGGGGTTAAACCATGACACAGGACTTCAGTGTGCAGGTGAGAACAGGTTAAACCATGACATGGGACCTGAAATGTAGGTTTATGGGGATGAGGAAACAAGGGCCATGTGGAGGTGGGTGGAGCCCTCCTTTGGGATGGCATGGCACATGAAGCTCCTGCTTTGGGAAATCAGACTTTGGAAAAGAATGAGGACTGGGCAATCCAGCTGGTGAGATCAGCAGGCTCTGCATATCTCCTGTTAGAAAAGACATTGAGAGCCCTACACTACAACTTAAAATGCTTTAAATTATTGCCCCTATAATTACCGGTGAACCCCAGCTTAACTGTGGGTGTGGATACCTGGAATCCCAAACCCTGCTCCTTCTTCAATTAACATTTGCAATAATGTAATCAATGTGTATGTGTAATAATGACAGGTTTCCAGTTCATGATCTACTTTTTTCAAGCCCTCTCTCTCCCAGCCCTCTGGCAAATGGCAAAAGAGATGTTTACCTCTTTATTTGTCCATTGTACTGGTAGATACAAAAATTGTTGCAAAAATTGTTTTGCAAATGTGAATTTTCTTAGAAAAACCCTGCTTCCTAACCACTAAAGCTACAGCCCACTCAGATCTGAGGCGCGATGCCATTATTTTTTCTACTCTTGAAAACAGTTAACAGTGGAATAGCATGAAGTGCATTGACACACTGGCAGGTGCAGAAAGACAAGCTTACAGTCACTGATTTAGTCTCATGGCATTTTACACTTCTGATGTGTGAATAACTTTTGAATGGTTGGATGTCTTCCCTGTAAAAAACTGGCAAACCCCAGAAAATTCATTTTATTAGGAAATAACTGCACTTTTATCGATTTCTTCCTGGGAGTGACACTCAGGTGGCTTCCCGGTACCAGGGCTGACACCCCAGCAGCAGGCAGGCTGGGCAGGCAGCTACGGCAGGATCTTGAAATCCGTGGTTTCGGGGGGCAGCCCCTCGCTGTTGGTTTTCCCTGGCAACCAGCAGCAAAACGAGATGGGGGGCTCCAGCCCTGATGGCTGTGGGAGGGACCCGGTGCTCCAGGGGCCCGAATCCTGGCACGACCACCGCTCAGGCCCAGGATCGATCCCCGGGCAGGCAGTCCCAACGCCAGGCTCTGCTCCAGGGGATGTCCCATGCAGGAACGTCCGAGCAGCCTCGGTCCCCCCTGCTGCACTCACTGCCTTTTATA
>NW_009953571.1:5584067-5609122 GCF_000747805.2 Chaetura pelagica
GGTAACTAGCAGGGCAATGCATAACTTGTTGCCCATCCTTCCTGCCTTGTAGCACATCTGTTGTTTTGCTTTCATTTATCCTTGAGCAGCAGACCTGGCTTTGGTCCATTAGCTGGGAATAATCAGCAGGTCTTTGCTGGGTTAAAAGGCATTTTGTTTAGACTGATGTGAGAAGAAGAAGAGCCATTTCCCACAATCTGTTACACTGAAGCTGCCCAAACTGCACAGCTGATTCAATGGGTCCTTTGCATCAGCACCTCAAGGCAAAAACAGAGCATGAAAACATCATAAGACGAGACAAAGCATTAAGTGCAATTATCTGTCATCTGTGGAGACTGGGGATCAGGTTGCAGTTATTAGACTGATCTCATCTAAGACCACAGTGATGCAATTTGGCTTGACTGACAATCCCTGGGAGTGAGGTACGGACCTGAGAGCAACTAATTCCCCTCATTTCGCAATATCAAGCTCCAACAATTTAAAGCCTGAAGTCTCTCACAGGCCTGCAGCTCTGGTCACCTGGACAGTTACAGCTAAATTTCTGAAAATGGTGACAACTCTTTTCTGCACATTGCTTCTGCTGTGATTAGATGATTGTTCCTCTCTCTAGATCTGCCATCTAGTTTCCAATGCAACCAGGTGTTGTGAAAAGAATTTTTATAAAAAAAACCCAACCCTGCAGGCATGTGTTTATTTCCTGGTAAAAAAACATTTACAAGGAGGTTTTCCGTTTTTTTTTTTCCCCCACCATTCTATCAATTGCTATGACTTCTTTGATTGGGGTCAATGACCTACTGTGAGGCCTCGTCTTTACACTCAGTTCTTCACTCTTAGCCACTGAGAACAAGTTGTTGGGATGGTGAGTTTGGAACATGAGCAGCTCCTCTGTCCATTAAGAAGGTTCTGTGTAGCCCCCTGTAGGAAAAGATTCAGTTCAACATACCTGTTCCTTTCATCCAGCAATTTCATAGCATTATTGCCCAGGTTTTCATTCTAATTAATTCCAATTCCTTCTCTCTGCTTTGACTGCTAGAAGCTGTGCTGAGGTAGCCTGGTGAGAAACAGTCTGGCCAACAGGAAACCAAGAGGGGAACCTCACGGTACAAGGCAACAAAGTCTCAGAGTGGTCTTCATTACTTATATTCAGGTTTCTTATTTGACAAATGAAGAGGAATCAAGGAACATTAGTGGCAGGAGCCTGCCTCCTGTGTAGGACAGAGGCACCAGACACATGGCCAGACCTTTTGTCCTGGGAGGTTTGCTCCTTGTTTGGAGTCCAGATTTATGATGTTACAGGAATTGCTGAAGTTCATTTAGCTACTCTTAGTTCCTCAAACACATAGATATCAATGACATAGAAGTTCAGAGTAAATATGAGATCACTAGGGAGACAAAACTCACTAGGGAGGAGAAAACGTGGTGATGGACAATATGGAAAAGGCTGAAGTATTCAGTATTTTATTTTCTTCTTTTTCTTCTCAGTACTCACAGGCAAAGCCTGGTTCCAGTCCTCTGTATGCAGCAGCGTGGTTAGGGAAGGAACTGGAAGATAAAACATGGAAGAAGCAACAGAGAGAGGGGTCTAACTGAACATCTACTAGAGAAGCTAGATGTTTAGCAAAGTGCTTCACTAGTAGTCTATGTGACCCTGAGACTACTGCTCTACCACCTATGAAGCACTGCGGTGGCTGGAAGGTCAGTCATGCTGGGATACAGTGTAATGTGAAGGCAAGAAAGGATCTCGTAAACTATAAACAAAGCCAATCAGCCTCACCACAGCCACAGGTGAGATCATGCAGCAAGTCCTCCTGGATTTAATTCCAGGCACATGAAGGTGAAGGTGGCAATCAGGAACATGAAGCATGGATCTACTGAAGTAACATCTGGCCTGGAGCGTGTGATTGCCCTTCATGCTGAAATGACTTGGTATGTAGTCATGTGGAGAAAAGCAGATGTAATATACTTTAATAAGGTTTGACCCTTGTCTCTAAGAGCATTCTCAGCTGGAGCTGTGGAATTTCTGCTGGAGAAACCAAATGTTAGATGGCTTGAAAACTAGCTGAGCTGCCTTCTACAGTGGCAAGAGTTTGACCTCTAGACACTGGCTGGTGACAAATGGAGTATCCTGGGGTAAACAGTGTGACTAATATTGTTCTATGACCTGTACAGCGAGGCAGAGCACAGCCTCAGTACGTCTGGGGACAGCACTACCAAATCAGGGAGTAGCTAACATGGCAAATGGCAGATCTTCAGTCTGGAAGGACTTCGAGAAAACTTGAGGATTGGCCCAACAGAAATCTCATAAAGTTGAACAAGAAAGGTATAAAACTCTGCACCAGGTGCAGAATATGTGCCTGTGTCAGCACAGACTGAGCAGCAACTGCCTGAGCAGCAGCTCTGCTGAAAACATCTGGCAGATGCAGTGGATGCATGGTCAGTGTGAGTGAACAGCACAAAAAAAGCAAACCACAGAACAGGAGTGTAACCCCCTTCAGTCAGGTGTGACAAGGACATATATGTAATATGGTGAACAGTTTGGGGATGCCCAGTTCAAGGAGGAAGCAGAGAGACTCAAAGTCTACACTTCCTCCTCACTGTACTGCTTTTGCTCTCTTTATGCACTCTGTGGAGCTGTGCTCCTCCCCACAACCTCCTTCCATTGGCCTCCTGGGCCACCCAGTACTCGGTGTGACTCCCCTCTGGGCCACACACCGACCTGAGCCACGTCAGGGATGGATTGTGACAAGCAGTGTACCAGAGCATTGAGACAAGCCCTGGACACACCTGGCTCTTGCTTCCCCTTTTGGTGGGCTGGAAAAGTCATGAGGATCAATCACCTCCCGACAGCCTGATACATCTGTTCTTGGGTCGTGACCCACAGCTGGGCAATACCAGAACTCCAAAATATATCAAGTTCTGGGCCTATGCAACTGGCAGAAAGTATCAGAGTATTTCACCATCTGAGCTGGGCTGAAATGGAAAAGTACCTGACAGATGTAAAGTACCTCGGACCCTATAAACAGTGATTCTAAGCAAAACACTTTGAGCTCTCGTGGATCACAGAGGGTTATGGCCAGAAACTTCCCTGAGCTAAAACACCTCTTAGGTACAACTCCTCGAGGACTGCCTGCCAACATTGTTTTTAAGAAAAAAATGGAAGGCCAGGGCAAATCATCCTCCTCAATTATCTCAGTCATCACCCACTGAGGCACACTGATGCATTGTGAGTATTTACTCCATACTCAAAGAGGAACATTTTAACTATAGGATGGGCTCTTCCATCCACCTTTCTGCCTGTCCATGTGTCTGCATGACTGCCTTCATAAGAGTGGGTGTCTGTATTTCACTGGACGTCAATATTTCTGTCTGTGTGCATGTGTATGTTTTGTGTTTATGCAAATACACAGTTTATTTTAGGAGACCTTGTAACAAGTTAGTGTGAATGTTGCCATTCTCTAATCTGTAATTAAGTTGCTGTTTAAATCATAACATATTCTACTGAATCACTTGTTAATATTTAAACTGGTTAATGACTACGTGCTGCTAAAATTCAATCTTTCTATTAATAAATCTTGAATTGCTGCTAAATCATAACCACATCAAAACATTTCATCCACAACACACTGAAAGACTGTGTTCATTCATTGTTTTAGTTTCAGATTCCTTTAAAAATGAGTAGCACTGCAGGGCTTTTTTCTCCTGTAACCTCCCCCAGAAAGAATTGTTAAATAGGGAATTGTTAGTTAATGTGTAGCAAAAAAAAAAGATTGTTAAGACTGTAAAAGACTGCAGGAGCCACTTGACTTGAGCTGCTTGGTTTAAGGGTTCTTCTGCTCTTCCATTAGCTAGCTTGGAGTAGGTATCTCTTAGGTGATATGATGAATTACAGAACTGTGTACACAAAAGTATACCAGCTGCAGTCCTGTTCAATGATATTTAATGGCTTTACTAGATTTAGTACATAATTAAAATCAATTCCAAGGGTTGTGATTATCTTAAAACATATCAACACATTTCCAGAGGGCTGGGGTATGATATAATGGTGAAGCATCTGTTATTCATTGAGGCAAATGCCATTTTTCTCTACCCGCTTCTTGTAGAGATGGAAGCTGTTTTGGTTTAATGCCACTTTGTTCTAGGCTTAGGGTGGTGACAGAAATTCGGGTCACTGCAGTCCCATCTTCCTTATAATTCCTGGAAAATTCTGCAGACTCTCTCTCGAGTTTGATTTTGAAGGACGGTGTTCTCCTGTCAACAACACACATCACCAGAAAATCAGGGACAATCTAGAGGAGTTTCATTCACTGTGTACATGTAAGAAATTGTTAGGCGTCTAGCTCAGCAGCAAAAATCTACAGGCAGAGGGACTATGATATCACATCATAGCCTGGAAGATTTTTATGGACTCCAAATGCAACAGAAATTGATTTACACTACAGGCCAAATTTCTGAATTTGGCTGTGGCTGTGATGCCTTGGATTCTTAGAATAGCCTTTGAGGAAAATATTCAAACCATGCAATTTAGGTGACTGGTTTGGCTCCTTAAATTAGGAGGCTGGACTCCTTTCAGATCCTGATGGAGAGGAAAATCCAAAGCACCTATTGTAGACTCCTCCTCTGATTCCCTGCTCTGTTGGAACAAGTCTCTGTTGAACATAAAAGTAACCCAGTTTTCAGATCTGATACTTAATTTCAATAACTTTGGTATCTACAGTAGGTGCCAGAAGAATTCTTCTGTGTGTCACAATTTTAAGTCATCAACCACAGACAGGATACAGCTGACAATGGTGAGGTCCATTTTTAAAAACTGGCTGTAGCACATAAGCAATGACACAAATTAATTGAGGCAGGGTCATCATACTCAAGAATAATGTGTTTTACTGGATTAGTGGCAGGACTTTTTGAGCTCAGGGCAATCTCCCTGTGTAGGTGACTGCTACCTAAGCACAAACAGTACTGAGGCCTGTTCAGCCTTTTGGCACAGAGTTCCTACCTCAGGAGTGAGCTTTTGCTGGTTACTCTTTCAGAAGAGTCTCTGTCTGGAAAGTCCCACAGCCTTGTCTGGGAGATCTCTGTGTTTGAAGTGAAAGGCTGCACCATCATTGTAGAATGTGTTCTGTTACTGCATCCTGTAGAATAAAAAACACAAAAAAACCACTTCTGAAGTAGTGTTAGAGGCAGAGGTTGCCATTTCTGGGTCCATAACAATTTTCTCCAAACATAATTGTTTTAATTGTGCTCTGGCTTCCCTTCCAGTGAGCCATTGCCTAGTGAGGTGTCCAGAAAGAGATCTTGATTCAGAATAAAAGCTGTTGATCAAGATCCAAAGCGACTCCTTCCTCAAAGAATGAGCAGAGCCCTTGGACAAGGCTTCTCCTTGGAAATAATCTGGTGCTGGCCACAGTACAACTGAAAATCTGCCTTGCAAGTCAGCCTGGCCATTCTCCTGCCAGGTCATTACACCACAAGGTGGCAGGTGACTTGTGCATTCCTGTCTAACAGAGGCAAAAAAGACAGATCAAAATGCCTCACACTAAGAACACCATATCATCTTCTTTTTCTCTCACCATCACTGGCTAAAAACACAGTTCATTCCTGAAGGAAGTAAGAATGTACCTATATTATTCTGTAGTGACTGCAGCCAGTCCTCCATCAGCGTGTGAGAAGGTGCTGAGAAGAAATACTCTGCCCCATCTCTCAACCTGTAAATAAAGGTGGGAGAAGGTGAATTCTTAGTCTTGCCTTACACCTTCTGTCTTTATGAGTTGGGCAAGCACCGTAAGACATCTCAGTTACACCTCCAAACAGCCATAGGTGACTGTAGGTAAACACAACCATACAGGTGGCTGTGCAGGATTTAATTGTTGCACTTCTCAACAAGACTTACCGCAACATGAAGGTGTTCTCCTTCCTGATGTAATTTACCAGCCTCTCACACTTGGCTCCAAGAATGTTGAGGGACAGGACTGTGGATGCGTTCTGAAGGAGGATGAAATAAAATCAAAATGTCTCCTGCACCTTTTTTTTTGCCAGGATTCAATTCCATACCAACCTGCAGGCTATATTTTTTGGTTTCTAACATTATAACTAGGATCACTGAATAGGAAGAACCACAGAGGACCAATGGACTACTGAATTATGTCTTGAAGGAAATTCATGAGTAAGATACTTATCTTAAGGAATATGTTTGAACATTCCTGAAAGGTTATTGTGCTGTCTTATCAGTTGAACAATTGTTGGTATCAGCTGAACAATTGTTGAATTTTTCACTCAGCTGACATTTGAAAGGTAATAGATTTCCTCAGCCCCGAACCAGAGCAAATGTAACTCTATTTTCTTTTCAATGCATTTGTATTAGGGTAAACACAGAGACTACTACTAGAAAGATTAAAAAACCACATTACCTTAGATGCTTCTTTTTCATCATTATAGAAATCAAGCTTTAACTCATCAAGTTTTACGTAGAAGGACTTCCAAGACCTTGAGCCTGGCTACGTGAACAGAAATGACAATAAAGTCCAAATGTTAGCTATATATTTTATTGGACCAATTAAATTTTTCATGTGCAGCTTCCACAGGATGCCAGCAGCTGCTCAGATTATGATCATAGAAGCTCTCTTAGTCATGATTATCTCCTAGAAAAACAGAACCTGCTGTAGTTTCTGGTGTGGGTGATTCAGGTAGGGTCTCTCTGTGAGTGAGGACTAAACAAAGACATTACCTGGTGCAATCAAGCTTGACACCAGCAACAATTTTGAGAGAAGGTAGGTAATTAAAGTTATGGTTATTTTGGGCCACTAAAAGCTCCACTTTTTTTCCCAGCTGGAACACTGGAGCTTGCCTGCTGATCATCGTCTAGTTTTGTTAAGTGTGCGATTTCAATCTAATGTGGCTGCTGAATTCTTTTTCATTTCCTAAACACCACTGGAACGCTACTGAACATTGTGCAAAAGTGGCTACTACTTCCTACCCCATGTACCACCAAAAGGTTAGCCTAGAGCAATGAGACCCTTCTGGATGAAGGATCCTATTACTAATGTATATTCTTACTTTGTTATGCCAATGAAACCAGCTGACAGTTCGGTTATTCAGAGAAAGGGAAGGAAAAAGTCCTGAGGAAGATAAGTCATGGTTTTTCTTGTTTGGTAATATGGAAATTCAGTATCACAGCAGACTAAATTCAGTGTATCCAGAAGAGAGGAAAAACTAAATTTCTCCTCTAGAAGATGGAGTTCATATCATATTCAATTTTTAAAGGAAGTCTTTCAAGTTAAAAGTTTCAGAGAAATATTCTATGGGACAAACAATCAAAGAGAACTTGTTTACATGCAATAACTCAGGAAACACTCAGATATTTACAGATTTCTGGTGAATATGATAACATTTCCTGACCTGTAATGATCATTAGCCTACAGACCTGAAGTGATATTCTTTCCCAGGATTAGAATTTAGATTTCTGGATTAAACAAATGACTTCTTCAAAGGTAAACAGAAACAGTAAGTCTCTTCTAGCCCAATTAAAAATTTTAAGCATTAGGAAAACAGGAGTGAGGGCTTCCTCTGCCAACAAACCATCACATGCTAATAGTAGGTCTTAAAGCTTGTATTTATTTTTTTAATATATTGTTTGTTTGTTTGTTTGCTTTCAAATTAATTTGATGTATTAAAACCTGTATTTATAATTAGGGGAACATAATCAACATGTTCATACAACCCAGGCTGTGGTTGATAAATACATTAAAGGTAGACAGACCCTCCCTGTTCTGCATGATTCCCATTACAGGCAAAAATTCCAATGCCTCTTTCTTTTAAGGACTTGGTCAGGTACTGTCAAAGTCAGTGGATACTTCTTCATGCATTTTAAAGATAACTGAATTAAACCTACAATCCTGAGCTCCTCTTCAGCAAGAGTTCATCCCGAAGAAGTCAGACTAGATCTGAACTATATAACTCAAGGAAAGATTAATTAACCCAGAGTGATGGCATTTGTTTCTACCTGTTGTCTTCCTGGAAGGAGCTGATCTCTCTTTTCTAGGAATCCCTCCATGTGCTGGAGATTTGAAGAAACCTGAGACACATGAGAACATTGCTGTTTAACTTTGAAATGGCCCTTAAACACATGTTATAATTTCTGAAGATCTTTCAGATAAATTTCACATGGAGAAACTGATCTCCAGCCTTTACATTCACAGCACAGCTAGAAATTGTCTCTAGGTTGCAGTCATATCTGATATACTCTCTAAATGAAGTGAATTCACATCCTTCTAGAACAATTTGCTCATGGAATTTGTTCTATCATGGTGTAATAATTAATACATTTTAAAAAATATATTATTAAATACTATGTACAAATGAAATTGCTAAAGACAATGACATCACTCCTGCAAAAACAGTGAAGCACACCATGTATAGTGTTGTACTGGCAGCCTTGGGTATGTGGCAAACACACTCCTCTCCAAGTGCAAGAGGGGAAGGAAAATATTTTACCTGTCCATGAGGTATCAGTGCATTTCCTGCCAGGCTGAGCAAACAGGAGCTGCTGGTTCTAGTCTTGCACAAGGTCAGTTCTTTGACCCGAGTGCCACCAAGTCCTGCTTCTCTCTGACTTCTAAACTCCGTGGACACTAATCACCACCACTTCACATAAGGGGTGTGGGTAAATGAGCAGTCTTGCCTCTTTGTTGAGACAGTATCTCCTGGCCCTTGTTAATTGCTCTGCCGAGTATGAATAACTTCTAGTTTGGGAAAGGAAAAGAGAAACCAATCCAGTTTTCAAGACCTAGGCTATAAAGCTGAGCAAATTAAAGTTGCTTTTAAGCTATACATAGCTGCTTAAGTCAACAATCTTTTTGGATAGTGCCTCTTGCTGTTTGGATCCATGAGTGTATCCACTGAAATGCTCACTGTATATTGCTCTTTGTGACTTTCATACAGAACTTCCTATAATTCCTTACTTTAATTAACACAGGACAGTAGTTTTATGAGGAGAGAGCCAAGAATTATTGGGACTTACCAAAGGTGTGTTCTCTAATCTCTCCCAAGGGGAGTTAGACAGCAGTAAACTTGTTGATTTATCTAGTGACCTTTGGCCAGGATCGGGTGGAGTTGCCATTGGTTAAGTTAGGGCGGTAACTAGCAGGGCAATGCATAACTTGTTGCCCATCCTTCCTGCCTTGTAGCACATCTGTTGTTTTGCTTTCATTTGTCCTTGAGCAGCAGAACTGGCTTTGGTCCATTAGCTGGGAATAATCAGCAGGTCTTTGCTGGGTTAAAAGGCATTTTGTTTAGACTGATGTGGGAAGAAGAAGAGCCATTTCCCACAATCTGTTACACTGAAGCTGCCCAAACTGCACAGCTGATTCAATGGGTCCTTTGCATCAGCATCTCAAGGCAAAAACAGAGCATGAAAACATCATAAGACGAGACAAAGCATTAAGTGCAATTATCTGTCATCTGTGGAGACTGGGGATCAGGTTGCAGTTATTAGACTGATCTCATCTAAGACCACAGTGATGCAATTTGGCTTGACTGACAATCCCTGGGAGTGAGGTACGGACCTGAGAGCACCTAATTCCTCTCATTTCGCAATATCAAGCTCCAACAATTTAAAGCCTGAAGTCTCTCACAGGCCTGCAGCTCTGGTCACCTGGACAGTTACAGCTAAATTTCTGAAAATGGTGACAACTCTTTTCTGCACATTGCTTCTGCTGTGATTAGATGATTGTTCCTCTCTCTAGATCTACCATCTAGTTTCCAATGCAACCAGGTGTTGTGAAAAGAATTTTTATAAAAAAAACCTAACCCTGCAGGCATGTGCTTATTTCCTGGTAAAAAAACATTTGCAAGGAGGTTTTCCGTTTTTTTTTTCCCCCCATCATTCTATCAATTGCTATGACTTCTTTGACTGGGGTCAATGACCTACTGTGAGGCCTCATCTTTACACTCAGTTCTTCACTCTTAGCCACTGAGAACAAGTTGTTGGGATGGTGAGTTTGGAACATGAGCAGCTCCTCTGTCCATTAAGAAGGTTCTGTGTAGCCCCCTGTAGGAAAAGATTCAGTTCAACATACCTGTTCCTTTCATCCAGCAATTTCATAGCATTATTGCCCAGGTTTTCATTCTAATTAATTCCAATTCCTTCTCTCTGCTTTGACTGCTAGAAGCTGTGCTGAGGTAGCCTGGTGAGAAACAGTCTGGCCAACAGGAAACCAAGAGGGGAACCTCACGGTACAAGGCAACAAAGTCTCAGAGTGGTCTTCATTACTTATATTCAGGTTTCTTATTTGACAAATGAAGAGGAATCAAGGAACATTAGTGGCAGGAGCCTGCCTCCTGTGTAGGACAGAGGCACCAGACACATGGCCAGACCTTTTGTCCTGGGAGGTTTGCTCCTTGTTTGGAGTCCAGATTTATGATGTTACAGGAATTGCTGAAGTTCATTTAGCTACTCTTAGTTCCTCAAACACATAGATATCAATGACATAGAAGTTCAGAGTAAATATGAGATCACTAGGGAGACAAAACTCACTAGGGAGGAGAAAACGTGGTGATGGACAATATGGAAAAGGCTGAAGTATTCAGTATTTTATTTTCTTCTTTTTCTTCTCAGTACTCACAGGCAAAGCCTGGTTCCAGTCCTCTGTATGCAGCAGCGTGGTTAGGGAAGGAACTGGAAGATAAAACATGGAAGAAGCAACAGAGAGAGGGGTCTAACTGAACATCTACTAGAGAAGCTAGATGTTTAGCAAAGTGCTTCACTAGTAGTCTATGTGACCCTGAGACTACTGCTCTACCACCTATGAAGCACTGCGGTGGCTGGAAGGTCAGTCATGCTGGGATACAGTGTAATGTGAAGGCAAGAAAGGATCTCGTAAACTATAAACAAAGCCAATCAGCCTCACCACAGCCACAGGTGAGATCATGCAGCAAGTCCTCCTGGATTTAATTCCAGGCACATGAAGGTGAAGGTGGCAATCAGGAACATGAAGCATGGATCTACTGAAGTAACATCTGGCCTGGAGCGTGTGATTGCCCTTCATGCTGAAATGACTTGGTATGTAGTCATGTGGAGAAAAGCAGATGTAATATACTTTAATAAGGTTTGACCCTTGTCTCTAAGAGCATTCTCAGCTGGAGCTGTGGAATTTCTGCTGGAGAAACCAAATGTTAGATGGCTTGAAAACTAGCTGAGCTGCCTTCTACAGTGGCAAGAGTTTGACCTCTAGACACTGGCTGGTGACAAATGGAGTATCCTGGGGTAAACAGTGTGACTAATATTGTTCTATGACCTGTACAGCCATAAGACGAGACAAAGCATTAAGTGCAATTATCTGTCATCTGTGGAGACTGGGGATCAGGTTGCAGTTATTAGACTGATCTCATCTAAGACCACAGTGATGCAATTTGGCTTGACTGACAATCCCTGGGAGTGAGGTACGGACCTGAGAGCACCTAATTCCTCTCATTTCGCAATATCAAGCTCCAACAATTTAAAGCCTGAAGTCTCTCACAGGCCTGCAGCTCTGGTCACCTGGACAGTTACAGCTAAATTTCTGAAAATGGTGACAACTCTTTTCTGCACATTGCTTCTGCTGTGATTAGATGATTGTTCCTCTCTCTAGATCTACCATCTAGTTTCCAATGCAATCAGGTGTTGTGAAAAGAATTTTTATAAAAAAAACCCAACCCTGCAGGCATGTGTTTATTTCCTGGTAAAAAAACATTTACAAGGAGGTTTTCCGTTTTTTTTTTTCCCCCACCATTCTATCAATTGCTATGACTTCTTTGATTGGGGTCAATGACCTACTGTGAGGCCTCGTCTTTACACTCAGTTCTTCACTCTTAGCCACTGAGAACAAGTTGTTGGGATGGTGAGTTTGGAACATGAGCAGCTCCTCTGTCCATTAAGAAGGTTCTGTGTAGCCCCCTGTAGGAAAAGATTCAGTTCAACATACCTGTTCCTTTCATCCAGCAATTTCATAGCATTATTGCCCAGGTTTTCATTCTAATTAATTCCAATTCCTTCTCTCTGCTTTGACTGCTAGAAGCTGTGCTGAGGTAGCCTGGTGAGAAACAGTCTGGCCAACAGGAAACCAAGAGGGGAACCTCACGGTACAAGGCAACAAAGTCTCAGAGTGGTCTTCATTACTTATATTCAGGTTTCTTATTTGACAAATGAAGAGGAATCAAGGAACATTAGTGGCAGGAGCCTGCCTCCTGTGTAGGACAGAGGCACCAGACACATGGCCAGACCTTTTGTCCTGGGAGGTTTGCTCCTTGTTTGGAGTCCAGATTTATGATGTTACAGGAATTGCTGAAGTTCATTTAGCTACTCTTAGTTCCTCAAACACATAGATATCAATGACATAGAAGTTCAGAGTAAATATGAGATCACTAGGGAGACAAAACTCACTAGGGAGGAGAAAACGTGGTGATGGACAATATGGAAAAGGCTGAAGTATTCAGTATTTTATTTTCTTCTTTTTCTTCTCAGTACTCACAGGCAAAGCCTGGTTCCAGTCCTCTGTATGCAGCAGCGTGGTTAGGGAAGGAACTGGAAGATAAAACATGGAAGAAGCAACAGAGAGAGGGGTCTAACTGAACATCTACTAGAGAAGCTAGATGTTTAGCAAAGTGCTTCACTAGTAGTCTATGTGACCCTGAGACTACTGCTCTACCACCTATGAAGCACTGCGGTGGCTGGAAGGTCAGTCATGCTGGGATACAGTGTAATGTGAAGGCAAGAAAGGATCTCGTAAACTATAAACAAAGCCAATCAGCCTCACCACAGCCACAGGTGAGATCATGCAGCAAGTCCTCCTGGATTTAATTCCAGGCACATGAAGGTGAAGGTGGCAATCAGGAACATGAAGCATGGATCTACTGAAGTAACATCTGGCCTGGAGCGTGTGATTGCCCTTCATGCTGAAATGACTTGGTATGTAGTCATGTGGAGAAAAGCAGATGTAATATACTTTAATAAGGTTTGACCCTTGTCTCTAAGAGCATTCTCAGCTGGAGCTGTGGAATTTCTGCTGGAGAAACCAAATGTTAGATGGCTTGAAAACTAGCTGAGCTGCCTTCTACAGTGGCAAGAGTTTGACCTCTAGACACTGGCTGGTGACAAATGGAGTATCCTGGGGTAAACAGTGTGACTAATATTGTTCTATGACCTGTACAGCGAGGCAGAGCACAGCCTCAGTACGTCTGGGGACAGCACTACCAAATCAGGGAGTAGCTAACATGGCAAATGGCAGATCTTCAGTCTGGAAGGACTTCGAGAAAACTTGAGGATTGGCCCAACAGAAATCTCATAAAGTTGAACAAGAAAGGTATAAAACTCTGCACCAGGTGCAGAATATGTGCCTGTGTCAGCACAGACTGAGCAGCAACTGCCTGAGCAGCAGCTCTGCTGAAAACATCTGGCAGATGCAGTGGATGCATGGTCAGTGTGAGTGAACAGCACAAAAAAAGCAAACCACAGAACAGGAGTGTAACCCCCTTCAGTCAGGTGTGACAAGGACATATATGTAATATGGTGAACAGTTTGGGGATGCCCAGTTCAAGGAGGAAGCAGAGAGACTCAAAGTCTACACTTCCTCCTCACTGTACTGCTTTTGCTCTCTTTATGCACTCTGTGGAGCTGTGCTCCTCCCCACAACCTCCTTCCATTGGCCTCCTGGGCCACCCAGTACTCGGTGTGACTCCCCTCTGGGCCACACACCGACCTGAGCCACGTCAGGGATGGATTGTGACAAGCAGTGTACCAGAGCATTGAGACAAGCCCTGGACACACCTGGCTCTTGCTTCCCCTTTTGGTGGGCTGGAAAAGTCATGAGGATCAATCACCTCCCGACAGCCTGATACATCTGTTCTTGGGTCGTGACCCACAGCTGGGCAATACCAGAACTCCAAAATATATCAAGTTCTGGGCCTATGCAACTGGCAGAAAGTATCAGAGTATTTCACCATCTGAGCTGGGCTGAAATGGAAAAGTACCTGACAGATGTAAAGTACCTCGGACCCTATAAACAGTGATTCTAAGCAAAACACTTTGAGCTCTCGTGGATCACAGAGGGTTATGGCCAGAAACTTCCCTGAGCTAAAACACCTCTTAGGTACAACTCCTCGAGGACTGCCTGCCAACATTGTTTTTAAGAAAAAAATGGAAGGCCAGGGCAAATCATCCTCCTCAATTATCTCAGTCATCACCCACTGAGGCACACTGATGCATTGTGAGTATTTACTCCATACTCAAAGAGGAACATTTTAACTATAGGATGGGCTCTTCCATCCACCTTTCTGCCTGTCCATGTGTCTGCATGACTGCCTTCATAAGAGTGGGTGTCTGTATTTCACTGGACGTCAATATTTCTGTCTGTGTGCATGTGTATGTTTTGTGTTTATGCAAATACACAGTTTATTTTAGGAGACCTTGTAACAAGTTAGTGTGAATGTTGCCATTCTCTAATCTGTAATTAAGTTGCTGTTTAAATCATAACATATTCTACTGAATCACTTGTTAATATTTAAACTGGTTAATGACTACGTGCTGCTAAAATTCAATCTTTCTATTAATAAATCTTGAATTGCTGCTAAATCATAACCACATCAAAACATTTCATCCACAACACACTGAAAGACTGTGTTCATTCATTGTTTTAGTTTCAGATTCCTTTAAAAATGAGTAGCACTGCAGGGCTTTTTTCTCCTGTAACCTCCCCCAGAAAGAATTGTTAAATAGGGAATTGTTAGTTAATGTGTAGCAAAAAAAAAAGATTGTTAAGACTGTAAAAGACTGCAGGAGCCACTTGACTTGAGCTGCTTGGTTTAAGGGTTCTTCTGCTCTTCCATTAGCTAGCTTGGAGTAGGTATCTCTTAGGTGATATGATGAATTACAGAACTGTGTACACAAAAGTATACCAGCTGCAGTCCTGTTCAATGATATTTAATGGCTTTACTAGATTTAGTACATAATTAAAATCAATTCCAAGGGTTGTGATTATCTTAAAACATATCAACACATTTCCAGAGGGCTGGGGTATGATATAATGGTGAAGCATCTGTTATTCATTGAGGCAAATGCCATTTTTCTCTACCCGCTTCTTGTAGAGATGGAAGCTGTTTTGGTTTAATGCCACTTTGTTCTAGGCTTAGGGTGGTGACAGAAATTCGGGTCACTGCAGTCCCATCTTCCTTATAATTCCTGGAAAATTCTGCAGACTCTCTCTCGAGTTTGATTTTGAAGGACGGTGTTCTCCTGTCAACAACACACATCACCAGAAAATCAGGGACAATCTAGAGGAGTTTCATTCACTGTGTACATGTAAGAAATTGTTAGGCGTCTAGCTCAGCAGCAAAAATCTACAGGCAGAGGGACTATGATATCACATCATAGCCTGGAAGATTTTTATGGACTCCAAATGCAACAGAAATTGATTTACACTACAGGCCAAATTTCTGAATTTGGCTGTGGCTGTGATGCCTTGGATTCTTAGAATAGCCTTTGAGGAAAATATTCAAACCATGCAATTTAGGTGACTGGTTTGGCTCCTTAAATTAGGAGGCTGGACTCCTTTCAGATCCTGATGGAGAGGAAAATCCAAAGCACCTATTGTAGACTCCTCCTCTGATTCCCTGCTCTGTTGGAACAAGTCTCTGTTGAACATAAAAGTAACCCAGTTTTCAGATCTGATACTTAATTTCAATAACTTTGGTATCTACAGTAGGTGCCAGAAGAATTCTTCTGTGTGTCACAATTTTAAGTCATCAACCACAGACAGGATACAGCTGACAATGGTGAGGTCCATTTTTAAAAACTGGCTGTAGCACATAAGCAATGACACAAATTAATTGAGGCAGGGTCATCATACTCAAGAATAATGTGTTTTACTGGATTAGTGGCAGGACTTTTTGAGCTCAGGGCAATCTCCCTGTGTAGGTGACTGCTACCTAAGCACAAACAGTACTGAGGCCTGTTCAGCCTTTTGGCACAGAGTTCCTACCTCAGGAGTGAGCTTTTGCTGGTTACTCTTTCAGAAGAGTCTCTGTCTGGAAAGTCCCACAGCCTTGTCTGGGAGATCTCTGTGTTTGAAGTGAAAGGCTGCACCATCATTGTAGAATGTGTTCTGTTACTGCATCCTGTAGAATAAAAAACACAAAAAAACCACTTCTGAAGTAGTGTTAGAGGCAGAGGTTGCCATTTCTGGGTCCATAACAATTTTCTCCAAACATAATTGTTTTAATTGTGCTCTGGCTTCCCTTCCAGTGAGCCATTGCCTAGTGAGGTGTCCAGAAAGAGATCTTGATTCAGAATAAAAGCTGTTGATCAAGATCCAAAGCGACTCCTTCCTCAAAGAATGAGCAGAGCCCTTGGACAAGGCTTCTCCTTGGAAATAATCTGGTGCTGGCCACAGTACAACTGAAAATCTGCCTTGCAAGTCAGCCTGGCCATTCTCCTGCCAGGTCATTACACCACAAGGTGGCAGGTGACTTGTGCATTCCTGTCTAACAGAGGCAAAAAAGACAGATCAAAATGCCTCACACTAAGAACACCATATCATCTTCTTTTTCTCTCACCATCACTGGCTAAAAACACAGTTCATTCCTGAAGGAAGTAAGAATGTACCTATATTATTCTGTAGTGACTGCAGCCAGTCCTCCATCAGCGTGTGAGAAGGTGCTGAGAAGAAATACTCTGCCCCATCTCTCAACCTGTAAATAAAGGTGGGAGAAGGTGAATTCTTAGTCTTGCCTTACACCTTCTGTCTTTATGAGTTGGGCAAGCACCGTAAGACATCTCAGTTACACCTCCAAACAGCCATAGGTGACTGTAGGTAAACACAACCATACAGGTGGCTGTGCAGGATTTAATTGTTGCACTTCTCAACAAGACTTACCGCAACATGAAGGTGTTCTCCTTCCTGATGTAATTTACCAGCCTCTCACACTTGGCTCCAAGAATGTTGAGGGACAGGACTGTGGATGCGTTCTGAAGGAGGATGAAATAAAATCAAAATGTCTCCTGCACCTTTTTTTTTGCCAGGATTCAATTCCATACCAACCTGCAGGCTATATTTTTTGGTTTCTAACATTATAACTAGGATCACTGAATAGGAAGAACCACAGAGGACCAATGGACTACTGAATTATGTCTTGAAGGAAATTCATGAGTAAGATACTTATCTTAAGGAATATGTTTGAACATTCCTGAAAGGTTATTGTGCTGTCTTATCAGTTGAACAATTGTTGGTATCAGCTGAACAATTGTTGAATTTTTCACTCAGCTGACATTTGAAAGGTAATAGATTTCCTCAGCCCCGAACCAGAGCAAATGTAACTCTATTTTCTTTTCAATGCATTTGTATTAGGGTAAACACAGAGACTACTACTAGAAAGATTAAAAAACCACATTACCTTAGATGCTTCTTTTTCATCATTATAGAAATCAAGCTTTAACTCATCAAGTTTTACGTAGAAGGACTTCCAAGACCTTGAGCCTGGCTACGTGAACAGAAATGACAATAAAGTCCAAATGTTAGCTATATATTTTATTGGACCAATTAAATTTTTCATGTGCAGCTTCCACAGGATGCCAGCAGCTGCTCAGATTATGATCATAGAAGCTCTCTTAGTCATGATTATCTCCTAGAAAAACAGAACCTGCTGTAGTTTCTGGTGTGGGTGATTCAGGTAGGGTCTCTCTGTGAGTGAGGACTAAACAAAGATCCATGTGTCTGCATGACTGCCTTCATAAGAGTGGGTGTCTGTATTTCACTGGACGTCAATATTTCTGTCTGTGTGCATGTGTATGTTTTGTGTTTATGCAAATACACAGTTTATTTTAGGAGACCTTGTAACAAGTTAGTGTGAATGTTGCCATTCTCTAATCTGTAATTAAGTTGCTGTTTAAATCATAACATATTCTACTGAATCACTTGTTAATATTTAAACTGGTTAATGACTACGTGCTGCTAAAATTCAATCTTTCTATTAATAAATCTTGAATTGCTGCTAAATCATAACCACATCAAAACATTTCATCCACAACACACTGAAAGACTGTGTTCATTCATTGTTTTAGTTTCAGATTCCTTTAAAAATGAGTAGCACTGCAGGGCTTTTTTCTCCTGTAACCTCCCCCAGAAAGAATTGTTAAATAGGGAATTGTTAGTTAATGTGTAGCAAAAAGAAAAGATTGTTAAGACTGTAAAAGACTGCAGGAGCCACTTGACTTGAGCTGCTTGGTTTAAGGGTTCTTCTGCTCTTCCATTAGCTAGCTTGGAGTAGGTATCTCTTAGGTGATATGATGAATTACAGAACTGTGTACACAAAAGTATACCAGCTGCAGTCCTGTTCAATGATATTTAATGGCTTTACTAGATTTAGTACATAATTAAAATCAATTCCAAGGGTTGTGATTATCTTAAAACATATCAACACATTTCCAGAGGGCTGGGGTATGATATAATGGTGAAGCATCTGTTATTCATTGAGGCAAATGCCATTTTTCTCTACCCGCTTCTTGTAGAGATGGAAGCTGTTTTGGTTTAATGCCACTTTGTTCTAGGCTTAGGGTGGTGACAGAAATTCGGGTCACTGCAGTCCCATCTTCCTTATAATTCCTGGAAAATTCTGCAGACTCTCTCTCGAGTTTGATTTTGAAGGACGGTGTTCTCCTGTCAACAACACACATCACCAGAAAATCAGGTACAATCTAGAGGAGTTTCATTCACTGTGTACATGTAAGAAATTGTTAGGCGTCTAGCTCAGCAGCAAAAATCTAGCAGGCAGAGGGACTAGGATATCACATCATAGCCTGGAAGATTTTTATGGACTCCAAATGCAACAGAAATTGATTTACACTACAGGCCAAATTTCTGAATTTGGCTGTGGCTGTGATGCCTTGGATTCTTAGAATAGCCTTTGAGGAAAATATTCAAACCATGCAATTTAGGTGACTGGTTTGGCTCCTTAAATTAGGAGGCTGGACTCCTTTCAGATCCTGATGGAGAGGAAAATCCAAAGCACCTATTGTAGACTCCTCCTCTGATTCCCTGCTCTGTTGGAACAAGTCTCTGTTGAACATAAAAGTAACCCAGTTTTCAGATCTGATACTTAATTTCAATAACTTTGGTATCTACAGTAGGTGCCAGAAGAATTCTTCTGTGTGTCACAATTTTAAGTCATCAACCACAGACAGGATACAGCTGACAATGGTGAGGTCCATTTTTAAAAACTGGCTGTAGCACATAAGCAATGACACAAATTAATTGAGGCAGGGTCATCATACTCAAGAATAATGTGTTTTACTGGATTAGTGGCAGGACTTTTTGAGCTCAGGGCAATCTCCCTTTGTAGGTGACTGCTACCTAAGCACAAACAGTACTGAGGCCTGTTCAGCCTTTTGGCACAGAGTTCCTACCTCAGGAGTGAGCTTTTGCTGGTTACTCTTTCAGAAGAGTCTCTGTCTGGAAAGTCCCACAGCCTTGTCTGGGAGATCTCTGTGTTTGAAGTGAAAGGCTGCACCATCATTGTAGAATGTGTTCTGTTACTGCATCCTGTAGAATAAAAAACACAAAAAACCCACTTCTGAAGTAGTGTTAGAGGCAGAGGTTGCCATTTCTGGGTCCATAACAATTTTCTCCAAACATAATTGTTTTAATTGTGCTCTGGCTTCCCTTCCAGTGAGCCATTGCCTAGTGAGGTGTCCAGAAAGAGATCTTGATTCAGAATAAAAGCTGTTGATCAAGATCCAAAGCGACTCCTTCCTCAAAGAATGAGCAGAGCCCTTGGACAAGGCTTCTCCTTGGAAATAATCTGGTGCTGGCCACAGTACAACTGAAAATCTGCCTTGCAAGTCAGCCTGGCCATTCTCCTGCCAGGTCATTACACCACAAGGTGGCAGGTGACTTGTGCATTCCTGTCTAACAGAGGCAAAAAAGACAGATCAAAATGCCTCACACTAAGAACACCATATCATCTTCTTTTTCTCTCACCATCACTGGCTAAAAACACAGTTCATTCCTGAAGGAAGTAAGAATGTACCTATATTATTCTGTAGTGACTGCAGCCAGTCCTCCATCAGCGTGTGAGAAGGTGCTGAGAAGAAATACTCTGCCCCATCTCTCAACCTGTAAATAAAGGTGGGAGAAGGTGAATTCTTAGTCTTGCCTTACACCTTCTGTCTTTATGAGTTGGGCAAGCACCGTAAGACATCTCAGTTACACCTCCAAACAGCCATAGGTGACTGTAGGTAAACACAACCATACAGGTGGCTGTGCAGGATTTAATTGTTGCACTTCTCAACAAGACTTACCGCAACATGAAGGTGTTCTCCTTCCTGATGTAATTTACCAGCCTCTCACACTTGGCTCCAAGAATGTTGAGGGACAGGACTGTGGATGCGTTCTGAAGGAGGATGAAATAAAATCAAAATGTCTCCTGCACCTTTTTTTTTGCCAGGATTCAATTCCATACCAACCTGCAGGCTATATTTTTTGGTTTCTAACATTATAACTAGGATCACTGAATAGGAAGAACCACAGAGGACCAATGGACTCTGAATTATGTCTTGAAGGAAATTCATGAGTAAGATACTTATCTTAAGGAATATGTTTGAACATTCCTGAAAGGTTATTGTGCTGTCTTATCAGTTGAACAATTGTTGGTATCAGCTGAACAATTGTTGAATTTTTCACTCAGCTGACATTTGAAAGGTAATAGATTTCCTCAGCCCCGAACCAGAGCAAATGTAACTCTATTTTCTTTTCAATGCATTTGTATTAGGGTAAACACAGAGACTACTACTAGAAAGATTAAAAAACCACATTACCTTAGATGCTTCTTTTTCATCATTATAGAAATCAAGCTTTAACTCATCAAGTTTTACGTAGAAGGACTTCCAAGACCTTGAGCCTGGCTACGTGAACAGAAATGACAATAAAGTCCAAATGTTAGCTATATATTTTATTGGACCAATTAAATTTTTCATGTGCAGCTTCCACAGGATGCCAGCAGCTGCTCAGATTATGATCATAGAAGCTCTCTTAGTCATGATTATCTCCTAGAAAAACAGAACCTGCTGTAGTTTCTGGTGTGGGTGATTCAGGTAGGGTCTCTCTGTGAGTGAGGACTAAACAAAGACATTACCTGGTGCAATCAAGCTTGACACCAGCAACAATTTTGAGAGAAGGTAGGTAATTAAAGTTATGGTTATTTTGGGCCACTAAAAGCTCCACTTTTTTTCCCAGCTGGAACACTGGAGCTTGCCTGCTGATCATCGTCTAGTTTTGTTAAGTGTGCGATTTCAATCTAATGTGGCTGCTGAATTCTTTTTCATTTCCTAAACACCACTGGAACGCTACTGAACATTGTGCAAAAGTGGCTACTACTTCCTACCCCATGTACCACCAAAAGGTTAGCCTAGAGCAATGAGACCCTTCTGGATGAAGGATCCTATTACTAATGTATATTCTTACTTTGTTATGCCAATGAAACCAGCTGACAGTTCGGTTATTCAGAGAAAGGGAAGGAAAAAGTCCTGAGGAAGATAAGTCATGGTTTTTCTTGTTTGGTAATATGGAAATTCAGTATCACAGCAGACTAAATTCAGTGTATCCAGAAGAGAGGAAAAACTAAATTTCTCCTCTAGAAGATGGAGTTCATATCATATTCAATTTTTAAAGGAAGTCTTTCAAGTTAAAAGTTTCAGAGAAATATTCTATGGGACAAACAATCAAAGAGAACTTGTTTACATGCAATAACTCAGGAAACACTCAGATATTTACAGATTTCTGGTGAATATGATAACATTTCCTGACCTGTAATGATCATTAGCCTACAGACCTGAAGTGATATTCTTTCCCAGGATTAGAATTTAGATTTCTGGATTAAACAAATGACTTCTTCAAAGGTAAACAGAAACAGTAAGTCTCTTCTAGCCCAATTAAAAATTTTAAGCATTAGGAAAACAGGAGTGAGGGCTTCCTCTGCCAACAAACCATCACATGCTAATAGTAGGTCTTAAAGCTTGTATTTATTTTTTTAATATATTGTTTGTTTGTTTGTTTGCTTTCAAATTAATTTGATGTATTAAAACCTGTATTTATAATTAGGGGAACATAATCAACATGTTCATACAACCCAGGCTGTGGTTGATAAATACATTAAAGGTAGACAGACCCTCCCTGTTCTGCATGATTCCCATTACAGGCAAAAATTCCAATGCCTCTTTCTTTTAAGGACTTGGTCAGGTACTGTCAAAGTCAGTGGATACTTCTTCATGCATTTTAAAGATAACTGAATTAAACCTACAATCCTGAGCTCCTCTTCAGCAAGAGTTCATCCCGAAGAAGTCAGACTAGATCTGAACTATATAACTCAAGGAAAGATTAATTAACCCAGAGTGATGGCATTTGTTTCTACCTGTTGTCTTCCTGGAAGGAGCTGATCTCTCTTTTCTAGGAATCCCTCCATGTGCTGGAGATTTGAAGAAACCTGAGACACATGAGAACATTGCTGTTTAACTTTGAAATGGCCCTTAAACACATGTTATAATTTCTGAAGATCTTTCAGATAAATTTCACATGGAGAAACTGATCTCCAGCCTTTACATTCACAGCACAGCTAGAAATTGTCTCTAGGTTGCAGTCATATCTGATATACTCTCTAAATGAAGTGAATTCACATCCTTCTAGAACAATTTGCTCATGGAATTTGTTCTATCATGGTGTAATAATTAATACATTTTAAAAAATATATTATTAAATACTATGTACAAATGAAATTGCTAAAGACAATGACATCACTCCTGCAAAAACAGTGAAGCACACCATGTATAGTGTTGTACTGGCAGCCTTGGGTATGTGGCAAACACACTCCTCTCCAAGTGCAAGAGGGGAAGGAAAATATTTTACCTGTCCATGAGGTATCAGTGCATTTCCTGCCAGGCTGAGCAAACAGGAGCTGCTGGTTCTAGTCTTGCACAAGGTCAGTTCTTTGACCCGAGTGCCACCAAGTCCTGCTTCTCTCTGACTTCTAAACTCCGTGGACACTAATCACCACCACTTCACATAAGGGGTGTGGGTAAATGAGCAGTCTTGCCTCTTTGTTGAGACAGTATCTCCTGGCCCTTGTTAATTGCTCTGCCGAGTATGAATAACTTCTAGTTTGGGAAAGGAAAAGAGAAACCAATCCAGTTTTCAAGACCTAGGCTATAAAGCTGAGCAAATTAAAGTTGCTTTTAAGCTATACATAGCTGCTTAAGTCAACAATCTTTTTGGATAGTGCCTCTTGCTGTTTGGATCCATGAGTGTATCCACTGAAATGCTCACTGTATATTGCTCTTTGTGACTTTCATACAGAACTTCCTATAATTCCTTACTTTAATTAACACAGGACAGTAGTTTTATGAGGAGAGAGCCAAGAATTATTGGGACTTACCAAAGGTGTGTTCTCTAATCTCTCCCAAGGGGAGTTAGACAGCAGTAAACTTGTTGATTTATCTAGTGACCTTTGGCCAGGATCGGGTGGAGTTGCCATTGGTTTAGTCTGCAGGCTGGAGAAAGAGAAGTCTCCAGCACTTTTTTCCTGAGGTGAAAAAAGGTCTGTGGCATATGATTCTGACAAACTGCTGCTGCGTAGCTGGCTCGTGGCAGCAGGAGATAAAGGAGAGCTTAAAGAATTGTGACTTCCCAAAGATGTAGCTTGTGGAGACACTGTCTTTGGTGTAGGTGAAGTGATAATCTCACTGAGCTTCCTTTCAGCTTTCATTTCTGTTTTGTTGCTGCTCAGCACATCTGGGACTCCTCCAGGAATGAATTGTTTGAATGTTGATGGGGACTTTTCAATGGGAGAGAAAATAGTTTCAAGTGGGGCCCTCCATGGTGGGCTGGGTACAGGCACGGATGGCAGTGTTGTTGTGCTCTTTATCTCCACTACTTTTGGTGGTGTTTTCCTTTTGTCAGATGTTTTTCTTTTTAGAGAGGGAACTCGTACAATTTTGCTTTTATCCTTCTGCTCACTCTCTTCTACGTCCACTTGTTTCAGATTAATCTCCCTCTGCAGGACACAAGTATTAAATTTTAAAAGCATTACCTTCACTGCATTCATACTTATCTAAGGATACTTATCTAAGTGTTTTTAAATTATTATTATTTAAGCAGGAATAGTTTTTCAAATACACTCTTCTCCTGGCATTGAATTTTAAGACTTGTACCATTGGCAGTTAGAACTGAACTTAATTGCTCTCTGCTGAGCACTATTTTGTTGCCCGATCTGTGAATACTGATGGCAGTTAATATCAAATGCAGTGAATCCTGCCCTTGCTGAATTTTCTGGAGGCTGAGTCTTTACCAAGCTCTAAAGAGGCTATGCTTCTCTTCTGTGGCACTGCTTCTTTAAGTTTGCTGTAGAAACAGTCAGTATCCAAGGGTGTTCTCATGGAAAATTTTAGAGTGGAGGACCTTCCTCCCTTCATTTAGCCAACTTTCAAATGACTGAACAAAAGGCAGACTCAGCTAAGCTAACATTTAGCCTAATGCAAAACAGAAAAGCCATGTTTTGCTGGTTATTTCTGGAAAATAATTTAAAAACACACGTTGAATCAGGATCTTGGAGGCTTACTGAATACTTTTGGCACTTAATACAATCCATTGTAGAGCTCTGATGCCAGAAGAAAAAGGTGTATCTCTGCCTTGGTCTCCTTTTTCAGCCCTTTGCTGTCCTCTACCATTGCCAGGTGGTTGCAGCTCCCTGCTAAAATCCCTAAGGAATGAAAATTGCTCCATCCATGTAGCAAGGAATCACCCTGTTTCTCACACAGCAATGTGCACTACACCTCCTTTTTGCTGCTCCTTGTGGAAGAAAGATTCCACTGCTCTCCTAGAGATTTTGCCAGTTAGTTGGACTCTTCTGATCCACATACAGGTCTCATTCTCAGCTGCCCTATCTGCAGTACCTCAGCTTTGGCCACTCATTTACTCCATCTTGGCAAGGGAGTTCATTCTTACCGAGTTGTGGAGCCACAAACATTCAAGGACCTATATTGTACTGTC
>NW_009953571.1:5609198-5645281 GCF_000747805.2 Chaetura pelagica
CAAGCATCTTCTCAAAATCATGGTGTTTCTTCAGTAAATCCTCTACTTCAGACACTGAATCCTGAATGGAAAAATAATCAGATACATAATTCCAAAATCAATTCAATGAGAAGAGATTATGCCCAAGATTTTCAGATTTATCCATTCTATTTATCTAAATAATTATTTTGATTTTTTTTGCAATTGAATGCCTAAGGCCTTGGTAGTGTATGAAAACATTTAATTTACACTTTAAAAAAAGGTCTGTAGCTTGCAGTCTGTCTGCTGTACATGAAAAAAAGAGCAAAAATAACAACCTTCTTTTTTTTTTTTTCTGTGAAGCCATGTGGTACCATGGTTTCCAACCATAAGTCTTAACATTAAGTACTTGGATTCCAGATAGTGCTAGATAAAGAGTTTTCTCCTGCCCTACAACACATGCATCTCTGCTTAGTTTTCAATACCTGAGTTTCTGTCATTGTTTTCCTATCTTATAAACCATCAGAAGACAGCCAACAATGAGAAAAAAAGCAAAACTATGGATGCTGGTGCTTGAATAGGAATTTACAAGCTAGCTGTCAAGCCATCTGTGCAAACCATTCTATCACCCAACGCGTGTTTCCTTCCAAAACAGGCTCTCAGCTTGACAGGGAAAGGTGAACTCTCTGCAGGTTCTCTTCTTATGTGAAAAAAAGGCCTGGAATTCTCCCCAGTCTTCTATCACCCCTTGAAAAACACCATCTCTTGGAGCCCATCACCATGTAAAATGCAGCGATTTGGGTCATTTCTGTAAGAGGACAGAGCTGCTGCCCTTTGTAATCTCAAGGATGTGTTACTCTTTAGATTGTGGTTAACTTCAGTCCTGAGCTGATCCATGCTCCAAGCACTCTGTGTATGCTAAGAGGCATTTCAGTAGTGTTGCACTGTCATTACTCACCCCATAGCTAGGATCTGAAAGAAAGCTCTCCTTGGCAGCCAGCCATGCTTCTGCTTGTTCTAGCTCTCTGCGGAGCAATTGAATCTCCCAGTTTTCTTCATATAGCTCTTTCCTCATTTCCCAGCTCTCCTTTACCTTCTTCATCAGCTCTGACAGCTCTGACAGTTTTTCTTCAATCTAGAAAAACAGTATTTGCAAAACCAAGAGGTGAAAAATCCAATCAGACTTCCATGTGACAGCTAACTAACATGTAACCTGCCCTGACGACACAGAAGATGACCTCTACATAATGTTGTGGTGTTAACATAGTTTAGAAAGGACAGCTGAGTCCTCATTTTTTCTTACTTGAATTAATTTAGCCTATATGTTGTATATCTATATATTATGATTGTATGCACATTCCATTTACTGTATCTCCAGCATTCTGCTCTGTGCTTCCCTGTGACAAAACTTTATACCCAGGCAACCTGTATTATAGAACTAGTGAGAATCAGAAGATCCAACAACTACATCCATTTATGAAAAGGCAACAATGGAGAGACTTAAAGTATGATAGTTCTCTGGTTCTTTCAACAACAGAAGTACTGTAATCTTGCATAAATTCTGAAGATATTTTTGTTGGTGTGCTCTCTGGATCTACCGACAGCATCAAGACAAGCTTGGGACAACTGCAAAGGTCAAAGTCTAAAGTTACATAGGTAACAGGATCATAGAAATGTTAACATTCTTGCCCCTTTGGCTCTGTAACATTTCTGAAGATTTAAATATCTTCTGGTGTGCTCAGGGATATCACTCCATCCTATAGTTTATTGCACTGTGATGTGTTTTATCCTAGGTCTTGTGTAGTTAATTGCTAAAATCTCATTTATATGGCACACCTTTTCTGTTGAATAGCAATTCCTCCCTAGTCCTCCACATAGCCATAATCTATCCAGTGACTATTTTATGGTCTGCGTCAAAATGAGTTTCTAGAGGAGTAAGAACTTTAAACAGTGTCTTCTTTTTCTGTATGTCACATCAAGTCTGCAGGTTTTAATAGCAGAGGACCTGGTTGTCCAGTTCTGTTTTTCTTGAAAGAGAGACAAAGCTGCAGCTCCTGCCTATTTAGTATCTTCTTTGTCTACTGTAGTGTGTAAAATAGTTAACTCATCACCACACCTCCTCAGACATGAAGTGTTCGTTCTTCATCAGGTCACCTCCTGCTCGCTGCATTTCTTCATATTTTAGCCACTGCTTCTCTATCTCACGCTTGTATTCCTCATGCCTCTTGATCAGCAGTTCAGCTCCCAGGAGATCATTTGCCAGCTCCTCAGATATCACTAGTGCGTGCATCTCATTGGCCCAGGCCCTACAGAATTGAGTCAAAAGAGCAAAAACTGAAGGAATCTGAATCTGTTGGATACTCAGGAACACACACATCCTGTGGCTGTGGACACATGTACTCAGACTTGTATTTGCTCACGAAAGATATGAACACACAAATAGATTAATGAAGCTTCACTCATGCATCTGTCGATTTTTATGACCTGATGTAATTTTCCCCGTGCTGTTTCAATACATAGCCTGTTAGAAAGGGAGCTACAGCACCTATACATTGCATTGCACATTCCAGTCCTCAGGAAGAACTACAACTGCAAATGCCTAGGCTGTACACATTCACAGTACTTTCATACATGGTACAGGGACACAGAGACTTTCAGATGTCCACCTGAAAACAGGCATGAAAGTAATTGACATGCATACAGAGAAGTCATGCAAAGAAGCATATTAATAGATACTTTGTAAGGAAAAAAATTGGTAGCCTCAACTGGCATAAACCAATCCATGCTGATTCATCTAAGTTTGGAATCTATCCCTTAACAGAGTAGAATGTCCAGTAGCCAGTGGTCACCACGTCACTGCCTTTGTGTTTCTGCTCCTGTCATGGGTTAACACTTTCATGAACTACACTGAATGAAAAATGGCCATATTTCTTCCTTGAGAAATCCTGTTTAAAAAACTAAATTTCCATCTAAAATGTATCAATTTTTATGAAAATGACATTCAAATTACAAAGTATAATATTTTCATGTTGGTCTTCCACCTTGAGAATAGCACATTTCCATTATTTATTTCAGTTTTTACTTTAAACCTCTGATTATAGATACTTCAGCATGAATGATTTAAACAAATTGAGATGTTTAGCTCAACATACCTTTTTAAAAAAGTACGCTTTGTAGATGCTTTAAACATTCAGCACTTTGTTTTAATTCAGAATAATAAAGGAAAAAAAAAACAAACCCACAACAAACTCATGGAATTTCCCAGCAATTGAAATCTTGCAAAGACGTGACCCCTAATAAGAAAGCTCAGAAGAGTGTGCATATATGGGCAATGGCTTTAAATGGATGTGTACAAAATGCTTTCAGCACTTGAGCAAGTGCTAACCTATTTCAGAAGGTTGTCTTTAATGTAGTTGCTTTGACTCTGAGAAGAATTGGCACTGGTGTCA
Source organism: Chaetura pelagica (assembly GCF_000747805.2). Taxonomy (NCBI): domain Eukaryota; kingdom Metazoa; phylum Chordata; class Aves; order Apodiformes; family Apodidae; genus Chaetura; species Chaetura pelagica. Next base: position 5,612,606 of record NW_009953571.1, read on the forward strand.
CTGTACAGGTGCACAAATTACTTGACTATCTAGCAGAGAGGCCCCCATCTTCCTATATTGGACTTTTGAGACTACCGAATCTATCCAGAATGATTGAATTCTTCAAGGCTGTCTAGGAAATAGTGTCAGAATGTGGGTTTGTCATACACACTGTGCTGCTGTAGTGGAGTGGTTTGGTCATCTCTAATGTGTGTTGAATTCTGTGAAGTGCTGTTAAGACACCAGGTATTATTATTCAAACAGATTTACAAGCAAGCTGGGAAGCACCTGGGCCAGGAGTCAAATAACTGACAGGTGTAATTTAGAAAAACCTGTGTGGCAAAGACAAGAATTAAGGCCCACTGCCAAACCCAAGGGGCCAGCACATACATCAGCTCCCTGCAGTCATTGAAGTAGAGCTGGACTTGTTCTGCCTGGCTGAGTCTTGCCTTCCTCTCCAGAAATTTCTTGTCCAGGTGTTCCCAGCACTCGTCCACATCTGTGAGTCTCTCCATGATGTTTTCCTTGACTTGAGGGTATGTGCGGCTGAGGTGCCAAGCCTCCCCCCGAATCCGCTCCAGCTCCTTCATGATGGCTCCTAGATCTCTCTGGGACAGAGACAGAGTAGAGCATAAGACCAAGTCACTATTTACATTTATCAAGAGCAAATTTTAAAAATGGTGCATGTCTTTTCTTCCAGCCACTGACTGCACAGAGGCTGGAAACAGGACTTTGTCAACACTTTTCCTCTGTTTCCTTCTAATGCTTTTTAATGCTCCTCATCAAACATTAAAAAAACTTTAGATGTCACACACTGATTATCTTGATAAGTGTGGAGCTGAAGTGTCTGGTAGTTCAGATTATGCATTTGCAATTCTAATGACAATTTAGAATACATTTTAGAAGAAAAGTTCATTCTTAGAAGCAAAAGCATTAATAATATAGTATGACAATTCTAAAAACAGGAGGGGAAAGGCCCCCTTCTGTGAAGCACAAAGAATATTTCAGGGTGCAATAAATTTTTCTTTTGTTGGCCTTCAAACAAGGCAATTTGGAGGATTTGAAGCATCAGTCTCTTTTTAAAAAAAATATTATTTGATTTTATTTTATTTTTTGTCATTTATGCTTTTCTGCCACTGCTTCATGACAGATTCCCTTACCTCTACTCCCTCAAGCTGGCTGAGAAGTGTCTGTACACCTGGAAGATCATATCCATAATCTTCTATATCCACCACTGCCTCTTTCTCCTGCATCCAGCCCTTTACTTCATCCACATCATGATCATACTGGTGAACTTCCTGGGCTGCTCTTAGATTCTGGAATACAAAAACAATGTAATGGTAAAACTATATAGCATGTCTGGAGCACAAAAAATGGCAACCCTAAGATGTCCTAATGTAATACAGACTGAACAAGAGTGGGAGTTAAACACCTTCCCAATTAAGTCACCTGAAAGTGAGGTGTTCAAGATAAGCTAATTTCCCCATTTTGTCAATTGAAAGAAACAGGTGTCTCCAAAGAGCAATTTTCCCTATGTAAGATCAGTGATCAAGGTGGAAAGCATGAATTGCCCTGTGAAGGCAGCTCTCCCCACCACTGAAGGTGTTCCAAATAAACCTTGCTTCCAACAGAGGCCTGCACTGCAAACTGTGAAAATAAGAGGAGTTAAGTGAAAATAATGTTTTCTGAAAAGAGAGGGTTACAAAATGTTCTAATACTATGTTACATGTATATTAACAATTATCATGTATTTACTTCTGCCAACAGACAACAGTGGGCTTTAGCTACTTCATAAGCAGAATGTGTATGTAACACATGCTAGTGATGAAAAGGGTTGAGGACATCTGACATTTTACATTCTCCTTAAAGCAAACAAAATTGTTGAGTTCCATGTGCCCCCTCTGCTTTTCCAAACACATCTATGGCTGCAGTTTCATAAGAGGGGGTAAGCTGAGTTAACAGGTAACTGTTGCCAAAAGGTAGGGGTTTTAAGATTGGTTTAGTTTTCCAAGAAACCAGACCTAGCAGTGAATTAAGGAAAGCAGAATAACTCTAGGCAGATAAATATCTTTTAAGTATAAGCCTTGCCAGGAACAGGAGGGTAAGCAGTGGCTATAAAGGGAAATGGACATCAAGAAAGAACAGAACAGAATAAACCCATTGTTCTTATAAATCTTGTGTTTCAACATGAGCAATACATTGGTTTGGGAAAGGAAGGACATGAGAAACTGCAGGGAATTCAATGCCCCACTTTTTCATGTATTTCCTACCTCTGTCCTTGTCTGGATGGCATGGCATAGTTTCTCCCACATCCCATTTATTTGCTTTGTTCTCTTCTGGATAATGTCCATCTTGCTGTGGCCCTCCTTCTCTAGTTTAGCTGCTAACTCATTTATGGAGACAACTTTGGAATGTCCCAGAGGTTTCACTTCATTTACAAAATCTTTAAACTTTTTCTCCAGCACCTGTGGGATAAATGGGGACAAGGACCTTTATCTAAGAATCTCTGCCTGCTTGTGACAGAGGCAGAAGGAATCCCTTTCTCTGTAATGTATAGAACACAAAAGCTAAGTATTGCAGTCTATGAGTGCAAATAATTTCATAAACCCAGAAGATCTGGAGTCAGAAGGCGGCATCTATTCGCTTGATCATTTAACTTCTTATGTCACCCACATCCTAACAAGCCCCGATAAAAAGCTAAGAAACACAACCTCTTAGACTGTCCACACATGCAGCAGTTGTTGAGGAGAGGACACTATGACTTACACCTCTATGCACTGTGTGCCATGAAGAGGAATTTATCCTTGAAATCAGCAACCAGATGTGTGAATACTGCATCCCAGTGTTTTCTGTTGAAACTGTTACAAGGTTTTGGCCCTGGTCATATGGAATTTTTTTTAGGCCATGTCAAATTTATAATCAGGGATAAAAAAGCTAACTTTCTGATGGACCAATTTTTTCTGTTGGAAGATGCTACCTTAGAGAGCCCTGTGTAAGCAGACAGAAACCAGTCTGAGTTGCTGCAGAGATAAATGGGTTGCTTAGTTTTGATCGCTGTGAACAGCTACAGAAAATTTGCAACAACTCTACCCCTGCTTTGCCACACAGTATGTACAATACTTTTTAATTTCTTTTACCTCAACATCATCTAAGTCCTGCCCATAGTCATCAGACTCTGCTACAGACTGTTTACTGGAAAGCCATCCATCCACCAGCTGGAATTCTCTTTCAAACTGATAGAGCTGGAATTGTTCCTGCAGTCGTTTTCTCTGGGTCTCAGCCTTCTGTAGGAGAGACTCATAGTCTGCTAGGATCCTCTGGAGCTTTGAAAGCATGGCTGGACTGCAAAGAAAAAAAATCAGAAGTTATGTCTTTGTTTTACTGTTTGTTTTTTAAACATTGTCTTTTTTTGACAGGTTGAATTTGCAACACCTTCAAAATACAGAAGAAACCAGATAACATCATGGAGTGAGTTATGCCAAGCCATTAAAACCAAGATAGTTCAGGAAATTAAAGTCTCTCATATGAATGGCTGCTCTTCTCACTTCCTTCTCCCCAGATACAGAAGCAAACTAGCAATGAAAACCAGTAAATTGTCAAAAGCTCCTTTCCCAAGAACAATGTCTTTTGAACCTTTATGGCAGCCAATGACAGTTCCTGGAAAAAGGCAATTGAAAAAGAAGCTGATCTGCACTAATTGGCCAGTTGTTAAAAAAACCACAACAGTCACAAAAACATTAAAAGAATCATGAAGCTTTTGGGGGCTGAGTATGTGTGATGGTGGTGAAGGAGGGATTGATGTCCCCTGAAGTAATATTTATAAACAACTCACAAAACAGCTATTGAAAGTTGAACTTTTCTGCATTTGCCTTCTCTGGGCATTTCTGTTAGACCTAGAGCAGATGCCTGTTCCCACTTTCCTACCTCTCTGGGCTGTCTTTGTTTATTAAGATGGCACCTGTCTCCTGTACTTTCTCAATCCGGGGCCTGAAACCATCCATGTCCAGCTTGGTAGCTTCAAGTTTACGAAGTAAAGCTTGTGTGGCTTCTTCATTCTTCCCATAATCAGATGTCTCCAGAATGAAGCTCCTTTCTGCCAGCCACGCCTCCACTTCCAGTAGCTGTATAAAATACAGGGATAAGCCTGACACAGCTGTGATGTAGGTCACAGCAAAGAAAACTGGAAGGCAGTTGTGCCCAAAGAGGCTCATAAGTGAACACAGAGAGCAGCTTCCTGTAATGCAATCTAGCTGACATTATTAAAAAGAAAAAAGTCTAGCCAGAACCTAGTAATGAAGGTTACATGGGGTTTATCCCTTGGAAAAGTATTTCTCCACTGTATCTATATTTAACAGATACGAAAAATCTGGAGTGTATGGATTCTGCTCCTATCTCATCACTCGTATCCATTCAACAATTTAGGTATCTGTTCTTTAAAGCAAAGAAAGACCAAAAGAGACCAAAATAAATTTTTTATGAACCATCTTTACCTCATTCAGGAACAGATGTGCCTCATAGGATTGCATGAGCCGCTGTCTCCTCTCTTGAGCCTCTGCCTTCAGGTTTTCTACAGAAGTTTCAAGCTCCTTCAGGTGCTCCAGAATCTTGTGAGAGGCTGAGTGCCCTCCCCTTACCAGTTTCATCCCAGTATTGAGCACTGCTTTGGTCAAAGCATCCCGACTGCTTATCTCATTCTCCAAATTCTGGAAAGAGCAAAGAGTAAAATGACAGACCAAAAATAAAAGCTATGGAGATTTTGATAACCAGATAATATAGTAGTATTAGTAGTTATAAATCTCTTTTCTGAACATGAAGATGAGTCAGAGGTGCAAAGAATGCTCTAAGAGGAGTGGAGAAGGGATTTTTATTTTTTATTATTTTTTTTTTTTCAGAAAGAATAATCATAGAAACCAAATATAGCCATGAAGTTTGGACCTTGGTGTGTATCCACTTCAGAGTGGAGGAAATTGGTGCTAACCACAAACTTCTTATCTGTGGATTCTGCTAAAATATACCAGCTTCCACCCAATTACATGGTGTTTCTTGAATTAAAATGTGTCTCTGGAAGAATAATCAATTCACCTTCTCATCAGTATTTATCACTTGACAATTTGTAGAAGATGCAGCTTTGCATAACAGCCATTGCAAAGACTGTAGTACGCATACCTTCAGGCAGCCAAGAAGAAATGAGAGAAGAAAGCTACCTCAGCCATTTCTGAAAGACTTGAAATTAATTATCAAAGCCTGGTAGATTTTAAAACTGGATGCATACCTCCATATACCCCCTCCTACGGTATTTGCCTGGGTGGGCAAGGATCATGCCATCAATTTGTCTGTGGGCCGATGTTAATTCTATGGCTAACTATACCTGAGCATCCTGAGCACAAATGAATCCCATCATTTTACAGCTGGCCTGTTTATTTTCATATATATGAAACAGGCAGTTTCAGAGTTCGACTACATTGTTGTGTCAATGTAGAAGAGATGCCCTTTCTGAGGAGTGGAGCTGCTTTTTCAACTTAAGTGTCAGACTTGGCTGGAAAAGAGCTTGGATTCTAATCTTGCCCTTAACTTCCCCCTATTAATTTCAGGACAGACACTATGTTGTTGAAAGTTGACACCTTAACTGACCCCAGCAGAATGGAGTGCAGTGGCAAAGACTATAAACCATCTTGTACTGTGTATTAATAATAAGCTAGCAGCATGAAGAAAAACTTTGTAGTTTTTTTTGTAGTTGTAGACATTTATTCACAGTGCTTTATTTATAACAGGATTTTTTTAAAAAATGGAGAGGGGGAAAATGAGGGGAAACCCTGTTCCAAGCCAAGGAGCTGTGCACATGTGTTTTGTATTTCTGTGTAAATGCAGTTTTGCAAGATAGTATGGTGGGTTGTTTTTTTTAGGTTGATACATTTCATGCACCATCTTTTTTGTGGTAACAAACCAAGGACTGAATTTTGCAAACCTGGCTCATTCAGACAATAGTGGGTGTAACTAATAATATATTAAATTCTTGACTGTTATTTTACCTCTGACATTAGTTTGCCTGTAAATCAGTATTTTAAAAAAAAGAAAAAAAAGAAAAAAAAGGTGCAAAGACTCTAGCTAAGAAAATATTGAGAATTCAAAGCTTGTACTTATTCCAATTTTTAAAGCAAAATGGCAGAAAGAACTGGCATTTTAGTATGCATCAGTATTATGGTCTATATCTGCCATTCTCAGACTTCACTGAAAGATTTTGAGTCCTGGCCAATTAACATGAAGATAATTGCAGACAATATTTCCACAGGTCCTTCAGTTATCTCAAATATTTTCTCAGATTAATTCAGCTCAAACATTCCTTTGTTCTGTGAACCTGATTACTTCCCTACCATGTCAATCAGCTGATATTTGGATTAATTGCACACATAAGAACATTTATACTTTTAGTTATGATGAAACAAGCTTTTTGTGTGTACTGTCTAATCTGAAAGTCACCAACTGCATCTTCCTTAAACAGAGAATTTTTACAAAAATTAGAATTACCCTGATTAGTGAGAAGATGAAAACTATTCAGAATATACCTGTGGGTCTTAATCAGGAATACTCTGGAAGATGCATTTAAAAAATATTACAATTCTTCATTAAATTGTGAGCACACCTAGGATATAAATCAGCTTTTTAAGATACTTCATCCCTATCCTAGGATGCCACCTGTGATAGTCTTGACTGTTTACCCTGTAAATTCAGATTTTTATTTGTAGATGTGCAGATTGCACCAAATGCTTGGGCTTATTCTCTAACTCTCCATATGTATATAGATCACACACACTGCTGCTTTACAAGATATTCTGTCTTTCTCAGCCCTCTTGCAGGTTGCACAGATTTTTCCCAGAGGCCCTTGGCCTGGTACTCAAATGGGCTGACATTTGCTAACACCAAATATCAATAGCTGCTGAAAACTTTTAGCAGGATTTTTTCTTTTTCAGTTCCACCTCATGTTTGCAAAGAGATAGTACTAGTTAAAAAGTGATTGGGGAAGCAGCTGCTGTTTTATTGGTATTTGAGATGACAGTTCATCCTTAGACAACTGAGCAATGAGCTTGCTTGGCTGTACTTACTGAGTTTCAAAGGATAATTGTTAGGACATCTGCTGCCCAAAGAAGCTATGACATCATGCCCAATTGTTTGTAAAATCTGATCTTGTGTTGCAAGGCCAAGTTTTGAACTCAGTTCACAGGAAGAGCCAATGTGTCCACAGAAAAGCATATAGCATGTTACCTACTCCACTGCAATGATAAGCAACATGGAATCCCACATGTTGCCAGTTCATGGACATATCCTTCAAAAAAAGGTCATTATTTTCAGACAAGGATAAGAGTAACATCTGGGATAATGAATCCTGTTAGCCAAAGCACAGCAGATGAAGTCTGCCAGAGGCAAATGGAATTCTGTGTTGTCTGATTGATTCTAAAGACTGAGAATTGTTCTCTACCTGATGCTTTTCTTGTAGACTCTGAACTGTTGCCAGGGATTGGCCATAATCCCTGGAGGAAGCCATGGGGAGCTTCTCATGAACCCAGGCCAACTCCTCATCAACATCACGGAAGAACTGGTACTGAAGTCTGCTTGCCTCCAGATTGCCACGTCTCTCCTGCAGGGGATCACGTAGACTTTTGTATCTGTAGGTTTTAAAGGGAACCCAAGGAGGAATGCAAATAAATAAGGAATTAATGCAAGACATTATTTTTCAGAATTATGTAGAGAAGGAAAGAAAAATAAAATATGGGGAAGAAAAGGCTGATAAAAACAGGAAAAAGATGACAGGAGACAAGCCAGGCACTCACACACCTCTGCACCAGTTGATCCACTCTCTCCTCCAGTTCATCAGCAAGGAAATGCTTCTCCTTCTGGAACTGCTGTGCTGTGACCACAAGCTCTTGCAATCGGTCCCTGTGGCCAGCAATATCTTCCTCCATTTCTTCTTGTTTTTTCAGATGACTGTTCAAAACCACCAGATCATTGTTACTATATGGTGCTTTCAACTCACTTTCCATGTCTTCCAACCATTTCTCCATATCCTCTACACTTCTCTGAAAATGAAGGCCCTGAGGACAAGCAGGAAGATAAGGTCATTTAAATCTTTAGGACAGACAACATGATATAAAAATCTAGGCCACTTTCAGTAAGAATTACACACAAACACAGAGAAGCTTCCCAGTGCTCAATGAACTCTTCCCAGATATGATGGTGATCCAAATGAAGAAGAGAATTCAGTCAGGGTTAATGCAAGAACAGATGCAGAGAACATCAAGAGCTAATCTTACTTTTGTCTTACAAATACAAATGATGGACACAGTACCTTAAAAGGAAGCCATCTAAAGGGAGAGCTCTGCTTTATACCCAAAGAGTGTCTGACAGCCCATGCAAAACTCACAGTCGTGAGAAGTCATGTGCCTGGAGCTAAAACAATGCAGCTGTGGGTTTCTTTCTCAATAAGTTGGAGAAAAGTTGGCTTTGGGACAGATGCAGACAGTTGACACATATGAGTGAACACATTTCCCCCAGTATTCCTCTCTGGAATCCTGATCTAAATAAGCAGCAGAAAGGAACACAGCCTACAAATCCTTTTCTCTCCATAGGTTCTCCAGTTCTCCCACTGGTTCCATTCAATCAGTCCACACCTAGTAGCTTCTTTGCTCTAATTGTGCTGAGGATTCAGTTCTTATTGTGTCAAGTGACACACTAGCAGATGAGATGAGTAGCAGGGCAGCCATGCTATCTCTAGATACAGTATCTCTGTATTACCTTGTAAGCATCTTGAAGCTTGGCCCATTTATCCTGGCAGCTTGCTAGCAGTTCCTCCCATAGCTCTTCCATTTCCTCTAGTCTGGACTGAATGGCTTCAGGGGCATAGTGTCTCTCACGGAGCATCTTCTCCCCTTCCTATAGTAGAGACAACAAAGTTTCATTCCTTCACTGAATGCACCAGAATATATCACTTTTGCCTCCATAAAAAAGTCTACTGGCACTGCTATGTAAAGGGTTGGCTGCAGCCATCAGTTCCTGACATACAGGCTGCAGAGAAAAAGAAAAAACAGATAAAGGCAAAAATGCTTGTTGAAATTAGGGCAGAGACTGATTTTCTTGTTTTTCTGGCCTCTGGAATTATTTGAAATGCTAGAAGGCAATATTAGAAGACAAAGGGTAAAGAGAATCTTCATTATGCAACTGCTACATTGCCTAAAAGCTGGCAGGGAGCCTAGTTTGCAAGCACTCATTTTTCTTCTGTGATGTCCCACATTTCATGATCTCTGTTTGAGATTTCCTAGCCACCTGTCCTTTTCTATTCCCTTCCTTGAATGCTAAGAGAGAACATCTCATACAAATAGACCACCATATGAGATACTAAAACCTTTTAATCATGTATACTTGTATTACTGTATTATGTAACTAAAGTCTATCTGCATTTCTTATCCCTAAGCTGCAGGCACTTAACAGGTTGGCAGATGAATAGGAAGTGGGAGAAGAGGAGGCACAGCAAGAGAGAGATGCTGTACCAGGACAGCAGATTTTCTTCCAATTATCTTGTAATTTTCTTCTAACTACTAAGGCTATTCCTGACAAATAAAAACAATGAAAAAAAAAGATAGGGCATCAAGAAACTATGATGATAATAATGATGTTTACAAACAGATGAGGTTAGAGAGAGTATTGTAACTCCACCCTTTGTCCACCCTGTTGTGTCTGCACACAGAGAAGTGAAAAGGTTTAAAAAAGAAAAAAAAAAAAAGGGGGGGGGGAGTGGGGGGGGGGGGGCGTCTACAATGCTGGATGACTGGATGCAGGTGAGTTTGAGGAGGGAATCTACCTTTAATGCTTAGTTATCTATTTCAACATACAGCTCATAAGCACTATGCTGAAAATAAGGTTCATAAACATGTAACACTCTGTCCTACAGCTTCTGCCAAGTGTCTGACAAAGCTTGTCAGACTTCCCTTTCTCTCTCCTAGTATCATCTCTGCAAACACAACACTTGAAAACTGTTCCTGATCCTTTTTGTTGGATACATCTTATCTGACTTGTTGAAACTGTACATTCAATCAGCAGTCTTCCCTGCTGGAAAGAAACAGGTGTACCTCTAAAGTGGCATTCACCCCAGACAGAAGTCCTTAAAGTCAGTGGATTAATTCTTTCATTGAAAGCACCCATCTCCATCTCCTTCCATTGCGTGCACAATGAATACACATATCAAGCAACAAAACAGAAGTTGAAAGAAACCAATGGACACAGAAAGTTCTTGATGGACTGAAAAATAAGCTTCTCAGTGCCCTCAGAGACAAAGTGAACCATGTCAGTGAGGGGACGGAGACTTCCCCTTGCTTATTTGAGATCACAGAAGCTCGGGCTGTCTGTAGAGTTGCCCTGCAACTACTGACATGGCAGTCACCCACCCTTTCCATCAACCCCTCTAATCTTACAGATTTGATGGAGTCCACGCGATTTTTATTGGCCATGATTTCTGCTTGGAAAGTCTGGTGCTTCTGCAATTTGGTCTGCAGATTGCTTGGATCCTTCCAGCTATCATCCTGGGCAATGCTGCTCTTCTCATTGATCCAGGCAGCCACCTTTGGGGAGGAAAGAACAGAAGTTGACAGAACCTTACTTTTTCTTCAGCTCCAACCTGCCAGGCTCTCCTCTAATATGTGTAAAGCATGGGACTAGTGACTGGGGACACAAAGGGGTTGTCCTCTGAAGCTCTGCTTCCCTAAGCTCCTCCTGCCTTTCATAATGAAGTCATCCCTGTATCTCTCTTTACCAGGACTATTACCCAGAAGAAGGGCTGTCTCCATGAGATGGTACCCATGCAGTGAGAAAGTGCATGGGAGCTTGTGTGCATTACATGTACATGTGTGCATGAAGAAGAAAGGGCAATTATCTCCCTATTTCTAACCCACTGTCAGTATCTCACAAGAAAATAACTCATTTATCTCTTCCCATGAATTTTAAAAGGATGGCACATCCCCTTTTAATGCATTTGTTTCTTCTGTGTTTTGCTGGTGTCCAATGCACAGTAGATCTTTCATCTAATGACTGGAGAGAAGATGTAACTTGAAAGCTGAAAAATATCCCTTCCCTGTTATCCTCATCTCTCCCAATACCATCTCATTCCAGACTCAATTTCTTGATTTTTCTCACAGTAAATCCCTTCAGGGATTCAGATCTATGCAGTGCAGTTTGTTTTAAGAAACCAGAATACCATGAATCCTGTGTAATTGTACCTCAAAGGAATTCCTTAGGAACTTTTGCAGAAGCCTTGATTCCTCTAGCAGATGTCTGCGAGCAGCAGCATTTTCCAGCAGTTTCTCTTTTCTGAGATGAAGACAGATGTGTGAGGTAAAAGCCACAGAGTGAATTAGATAGGACAAGGGTTCTCAATTTTCATCTCTAAAACACACGTGATCTAAACCTTCATTCTCTAGCCTGTACATAATATGCAGCCTCCCACGATTTGGACTGTCAGAGAAGATGCTCAGGACACTCTAAGAAGAATGACTACCAGATATGTATGTTTAAATTATGTAAAAATTCTGTACATATGATGCCTGCCTCTAGGAATCATTATTATTGCCTTTCATGGTACAAGAGAACAAAAACTCAGCATGTTTCTTATATGGAAAGCCTGTGAGTATGATGGCATTTGTCACTGATAAACCAAAGTTACACCACCCTTTCATCTTTTTTTTTCCAAATGGTAGCCTGCAGCACAGTATTCACATGAATGCAGGCATGAGATAGTTTGACCATATTAACAAATTAATATGTTCACTTTAATCATAAAGGATCTAAAACCTCTCTTAATAAATTTTACATATAACTTTTAATCTACCATAGCAATGAATAGAACTGCTTCTACCGTCAGCAGTTGTTTAAGATGATCAATATGCAACATGCTTAGAGTAATACATTAATTCATGTTAAAGGAAAAGTTCTGATCAGAAAAACTGCAAATGTTCTAATAGAGTACTTAAGCAGGGCTTTAAGATCAACCCCACAAGAGCAGTGAAGAAAACCAGTTATTTAGCATATGACCTTTCTTGATGGTAATTAACGATAATGAAGTAATTAGTGACACAGTAACCCTCTGCTTTTTGTTTGCAGCACTGTCCCTAAGGCCAGGCCAGGGTACAGAATTACAGGAAAATTGCCTTTTTCTGAACTTCTCCTCCCCTCAACTTAACTGTATTTTGGAAACCTCCTAGTGAAATACTGGCTAACTCAGACCAATTTGGCAAGACCACAGTGCAAGGCACAAAGTTCAGTAAATGCAAACCAGTTTATGGCTCTCTTAAAACGTTTAAAGATATTAGTCACATGAGAAGAGTGTTATTGCAAAAGAGATGGGTGGCTGACATGGGAAGAATTTGACTTCACCTCCTCAGGACGGCCTGGCATCTGTTGGTGATGTTGTCCGAGTCATAATGCCTGTTCTGTGTTAGCTGCTGAGCAAACGATGCCATCTCATCAATTTTCTCCATCTGAGCTTCCAGGGCTTTTTCAAACTGTGTGTGTTTCCTCTGTAGGCTCTCCACACTAGACACTGAGTCCTGGATAGAATTCAACAAAGGGAAGATGCTTTCAGTCAGAATTTTTCCACCCACAACGCTGATAATCCAGAAGCTAAATGGCATTTGCCCCACATTTACAAGCTGTCCAAGAAAATTTATTGGTCTTTGTAATTTATTGGCATTGAATCTGAGACTCAAAGTCTAAATAATGTTCTGTGATGTTCTGAGGCCAATATTTCAGGGTACAAACTGGACTGCTAGATGCTTAGCTTCTCCTGCATATTGTTCTGCATAGAAGATATAATTTATCAAGAGATAAAACATCCACTCCCAATTGTAAAATAATCTTAGGACAGATGGTATTTTGGAAGCAAACGTGGGATGCCAAACTGAGATCAGTTAAGTGAATAAATATGTCATAGAAAGAGATTAAAATTAGAGCCTTGGTTTCAACCCATGGAATTTGGAAGAGCTCAGATCCAGATTTGAATTTGAGGACTGGAGTCTGACATTACAGTTAATCTGGAGAGAAACACAGACTGTGACTTCTTGTAACATTCGTGAATCCCAAGCTTAATGACTCAGAGTTCTCTTTTCAGCACCCCTCTGCACTTTTAATTTTAGAATCAGTGGTGTTGAAATGTTGTTAATGCAATGAAGTCTGTTTTCCCACTATTCTAAAGGAATAAATCTTGCATCAAATGGGCCAGAAAAAAACAGTGTAACTTCTGGGTGCTTCCATGAGTCACTGGAAGAGAAAGTGCTCACAGAGCATTTTCTGTGCATTGCTGAGCTAAATTTGACTGGAAAATGGGTGGCTCCACTGAAGTCTCATATATTTCAATGGGAGGACTATAAATACATACCTCCAGGCTGAAAATTACAGAGACAGACACCAGCCACTAACATTATATGTTTGTCATGCCATTTGTATCAACTGAACTTTGAGACGTAATTGTAGCTCCTGCAGAGACAACCTTTTTGGTAGCACTGCCTATGCAAGATGCAGGGTAAGGATTCTAAGCCATCAACAAAATGGAGTAGTAACTTCAGAAGGAGAAAGACCGCAGGAAGATTTAGAGCACATCATCATACTTTGCAGCTCCTTTTCCTCCAGATCAGCTACAGAGAATCACAGAATGTTGGGGGTTGGAGAAGACCTCAAAAGTTCATCTAGTCCAGCCTCCCTGCCAGAGCAGGATCACCTAGGGTATGTCACACAGGAACGCATCCAGGCGGGTTTTGAATGTCTCCAGCGAAGGAGACTCCACAACCTCCCTGGGCAGCCTGTTCCAGTGCTCTGTCACTCTCACAGTTCCTTATGTTTATGTGGAACCTCCGATGCTCCAGTTTGCACCCATTGCCCCTTGTCCTGTCACTGGACATCACTGAGAAGAGCCAGATCCATCCTCCTGACACTCACCCTTTGCATATTTATAAACATTAAAGAGGTCATCTCTCAGTCTCCTCCAAGCTAAAGAAAGCCAGCTGCCTCAGCCTTTCCTCATCAGGGAGATGTTCCACTCCCTTAATCATCTTTGTGGCTCTGCACTGAACTCTTTCAAGCAGTTCCCTGTCCTTCTTGAACTCTGGGGCCCAGAACTGGGCACAATATTCCAGATGAGGCCTCACTAAGGCAGAATAGAGGGGGAGGAGAATCTCTCTTGACCTACTAACCACACCCTTTCTAATGCACCCCAGGATGCCATTGGCCTTCTTGGCCATAAGGACACACTGCTGGCTCATGGTCATCCTCCTGTCCACCAGGGCCCCCAGGTCCCTTTCTCCTACACTGCTCTCCAGCAGGTCAGCCCCCAACCTGTACTGGTACATGGGGTTGTTCTTCCCCAGATGCAAGACTCTGCACTTGCCCTTGTATTTAATTAATTTTTTCCCTGCCCCTCTCCAGCCTGTCCAGGTCTCACTGAATGACAGCACAACCTTCTGGTGTATCAGCCACTCCTCCCAGCTTGGCTGGATGTGGTGCTTAGTGCTATCATTTAGCTGATGTGGTGGTGTTGGTCATAGGGTGGACTTGATGATCTTAAAGGTCTTTTCCAGCCTTAGTCATTGTGTGATTCTGTGACTCTGTGTCATCAGCAAACGTGTTGACAGTGTCCTCCTTTCCCTCATCCAGGTCACTGTTGAGTGCATTGTATAGTACTGGTCCCAGAACCAACCCCTGAGGGACTCCACTAGATACAGACCTCCAACTAGACTCCGTCTCATTGAACAAAACTCTCTGACTTCTTTCCTTCAACCAGTTCACAATCCACCTCACTACCCGATCATCCAGACCACGCTTCCTCAGTTTAGCTATGAGGATGTTGTAGGAGATAGTGTCAAATACTTTACTGAAATCCAGATAAACCACATCCACTGCACTACCATCATCTGTACACCTGGTCATATCAGGTTGGCTAAACATGACTTGCCCGTAGTAAAACCACGTTCACTACTTCTAGTGACCCTCTTATCCTTGATATACCTGGAGACAGTGCTGAGGATAAATTGTTCCATCACCTTTCCAGGGATGGATGTGAGGCTGATGAATCTACAGTTACCTGGGTCCTCCTTCTTGTCCTTTTTGACGGCTGGAGTGATATTTGCTTTCCTCCAGTTTTTAGGCACCTCTCCTGTTCCCCACAACTTACCAAAGATGATGGAGAGTGGCCTAGCAATGACTTCTGCCAGCTCCCTCAGCACCCATGGGTGCATCCCATCAGGACTCATGGATTTATGGATGCCCAGATTGCTTAACTGATTCCTAACTCAATCCTCATCAACCAAGGCAAACTCCTCCTTTATCCTGACTTCCTCTGGGGCCCCAGAGCTCTTGAGCTCCTGAGGACAGTCTGCAGCAGTATAGACAGAAACAAATAAGTCATTCAGTAACTCTGCCTTCTTCATATCCTCTGTCACCAGGGCACCCACCTCATGCAGCCATGGGCCTGTATTGGCTCTAGTGTTAGTTCTGTCTGCTATGTATTTGAAGAAATTCGTCCTTTCTCAGAGCACCTACCCCTAAGTCCTCGTTGGCTAGGAAAGCCTCCTTGCTGCTGAGCCAGCTCTCAGCCTGTTCCACATAGCCATAGAATTTCTGTAGAGAGGAAAAAAAGCAGTCATAAGCATGGTGTAAAACAGAGGCAAACCTGACTTTGGCAGAGTACACTGAAAAATCCAGCTTCCAGGGCTATTAAAAAAACTAACCACATAGCACTGCATGGCAATAGATGCTACAAAATCCACATGTATAACAATTACTATTGGAACTTTCTCCTTTACAATATGATTATTTCTTTCCGTCTAAGACATAGGATACAAGGCAAGTAGATTGCTTGCTAGTAGTGTGAAGACTGCTGTGTAAAGTAACTGGACAATAAAAAGTAACATGGCCTGAAATAAGTGGAATATAAGCCATAAAGAAGCAAGAAAGCAACCCTTACCATATGGTTTAAGTTCTTACATATTTGAAGCCCAGCTGTTATTTAAGGTACTTGAAGGTATTTAAGGTATTTTAAAGTACTTGACATTGTAAAATCTCCATTTTGGTTGTTTCTAACTTTTGCCAACAAGCCATTTGAGCAGAAATGCTTAAGTGAGATGACTATTACAGGGAAGTATTTCTGGAAAACTGCAGCCAAACCAGTTCTTTTCTTAGGAAAAAAGCAGGGAAAAGTACAGTATTCTGTCCACGCTAATTTATTTTTATTTTGTTTCAAACTTGTCTGCCTCCATGTTTTTTTAGGGGAAGGTGTAGAATTGGAATAGTGATGTTCCATTTTAAGTATGTGCCTCTTGCCAGCTGCATGAGACTTTTTTTGTTGAAGTTTATAGCCACTTTAAAACATATGAGCACATACTCTACAGAAATGTCTTTGATTTGCAAAGGTACAATTTCTGAAAGTTCTGCCACCACTGATGGTGCTTGGCCCTCAGCATGCCTTCTGGAAACAAGTGCAATGTACATGAAACACTGGGTGTTATTAGCAGATCTTTCATGATACCATCTCAGAAATTTGCTTGTTATACCAAAGAAAGTTGTCAGTGGCCCGTGCATTCTCTTTTTACTCACCTGTAAATCTTGTGCCTGAAACAATTTTTTATATTGCTCCTGCCATGCTTGGATCAATTCAGTCCAGGCTTGCTCAAGTCTGGAGAGGGACTGGTGAATCTCGGGGGTTGCATAGTGACCAGATTTGGCAAGTCCTTGACCATAGTTACTGAGAAAGTTGAATCTTTCCACTCGTGCTTCAATCTCCTCCTAAAATATATTACTAAGGTTGATGTCAAGCATTTATGGAATGTGAGTTATTCAGAATATAAGCCTTAAGGGGAAGAAAAAGGGCTGTAACTTTCCCGCACTAATATTTATATGCAAAATCATTCATCTTTGAGCTGTGTTACTGAAAGCATAGATTTGCTTAAGAGAAATGTGGACAATAAATGACCTTATAGCCCTAGGAACATTTAGTCTTCTACAAATCAAACCTGGGATTAAATTAGAAACAGATTAGAAAATGCTCAGATACAAATGAACGTAGTTTTTAACATTCCTAATACCATATCCCACCCAGTCTTCCTGCATAAAGGTGCTTCTTCTGAGAAACAGTGCCTAGAAACTTTCCTCTCCTGCCAAATTTCTATTGTGACAAAGAATTACTAGCAAAAATATTGTCTACAACATGAGAGATCATTGTTAAAATGGAAGACTCTGAAAAAGGAGGGGACTTCAAATACTTCATACTAAATTCAGGTCTAAAAAATTAATCAGAATCTACAAATTATTTGTGCTAATAATGGGACCCACAAAGCACTGGATATTAGTCATAATTCTGGGAATATGATTTTTAGAGGAAGCAACATAACTACATAGAAAACAGAACACAACAGCTGAAAGATAGCTATGACAGTTGGGAAAAAGTAAAATATTACCTTCTTTCTAACATCACTCCTTTTTAGAAAATCCACCTAAATATTAGCCAAATTAGCCACCAAAATACTGCATGGCAATTAGTACTGGGACATAAAGTATTTCAGAACTGAACACATGGTTGCCACTGATAGTTATTTACTGGCCTGTGTGAGACAAATTGCTGTTTTTCTTTTCCTTTCAGGCAAATGGAGTTTACATGACAAAATCTAACTCAAAGGTAGAATTAACTAGCGTTAGCATTTTGGCCATCTGATTAAAGAGACAGGCAGTGAGCATATTTGGATACTGAACCAGCTTTTACCTCCAGGGTTGGACAGCAGTACAGTTGGGAGCTGATGGGTCTTTCTGAGACTTCTTGCAGAGTTCTGTCAATACACAGGTGACTTCTGTCTCTAGCTTGTTATTGACAAGCATCTTTTTACCATGTTATTGACAGAAGCACACAAGAAAACTCTGCAATTAATTCCCATGGGGAAGATTCCCAGTATGTTCAACTGGAAGCAATGATGGTACTTGCCTTTCTCTCCTGATGCTCCTCAATCATGCTTTCCGCTTCATTTGCGCTTTTCGGAAGCCTCCCTGCTTCCATCGAGCCTCTGATGTTTTGGGTCCAATCTAGCATTTCCTTCATCTCCAAGTTAAACTTCTGCAACTGATATGAGGCTGCCAGCTTCTCCTTCCTGCCACAGAATGTGTAGTTCAGCATTATCTAACACAAAATTACCTAGTTGCCTCTAGTTGCTTCCCCATTTGCAGAGGAAGGTATCCTAGAAGAAGCTAAATTAATTCAGGCCTCCTACTTTTCCTAACAGTCCTCATGTCAAACCAAAATCACAGGAGATGCACACTGCCCTGGGGACAACACGCATACCTTATTTTCTACATCAGTTCATTAGGAAAAGATAGGTAAAAAAGCCTTTGTAGCTGTTGCTTCCAGCAAAACCAGCACAGGCCTAAGCCTTTTTTTTTTTTAAAAGATTTGAGAAAAAACCCACCAGCTTCTAGAACTATCAAAAAATAAGTCTTCCAAAAAGTCTTTATGACAGATTTATTCAGATAGTCTGAAGGTATTTTAGTAAGATTAGTTAGTGGGATAAGTCACAAACTCATTCCATTAGTTTTCCCAAACTAACACCAGTGGAACTTTTCTTGTACCCAGTCATACTTGTTCCAGTGCAGGTGTCTCAGCTGCCTCTATAAACTTTGTAAAGGATCATGAAAGACATTCAAAAGGCCCCTGACAAGTAGATTGGAGACCTCAGAGAGCAACTTTGCTCCTGCTGAGAGATATTCAGACCACTACAAGTCTTTACCTTTGTTTGGCCTGTCCCTGGAGTCGTAGCCAGTTGTTTTTCATCTCCTGTTGCTTCGTAGTCAGTTTGTCATTTATGGATGGATTCCTTGTGGAAAGGCGGAAAGATTCCAATTCCAATGGCTGGGAAGAGATTTATAGTGGGATGAATTAATGCCAAATACTTATATTTGTTGCTGAGTTTTCCGCTAAGGAAAAGTTGAACATTTAAAGATCTCAGTTTTCACAAGCAGGTACATAAATTACAGTAACAAAATATACAAAGGGACTTGTTATATGCACAAACAAAACCCTATAAGCATTTGCAAGCAATCATCAATGTGAAGAAAGAGAGATATGTGTGTTGCTTCACATCCACAAATATTAATTTGCTATTACGAAAATCGTTTTGCAGAATAGGAACAAACATAATGGAAAATGAAGTGCCAATTGTCAAGTTTAATCTAAGTTGGGTAACAAAAGCCATGAAAATATGGCCATACAAAGAAGTACCAAATTTGCCTTTCAGCAGAAGACT
This sequence comes from Chaetura pelagica, assembly GCF_000747805.2. NCBI lineage: Eukaryota > Metazoa > Chordata > Aves > Apodiformes > Apodidae > Chaetura > Chaetura pelagica. The sequence goes on from NW_009953571.1 coordinate 5,631,898, forward strand.
CAAAAATCATTTGTACCTATTTCAACCATCAGCAGCATCAAAACACTCCTCTCAGTGTAGACTTATAGTTGATACTGTTTTCCTTAACACAACATAACATAACATAAACACTCAACTACCCAGGTTTAAACTTGGTATCTTGTAAAACTCCACCAAATTGATGAAAATGAAGAATTTTAATAATGCAAAAAGAAGAATATGCCAGGCTAGCTTTAGCCCAGAAAAAAAGTACAGATATTATACTTTGCACATGGTATTTGGCAGCATCAAAACCTCTCCGACCCAAACCTTGTTCATCTTTCTGTTTCCATGCAGCACCCCCCTACACAGCCTTGCTAATGTTAACTGTGGAATGCTGAGTAAGTAATTACCCACGTTTCATGTAAGAATTAGCTAACGATGTCACAGGGTGTGAAGGTATCACACATATTGTCACCATTTGCACGTTATTGTGAAGGAAAAGTTTAGAGAATGTTTGCAAAAATTATTTTTATGTGAAAAAGCTTAACAATCTGGCCAATAGTGAAAACCGTGAGAGATTGTCATAGGATTTCTACTACTGCAGTTCAGCTGAAAATATTTCTTTTTATTAAAAATATACAATTAGATAGGAGCTCAGACCCATAATTAGCGCTCAACCATTGGTCCTAAAAAATGCAAACAGGCCATTTTCCAAAAGCAAGAGCTGATCAGACAGGCAATTGTAACCTAAGATGTCTGGGTTTAATGTCTATGTCAGAAAACTACAAGCACTGTGGGTTTTGCATTTTAGTTCTAAACAGAACTAGAGTCATGACTTTGGTTCAAGACAATACAGAAACTGGAGGAAAGATGATGCAGAGTTTAACTGGGATTCCAGACTTTCCAAAATACACAGGACAGTGTAGTCTGGCTTATAGGTGAGTACCAGATAATTAGCTAACATATAAAAAAGGGACTTTTCTTAAATTTAGTGCATCAGGAAGAAGAGCATTTGACAAATCAAGTAGGTTTAACTAGCACAGTATTTTTATTGAGAAGAAACATGTGCTACATTTGCATTTTAGTGTAATTCATATGAATAAATCTGGAGTCCCACCAATCTTTGCCTCATGTTTCCCAAAAGCAAAAAGTAATTTATTTACTGTATCCTCTGTATTCTCCACTTCTTACCTCCATTTTGGATTTAATAACACTGATTTCTCTCTCCATCTCTTCATGCCTTCGAATCAGGTTTTCCACACTTTCCACATCTTTCCCGTAATCCAGTGTTTGTATCAGTGTACTCTGGAGGGAGCATTAGGATGTGCAAATTGTGAAGATGACAAAAAGCAAAATACCTTAATTCTTCCTTACAATGTCCTCCTTCCTTTCTTTGTATTCACATCTGAATGTTTTTATTTTCTTTTTAAATGTCAGCAGGGCACCTTGACTGCACTCCTTACAGAGCTGGAGCAAGAATTCACAGCTCTTTGAACAGTGAAAATCCTACTTAAGGTGCCTCTGGCCATTCACATAAAAAACAAAGACAGAAATGTTTCTGTTCCCCCCCCCCATAACAAAACAGCAAAATATTTCCCATTAAATTGTAGCACAGAAATATTCAAATGTGTTTTATGGAAATATGGAAAATCAATTTGACCCTCAGAATCCTACCAGAAATTAGATCCCAGACAGTGAAGAAATAAGTTAGTGAAAGTTGTTATAAATATTTCCAACTGATGGGATTGTAACTTTAGGCAGTACCACTATGTACCCGCCTACTGCCTTATAGTTAAATTAGTATGATTGATTATGTGTATGAAACAATGACTTTGTATATAGCCTTTTCCTTCTATTAATCTCGAAATTATAATATGGGATAGGCATTTTTACCTGTGTTTTCTAAAAGAATAAATTTTTATACAACTTTTTGAAGTTGTGTATTTAATATGTCTACTTTGCACAGCAAGGAGAGATATGAAAACTAGTGTTGAATGAACTAGCTTTGAATTTGGAAACTAGAAGTGGCTACATTCAAGATAAGTAGATAATTCAGAAAAAGCTTCATAGTAGCTCAACTAACAGGCTTTTGGTATTCAGAACTGACTTGGCTGGGCACTGTCTGCAAGAGATGCAAACTGGATACACAGTCAACTATCAAAGGTCACTGCTGGATATTCAGTATCTCTCCAGCAACCAGCATGGCTGGGTTAGAACATTTTTCCCATTTCAATTAACCAAAATCTGAGAACTCACCTTCTCAGTAATTCTCTCTGTGATGTCATCAATTTCTCTGATTAAGACATGAATCTCTAGGGCTCCCTCTAACTTCTTTCTGTATGCATTCAGGTTACCATGGAAACTGTTCCACCTTTTATTGAAAAGAATATTTTAGAGGTGTATTTCAGAAGTGAGGATTTCCATCACTGAGTTTTGTGATGCTTAGATCTAAGTAAAAAGACAGGATTTCTGAACTACCTTGTGTGTTGATCCCCCCTTGCCCACAAGAGGGGACACAACACAGAGATAAAGGATTATCCTAACAAAACTGTCCAGTTACATTTATCCCAAGTTTTCAGGGTGGCATGGAAGTTAAAAGTACCAATCCTGTTTCCTTAAACTCAAAGTAACTTCACAATCCCTATCTTCATGCTTTTTGTTCTTAGCTAGCAGGCTGGGGAGTAGCATAAGCAATATGCACTTCACCAGGACAACTATGTGAACAGATGGAAGTGTCTTAGTTTCATGGATCTTGTCTGTAAAGTGCTGTGAAACAGCGTATTTGCCTCCAAAGCTAGAAACATAACTTTGGCCCTCTGAATTAGACATCCTTCTAGCTAACAGATCTGAGAGTCTTGAAAGGCAACTCCAGTGCCTGATGCTTGGTAGTCATGCTGTTAAAGAAAATATATCAACATTGCTCCATTTATTCCAGACCAAGATAATCTTCCCTTCTTGTTCGTGCTTTTTACAGAAGCTTTGATAGCCTACTCACCTCTCATTCAGCTGCTTCCTGCGCTCATATATGGTCTTTGTTTCTTCCCGGTTCTGTCTCTCCAGTTTCATGGCCACAGCATTGATAGCCCTGATATGAGCATCATCCACTGTTGTCTCCTGTGAAGTGAGAAAAGGAAAAAAGGTATGTATTTGAAGTGTTTGTGACCGAGTTTTTCACTGAGATACGAAATTCAACAGTAACAGCAACCAGCAAGAGTTTCATCTCACTACCAAACATTTCAAACACATGGGTTTTGCTCTACTACAACTGCTGGTGTTACCAGTCCCTCGTGAGAAGACAGTAAAGGCAAGAAAGACATTAATGACTATAGATATAACAATGATCTAGGTTTAGATGAGGACACTCAGAGCTTCATTTGTAAGCCAGGCATTCCAGCAGGATCTTGTTTGTTGAAGAAATATAGGTGCTGGTTACATAGGTGGCTGCTGTGGAACAGCTGACATGTGGCAGATGGTTCCTCTGCCTAATAGGTAGTGACTTGTGGTTCCTAAACCCTCTGTATCTTTTTGCAAGATGGGCTTCAGTCCAGATGTGCCTTCCATACTGTGGACAACAGTCTTAAAACCTATAAAGCCTTGAGAAATCCAGACAACCCATGCCACTGCATTTTCTTCTAAAGCAACACCACTGCACTTTAAAAGGTGTGCTAAGGCTTTGAGACAACTTCCTTCCTTTGTAAGTACCATAGAAGGGATAAATATTTGCACATTGCACATAAAATCTGAACTATAGTGGAATAACTGTTCTTTTGGAGGATGACAGATGGCCAACACTGAACACTGCTCCGCAATTCAAAAACATTATCTGTTTTTCTAAGACCAGTAAATCACAAGCTGAGCAGGGAAACATTAATCACTGGTGTAGTAGAAGTACAGCTGCAAGATGCCAGCATGCTCTTAATAGATGTATTGACTCCATTTGTCTTTTTTTTATGCTACATCCATACCAACATGCATGCTTCCATATGTGCTTTATATGATATACAGCCATAAAGTAAACAGGAGAAACCAGCAGACAGCCAGATATTCTTCTGAAACCCTGTGGTCTCCTTTCCTGGGAAATAATAGAAGCACAATGTGATAGAATATGAGTAGAAAATAAGGCAGCCATCAATGCAGGAATATTGTTCCCTACCTTTATAATCAGATTTGTCTGGTGGGGAAAACTAGACTAGATGGATGAACACACTGTGCCAGGACCAGCCTCCTTCTGTTTCTATGACCCTACAAAGTACTGTGTAACTGAGCTCCAGCCAGGAGGGTGTCACTGTCCCCACCTTTTCTCTAGCAGTCTTGTTCAGAGTGGTGCAGGAGCAGTGGCTGCACGCTGATAGTATCCAAGACCAAGATTTTCCTATGGCACATAAAATCTACCTTATGCTGAGTGACAGTGGATTGTTTCTGTCTCTTTCACCGTTCTCCTTTTGACTGGGACAAACTGCAGCACAGATCCCTTAGCTCACGGCTCAGCTGGTGAGGACTTAAGGACCAGTGAAGATCTCTTCACTTTACGTATTTCCTGGTGCTGAAGCTTGAGTATTTTGTCTCAAATCCACCACTAATGCACTGTCACAGGAAATTCTGCCAGCCTCTGGAAAGGGGAGCTCAGGGTTTTCTTCCAGATGTCAGGCATATCTACACTGATACTTTCAATAGAAGAGGACTGTCTCCTTCTGCTGTTAGGCAACAGAAATTGAAGACGGGAGCTGCCATAACAGGAGTTGGCAGCAGAATAACAGGCAAACAAAGGCTAAAGAATTTTAGGAGAGAACATAAGAGTAAGCCTCATTCACAAAGTACTCATGTGCCTCTTTCCAGACCTTACTCACAGACTAACAAATCAGCACAGTTATCTTTCTTGTGAGACACTTAGATATGTTAGTCCACATCTGTAGTAGTTCCACAGAGAACAAGAGGCTGCTGCAACTGCATCTGCTTGATGTGTGGCTTCATAGCTCTCATGGTGGGAGCTGAAACACATCATAGAGAGGCCTTATTGTGGCAGGGCCTGTTCCCCAGCATTCCCAAGTTTTGGGCCCAGGTTAACACATCTCACTGTAGGCAATCAAGGCAGCTGGCATGACTCAGCACCACAAAAGGGAGTCAGAGATCCTCTGAAAGGTGAACTGTGCAGCTGTTTTCTCACATGGCTGCTATCCAAGGTGTAAACCCTTGCTCTGTTTTACTAATTGTGTGATTATCAATAATTAATGACCTACCACATGTGCTGTATAAACAAAGTTCCCCAAACACATGTGTTTAATTTGAATGAAGGAATGTGAGAAACTTGACTGTTCCTCAGCAGGTGGGGAAGGAAGAAATAAAGGAGGAAAATGGTCAGGTGTTTTTTGGGGGGACTTGTTTATTTTAGTTCTATATCAACTTCCAGATTCAGACAAATATGGCTCTAACAATGTATTTTTAATCCATTTTTGGGTGGAACTCACTGTGAAGACACAATGAGGGAAAATTCTATCTATTGTAATGGCTTACCAAGTGGTAATGCTTCCTATCCCCCCAGATCTTTCACCTCTTTAGGGTATTAGAACTGTATTTGCTACCTGGATATATTGCTGGGCTGAAAACATATCTGCTGCTTCCAGCCACACAAAGAAGGCACATGGAAAACACCTCTTACCCCTGATGTTGCTCCACGGAACTCATTCAGCTTTTTCATGAGCTGCAGGCAATGTTCGTAGTCATTTCCCACATCACCTACATTGATCATGACTTCCTGGGGAAATAAGCAGCAGACAGGCAAACACTCAGGCTAAGAGTACAAGAACACAGCATGTCCCAGTTCTCATGCTGATGCAATCAGATCTGTTGTGTGCCTGTAAATCACTGACCTCTGATGTTAGAGATACTTACAAGACTTAGTCCCAACTCCCTCTCCAACCTATTACTGATTATTGAAACAATCTGAAGAAAACTTAGTGGATCAAGTGACTCTTCCTTCACTCTTACAAAGAGAAATTTTCAGATTTGATACAGAATGAGAGTAAATACCAGTTGCCAAATGCTTCAAGTCTCTTCTAGCCTGCTTTAATTTCTCTGTCTTACTAGAGATACATGACATGATCACCAACAATCACAATCTCTTTGTGCATGTTACATAAGAACATGTGTTAATACTGACAACTAACTCTGGCAGGGGAACACTCCAGAGAAGTTTTAGAATTTCCTTTCATGTTTTTTGTAGAACATATCAGAATTCTTCCATACAAAAGCCATTAAGAAAATACCCTGGAAAATTATGTATATATCAGAAACTCACTGCTGAATAGCAAGTCTCTAGTGTGCTGCTTGGATTATATACTAGAATCCATTTACCTTCTCTCTGATCCAAGCTTCTACCTGGTCCACCTTCTGAAGAAATTCCAGAAAGTCCCTGCTGTCCTCCAGCATCTTTCCACGGGCAGCAACAGCTCTCTTCAACTTCTCCCAGTGCTCCTGAAGCATGCGGACTCGGCGATGGATCTCTCCTGATTTGGGGTGGCTTTTTGATACCAGGGCTTCTCCTTTCTTCACATTCAGAAAAAGAAATAAGAAATTAAGGTTGCCACTAATTTTTCATATCCTTACCATGTTACTTGACCTTTCTAGAAGGACTCTCTCACTTTCCTAATCTGGACTGCACAATAAATTAGTAAAATAAATTCTTACTGCTCAAATGATACTGCCTGGCTAGAAATAATTTACATCTGGAGGGAATTAAGAACACTGAGATTTTAGTATTTCCCTGCTAGGAGTTACATTTGTGGAGTGGGAATAGCAAGAGAAGTATTACACATTATTATACCCTTCAGCTATGTGATTTATCCAGTTTCAACAAGAATGTTCACAAATTGGGCATTAAATCCTAGTTACCTTTTGTAGGAGTAATCCCCCAGGCAAGGAAAGTCAGTGATATCTTCCTATTGGGCCATAAGGAAAGATGGAAGTTCCATGGACAGAGTGATAAACAAATCTCCGTATTGCAAATTAACAGCATAATATTTCCACTGAATAGTAACTGAATTCTTGTCACATAAGTAGGATAATTGAGACAGAACTGATAAACAAGCTAGACAAAGAACTGGTGAACAAGCCACCCACCCTTTTCATTCCATCTCTCTGTCCTTCTTTGGATAACCAGCAGTAATCTGTGAAAATACTAGCAGAGTGAGAGAGTTACCTTATTAACAGCTGTAATGATTTCTTCATTTGCTAGAATCTCTGCCTCAAAGACCTGATGTTTCTGCAGCAGCTTCATTTTGTCATGCAGATTGCTGGGGTCTTGTATGGAAGGATCCTCTAACTTCTGCATCCGCTCACTGATCCAGTCTTCTGCCTGCAGCCGTGAGAGGCATCAGAGTTAGCATGACATGCTGTCCTGGGGCCTCCTCCCAAGATATATCATTGTTCTGTGCAACTGCCTATGCCTGAGCTAGGCAGATTGAGCTGGGAGCTGACAGCTGATGTGGCTCTCCAGCTTCTGAAGTACTCTACTTGCTAGGAAATAAAAGCAGGTAGGAGTGAAAATAATTTTTATCTGACTACAAGAATAAGAAAAAATTCCTTGAATACCCCAAATTTTATCACAAGCCATAAACACATTATACCATCTTCTAGATTAGATACAGAGAATCCTTGAGTAGGTACTAAGCCTTGACATGGTAGACATTAAAAATGAGATTATGACAGCTGAACCTTGGATTTAGGACTCTGCATTTCATCTCTTATCTCTGTCATTGACCTACCTGTAAGGTGGGTTAAGATTCTGAATAATTCTGGGTCTTACCTATAAAACACCACTAACATTTCCTGATGTCAGTGAAGTTGTAAGAATTAAATGGAAAAAGCAAAGCAAATAGAGCCTTACTGACAGGGCCAAGCACTAGCCAGATTATTTGAAAGCAAATACAACCTTATTTGCTTTTACACTTCATAAAATTTAAAATGGTCTCATCAGGAACATCAGATTCAGACAAGCAGATGAACCTCGAGGACTAAGAAAGCAAGATTTCTGTGTTTCTCTTAGGAATTTTTTTTTCAGGGAGTTTAAATGTATGGGGAATAGTGACTTTTCTACAATTCTCTTCTAAGTCTGCTAAACTTCAGCCCTTAGCACTGATGGAAACATTTTCTGTCCACCAAAACACTGAGAGCTGAACACTTGGCGTACATTCTAACTGATCCTGTTGTCCTCAGACCACTGAAGTAACCTAGTGTTTTGACAACACAAGAACAGCAAATTGAAGCCAGCTTTATCAGTTTCGAAGCATCTTGGCTGTCCTTGTGGAACTGTGCTACATGCACACAGACTTGACAACTGGAAGATTTTGCTAGTTAATTAATGATATGAAGTGTTGTTTCAGCTGCTGAAATTCTATAAACAATAACAGAAATAGCTTCCATTAGCAGCATGCTCTTCAGAAACAGTTCCCCTGCAAAGCACAGTTAGAGACTCAAACAGGAGCCTTATGTCAAGGTTGCCCAGGACAGTACATTGTCACCTGCTGGTTTTATTTCTGACACCCTCCTCACAAGCTAGGGTCTTCTCCCATTACCCAGCCACACATTAATGCTTTAACGTCAATTAACTGACTTCTCATTTGCATGGAAGAGACTCATCCCTACCTTTAGGATTAGAAACAAATGAATCCTGTGTATATAGCCACTTAAAGGGCAATTTCTCTCCTACCTTTTAATAATAATGACAGACTGAACAAAGCCAAAGAAATAATATCTGCACTCTTAGTGGCTTGGTTTATTGTAAAGCTTATTTAGGATGGCTCTAGAGAGAGACAGATCCTATTCCTGGCCCCATGGAGACACTAAGACATGAAACATCGCTGTTCTCCCAAGATCTTTCCATGGAAAGCCTTAATGTTGTCTGGACAGGCATTTTCACTCTATCAAAGACAACAGTGGTACTAGTGTTATGTTCAGTGTAGGCACTTGGGAATAGACTTATTTCTATTGGAAATTTTCATTTTAGAAACCTACATTTTCAAAATACCAGCTACTGGGACCCTGTGAGCACAAACTTTTTGTAAAGTATTCTGATTTTTAAAACCAGAAATATTTGAAGCATATGAATGAGTTGTGCCTGTTTTAGACATTTAAAGATAACTAATTCTCTCTCTCACTCCCCTGAGATAAAGTAGTGTTTTTTTGTTGCCTTGTACAGAGGGTGAAAGGGAAATGAAGAGACACTAATATGGTCAGCAAGTATCAGAGACGGCATTAAAACTCAGAGCCAGCTTTACAAGTCCAGACTTTGGACTTTATGATCTTTCCTCTGCAATAGGAAAACTACCCACATTTTTAAATTGCAACCTGCTCATTTGTCTTCCATGTTAACATTGAGGTACAGAATTTGTGACAATAGGGATGTTTATAAGTCTGTCTCACTTCTTTGGGACTAGAAAAGTCCCTTCTACTGTAGGAGAGTGTGTCCTGTTTTGTGAACCATATGTGATACCCTGAGTTAGTTGGTGAGGGTTTTGTGCAGAAAAACAAAGTTCTGTGTCCTGAAGAGGGTACAAGCTGCAGCATCCAGCCTTCTAAGCATACCATATGATGCTGAGCTCTCCATTCTCTCATCAGTAATCACAGCCTGTGTTGTCTTTGCACTGATGAGTGTAGTGCTCTGTGTAATTGCTTCTAGACTTCTACTGATGGCGACAGTCACAGTTTTCTGCTGACACAAAAAATTCTGTTGGATTAATAGAGATGACTTAGGATGATTACAGGAGGGAGAGTTTCAATGGAATAGGACCTGAGTTATGGTACTTGTTCTTATAAGCAAGAATAGGCAATGACCTCATTTATTTCACAGCTAAACTTCATCTCTGCAATTTAACATCTCTTCAGGGACTGTCCTTATACATAAACTCATACACACCCAGCACATCATTAAAATTAAATAAAACATTCTATTCTACCCATTCTACCCAAAAAAGAGGGAGAGAGATGTTAGTGTAAGATTTTTTATTATTATTATTTCCTTTTTGGCATTTACATTCTACAACAACAGGCAATGAATTTAGATCAGTGAGGTAAATGAGGAGGTAGTTTGAGACCGAAAACTCCCTATGCAAGTCTTAGTTAAATGCATGTGGAGAAAGTGGATGAAGAAAGGAAAATGGTCCTCACTATACAGGGCCAGATACTCTGTTATAAATCTGTGATTCAAGAATGAAGGGTCACCCCAGCCCAAGCACTGATTTGACAACTACAGAGAGGTGGGAAGAAATGCAGAAGTGTTCCTACCTAATGGGTTGATGGTATCTCTGTGAGGGCACTGGCAGCTTCTCTACCAAAGAGAATGTTTGCAGTTCTGCGACCTTTCTATCAGAGGCACATTGCTCTTTAGAAAATGTTAGAACTGTGCAATGTTTACTCCATCCACTCTCCCCTCTTCTAGTCCACAAGGTGGAATGGTTTGTGTGATAGGAAAAGTATAGCCAAATAATTAATATTTGTCTAAATATTTGTGTAAATAATTCCTGATAAAGTTTATTTAGAATACAATAGTGTACAGCTCTGGCTCTTCAGTGTAGCCAAAGAAGAAGATATTTAAATGTTTGATTATCGAGGGGGGAAGAGTACACTTGGCTATACATGGAATTTTAGCAGCTATTTATTGCTTAAATTACTCTTTAAAAAAAACACGAAACAAAACCAAACCACAAAAAACACCCCAACTAAACAAAAAAGTTGTCAGCAGGGACATGTGTTTTTTTCATGAACTGGGAGGTAACAATCATCTGCAGTTTTTCTTTAAACCATGGAGGATATTCCAGGATGCAACAGCAGAAGGGGCACATACCAGACCAGCAACACTGTTTGCAAATCTCTCTGGGCCTATGTGCTGTTGTTTGTGCCAGCACATGGGATGCTTTCACATTTTTCAGTCACAAACGTTGTGCTGCCCTTTCAAAGACTGACTTAGTATGCCTTTCCAACAGTAGTGCCAGCAGTAGAGCTACTCAGTTACAGGACTACACCCAGAACAGGAGACAGAGATGAACATATTCTGCAGAGACCAGTCTACAGGAGCTGAAGAGGGATGCTAAATTACAGCACTGGTCTGAGGGCCTTCAGTGAGTACTCACTAGGAGAGCTTGGTGCCCTTGCCATAATGCTTTCTACTTTGTATTCACCTTGATTTGAAATCCTTTTTCTTTCCCACCAAGAGCAACATAAGGCAGTAGCTGGCAATTTCCCTTTTATTAGTTTAATTTTAGCAGAGGTCCTGATGTGTAAAGCAGCTATAATGGGCACAACACCACAACAATGGGATAGTAACTACAATGACAATGGAGCATCTACCCCTTTGTGTAAGTCTGGGTGGGAGGACAGGAGTTGCCATAACGGAATAGAGTATCAACCCACCTAATTTCTGGCAAAGGTGAGCACTTCATACAACAGAGTTAGGCAGCTCCTTTGCCTCCCACCCCCATCCCAGTCTAAAATCCTCTTACCTCTTCCAAGTTCTGGTAGAAAAGTGCCAGAAGAAGGGCAGTCTGCAGCTTCTCTCTCCTGCTCTGGGATAGATCCTTGATCTGCTGCTTCCTCTCATGAATGGCATTCAGTTTGTGCTGGATGTTTAGTCCTTCCAGTCCACCTAGCTTTTCCAGCCTGCTTGCCTGTTCTTGAAGAGACACCATCTGAGAAGGTAACAGATCTGAAATTACTTTTATGCATCCAAGTGGTGTGAAAGAAACAAAAAAACAGGCTCCTTTCCACATCTGAAAGATTCTATTTTTTTCTGGAATGAGCCAAGAATAGAAGTGACAAGTAAACCAGCATTTCCCAGATCTTCTGTAGTGCACCATGGCTACTTAAATTAATTTAAAATGTAACTCCTTTAGTCCCTATGCTACTGATCATCTAGTACAAGGAATCATGGAGCAAGCCTGGCATCCATGAGTGCTCAGGTTTTACTGCTTTGTGGAAGTCAGGTGTTGGAGGGTAGCTCTCAGCATGAGCGATCAGTCTGGCAGGGAGCTGGCACGGGTCTGGGAACTCATTCCTTCTGTGGTTACCCAGGCACAGCCCCAGGGTTGAGTTTAGCCCTAGCTAATGAATTAGCAGGCAGATTCCTTTATATGCAGGTGCAAAGAGGCCACCTAATTTGGTACAGACATTGTACACCAAATATATATTTAATTAATTAGACAAGTCATCCCCCCATACCTACTCCATTTTATTTGCTATAAAAGCCAGTGGGTGTTTTCTTATTAAAAACAAAACAAAAAACAACAAAACAAACAAACAACAAGCAAACAACAAAAAAACCTCAACCAAAACAACATCAACAAAACCCAGACAAAAAAAACCCAAACAAACAAAACTAAAAACCCCAAACTTTTGATACCTGCAACACATAATATGGCCTGCTTTAAATATTTCTTCTGGTAACTCTCACTATTCAACTTACTAAGTGGTTTTCCTGTCTACTGCAAGACAACACAGGCAGAACTTGGGCATGGAGTATTTAACACTTGTTCTCCCTGCTCTGCTGCTTCTTTCACTAAGCTTCACCATTTTCTCTTTGATTCAAAGCCTATCAGGCATATCACAACTGTCAGCAATGAAATGTGTTGCCTTACCAAAAATAATAGATAAAAATCATTCTAGCTTGTGGATTGGTAGAATATTTATTGATTTTTGTACCTTCTCTTCTTGTGATGCCAGAAGCTTCTCAAAAGCCTCATGTTTTCTTATCAGTTGCTCTACTTCATCCACAGAACTTCCGAGGTCACTGCTTTTCAAATAAATCTATGAAAAAAGTTTAATATTTTTCTTAGTGGATTAAATGTAACATAAGCCTTATTCATAAATATGAGAAGAGGTAATTAACTCTGCAGATGAGAGTACACTTGAGGAAAAAAGGAGGAGAAGGCAACTGAAATTGGAAGCTCCATGGTGCATTAACAAGTCCAGCTAAGGAAAGTGACCTATCACTGCATATTGCAATCACTAAGTCACTGGCAGTGAATTCAGAGGTCCAATCCATCCTACTAACCCCAAGCAAGATCAGCACTGTTGTGTCTTAAACATCTGTATGTTTCCTCCTTAGAAGGCTTCCTGTAACAGAGACCTTGCAGCCTCTGTCGGCAATCCATTCCAGTCCTTCATTCTTTACCATTAGCAAGATTTTCCAAATATCTGGCCTGAAAATGCATTGCTAACACTTCACCTCATTACACACTGTCCTCTCTTCATCACAGAAAGGTAGTACTTCCTTTTACATTTGATTCAGCCTTGTACATGTTTGTAGAGTTTTTGCATACTGGGATTTCTATCTTCTCTAGGCTAAAACTACCCTGATCTGATCAATCATTCTACAAAGGCTGTCTCTTCTAGATTCTGATTATTCTCATTGCTCTCCTGGATTTTCTCCATTCCT
>NW_009953571.1:5645493-5662169 GCF_000747805.2 Chaetura pelagica
TTCCTGCTTATTTTGAAATGGGGTTCCTAATACTTAGTGCAGGAAGTGGCAATAAGGCTGCTAGTGGAGGCAGTGAAGACAACAGAGAACTTAAGTGTGCTTTCCAAGCTATAGTCTTCTGCTGTGTATGGTATCTGTGTATGGTGCTTATCTTTTACACACTACCATGCACTCAGCTTGACCTTGCAATCTACTATAAGCTTCCAGAAACTTTTCAGAAGAACTGCTATAAGACTCTCTTGTCCCCATCCTGTATTGATGCAGCTAATTATTCCTGAAAAATGTCCTAGCTTGCACCTCTGCCAAGTACATTACAGCTGTTCTTTTTTTCAGGCCATCTTTCCAATTTGTCTGCATTAATTTTATTTATAGTCTGTTCCATCAGTCTCTGATGAAGAAAGATCTTAATCTAAAATAACAAATCAGTTTTAAGGAAACTGATCTCTGCTACTTGCTTGGAATACTGTGAGGACCTTTTCTAACTGACCCACAGACATCTCTAAGACACCACAGTGTTTTTTGACTCTTTTCTGGTGTTAAGAAGACTGAATGCCTAATTACTTCTCCCAGGCATTCTGTTATGTTCAGTTTTGTCAAATGCAAGAGAAAAAACAATGTAGTTATCTATTGTCAAAAAAATTATAAACTTTGCTGAAGGCCAGTAGGCATTTATTCTTTCTCTGTGGATTTAATTGTCCACAGTTTCCTCCCCTATTCAGTGATGAGACAACAGTTGGACAAATACTACAGTCAGAGGCTCTGAAGGGACATGAACAAAAATAACCTGTACACAAGGTTCACAGTGGAGTGAATATGACTTGACAGACTTTTAGCACTCAGGCTGCTACGAGGAGATGCGATTATTGGTTGGGATATAGCACTGTGTAATCCATTCTGTGAACTCATGGAATTGTAAGTATTTGGATAACAATGAGAAATTCCAACCAGTAATTCTACCTGTGTAAAGTGCAATTAGCAGAGATGGAAGGAGAATTTGAGATCAGTGATATAGTGTGAAAGATGTACACAGGAAAAATAACATTTTGAGAGATACTTCTTGCTTTGCAAAACAAAACGGTTCTGTAACAGTTTGACAGGGTGTTTATAGTAGGAGAGAAAATATATTCTTCAGCAGCTACTTTAGAAAATCAGTAATGATGTTCTTTGTCTGGACAGAAGTACTGGATGACTGTTTAACCCCACAGGGCATCTTCTAAAGGATAGATTTCCCAGGCATGTGTTATGTGCAGGGGAATCCACGGTTACTTGTCTGGGTCTGAATGTACCAACAGGCCCTGGCTACCCGGACTGTCTGTGGGACAGCCCCCCTGCTCCCACCTGGTCCCTCTGAGGCTCAGCCCTGGCCCCGGCCGTGCCTGAGCTGTGTTGAGGGGAGGCCTAAGACTCACCCTGCTCCTTCTGGACAGACCCTAAATTTCAGTCATTATCTCACTTTGTCACCTTCATCTCCAGCTGATTGATGGTCCTCATTGGCAGCTGTGGCTAAGAAGACAGCCAGCCAGACTAAGGCCTGACTTTCTGGCTCATTTTTGGGAGTTAATGAAAGGAGCGTTCTGCATATACAGAAAAATGCACAGAAGATTATCATGCCTAGGCTAATGTTTGAATTGCTTTATATTCATCCATGCTGAGTATCAGAGAAAGGTGATTAAATCCCAAAACAGAAATCACTATCAACAAGAGGGGAAGGCCACTGTACAACAGGCCTAAGTGTTTAATAATTCTGGCACATAAATCATCAAGATGCCTAAAGAAATACATTAAAACCTTTGTTATGCCTCTGTCTGTTAAATACAACCCTCCACCAGAAGGCAGATATTCTGTCATTCAAACTTTAATCCTTTGATGTATCTTACTCATTAAATGTATGAAATGATCATTTTTAAAATTTTTATTATTATTATTTTTAGGGTGTTTTTAGAATTGTTTGTTCTTGTGGGAGAAGATCTCCACACAGGTGGGCTCCAGGCCAGTCTACTGTAATGCATTGTTAAACCACTTGTAATTACTATCTAATTTTCACTGCTGTTACACTGAAATAGAATATTACTAACACTGAAACTGCAGACTCCATCATACCTGAAGAAATGGTCAGCTATTTGTTTTTTTGCTCATGTATCTGTGGTGGAAGAAAAAGGCAAGGAACATCTACAGAGACATCTGAGAGCAGGGGTGTGGGCTGGTGAGTCATAAGCAGCTGCCACCAGAGTGGCACTCGGTGGTGCCTTGCTCTCACTGAAAATCAGTACACGCAAATAACACGGAGCACTCAGAGCCCCTTCAGCTGTTACAGCAGCGGGTAGAAGTCTTCCTGACTTCTGAAAGCTTTGGGCCAGTTCTTCCAAGTAGAAGTCCGTGAAAATGCTCTTGGAAACTCAGGTTTGAATGTTGAGAAAGAAAACTGGTGCACAAGAAAACTGGGTGCGCACATTGCGGGAGCGGCGAAGGCAACACGCTGAGGAGAAGGGAGCCCTGGTAGCACTAATGGTGCTACCTGGAGGGCTGGTGAGGGAAAAGCCTTCCATTCATCTTTTGAACAGAAATCTTATGGCAGCAATTGCTAGAATCAGAACCACAACATTTTTTTCACTTAAGCATTCATTACACCAGTCTGAAAGCACAATGGAAGCTGCCTACCACAGCACAGTGCTGGCCTGTGGCCAGAGACGCATTTCTTGGCATATTTTCAGACAGGACACCAAACTCCTGCTTTCAATGAGGCATGTTGATTTCAAACACAAAACACTGCGTATCTCTCCTCAGGTAACCTCCCACAGCACACAGCGGGTATAAACTTGCTTTCAAGCTTGTTTCTGTTATGAAGAATGGCCCGTCATCAGGAATATAATGCTTAAAAATGCCACAAAAAGCACCAAGGACTCGACCAACCACTCACTATATAACAAACTAATTTTTAAGTAAAAAACACTTAAAACCACAAAATGAACTTGGCCCTTTCTGAGATTTGAAATGGAGCATGTGAAAAATAACCAAATTTTTAACAATGCAAAGCACAGAAATTGAGGTTTTAACCCTACTTAACTGGAGTTTTCACTGCTTCTGAGATCATTGCATAGATTTAGCCACACTGTCATAAGGCCTCTTACATGTAAGTTAATGCAGAAGTAAAAGCAAAGTTCAAATTTTAAAAAAAAAGTTCATTTAAAATAAAATAGGAATATATAAATACACACACACACACACAGAGTTGTGACAGCTCAGGCCAGCTCTGGGTTTTGGAGAAATACTGAATGAAACATTTTAGTCATTAGGATGACTATGCTCCTTGGGTGCCACAGGTTCACACTTTTACACACTGGAAGCTGACATAGCTCCAAAATAAATTTGTTTTCCAAGAAATGTAATTTTTCTTTCTCTAGAAGAAAAAGTATTTGAAGTATTTGTGCAAATCCACACCCTTCTCCTTCTGCTCTTCACAGTTTAACAAGCTCCACAGATTTTGCCCCCCCACTGCCTGCCCTGAGCTTGCTGGAACTCCACTGAAAAACTTTTAGCTCTAAGTATGAAATAAAAGACAGAGTTAAACTCAGTTTTAAATGGCTTCACTTAAAGCACATAATCGAGTCCAAACTTTCTGCCCAGATAGATGACAACAATGTTTGATTTCATTCTGATAAAAGTAAATACAAAAAAGAATTAATGAGAAAACCCCAACATTTAAATCTGCTTTATCTAAGTAAAAATATATGCTTAATACCATGATTATGGATCACATATATGTTGTATTATGCTTCATTTCAGTAAAAGTTATAACAAAGTATCATACTATAACCCTAAGTGGAATAGAACACATTGAAGTTGTTTATAAAAAACCCCACAGACACCTTTTCTATCATACTGACCTCACTGTATCATTTGCTTCTGACCTCACAATATAGATGTGAAATTCTAGTGTTAAATGTATTTAAAATTTACTTCTCCCCTCCCACTGCGTGCTGTCTCACCAGTGTAAGAATTATCTGATACTGAAAATGGATATGGGAAAAACACAGAGAGAACTCAATGTTTGTTTTCCCCTAACTGTTACGATCCTTTCATCCCACCGACCTCCTTCTTCTTCAAAATTTGCAGGCTTGACTCCTATCCTGTAAGAAGTAGGTGTTAGACCAGAACCCTATGCCCATACAATATCATAATTAAAATGTTTACTTATGAAACATTTTTCTGAAGGCAGACTAAATTCCTCTTAAACTCCCCCTAGTTTCATTGCTAGAAACTTCGCTGGGATTTCCAATATTGAGATGCTGTGGAGACTAAATTCCCTCCATTTCCTCCAGGCAAGGGTGGTACTTCTCTTTTTCCAAGGGGAAAGAAAAGAGGTTATCTCTTCCTATACACTTAAATATTTTGGCTTTTGAAAACAAGTATCACTTTTAAAAGCCACAACATCAGGAATTAGCCACTTAGAAATACAGCATAATATGACAAGTAAAAAAAACTTAAAAGAGTGAAACAGAAAAATATAAGAAAAACTACACTGATTTGTCTTAGGTCCCAAACCAACTGGCAGAGAAGAAAACCAGTCCTTGGACCTGAAGTCTTGGACCTTCAAAGTGCTGAGCACTAAGGGCCAATTATACAAAATCTCTAATCACATACATAGCACTGAGCATGTCATGTAAACAAAAGTAGTCTAATGGTTAAAATGACAAAATATGAAGTAAAAAAAAACTTAAAAGAGTGAAACAGAAAAATATAAGAAAAACTACACTGATTTGTCTTAGGTCCCAAACCAACTGGCAGAGAAGAAAACCAGTCCTTGGACCTGAAGTCTTGGACCTTCAAAGTGCTGAGCACTAAGGGCCAATTATACAAAATCTCTAATCACATACATAGCACTGAGCATGTCATGTAAACAAAAGTAGTCTAATGGTTAAAATGAAACACTTGTTCAGTGCTCAATCAGCTCAGAATGCTCTGTTTCATTTAGGATGCATCAAGCTGATAGTGATAGTAGAACACAAGCAGCTTCTGATTGTCCCGTAACTCATCTCTAGGGAGTGGGAACATGGCACGAACTATGCAAAAAGAAATCCACATGGCTTGATTAACAAAACTTATATTTTCTGTTTGCCAGTGTTTCTAGAATGGAATGGAAATCTTCACCACTCTCCTCCCAGATCCAAAGGATGCAATGTTGACAGCGATAGATGGACACCACACATCCTCTATGTCTCTGTGAACTGAAGACGTGGTGTCAGCTGCAATGTTTGTCAAAAGGTGGTGAGGGCATACACTTTTTAGAGTACATGTTTCCTGGGAAGGTCTCAAACCAGATCTTGCCCAATGGCTAGAAAGCAATCCTGAGCAGCAGACTGGATTAACTGATAGGGAGAGGCCAGCCCCGATATCCACAGGGTGGAAGGGTGGACCAGCTAAAGCTGAATCACGTGTTTTGATAAAGATTGTTGGACTTGGACTTCTTCTAAATTCTCTTACCACCTGGACAGGCATAGCAGTCCAAGGGGTGGCAAGTAGCAGGGTGATTTTGGAAACCTCGTGGTGAGCGGGTGTTAGAACATCACATGGAGTCTTCCTAAACTCTGGCCTCAATGAAGGACGGTTCTGAAAGACAACCAGCTCTGGATTGAAATCCTTCCTTGTGACCTCACTCCCACCAGCTGAATTTTCTCTTTCAGTCAGCACAGCTGGGGACAGCCATATATCTCTGGAGACAGCCTGCTGGGGAAGGCCAGTACACTTAGAAGAAGTCACGTGAAATCTTGTGATTTGAAGGGATGGAGATCCATCTGATGGAAGGCCTTGTTCTGCTTTCTGAGATCCTATTGGAAGACCATCCGGAGTTTCAGGCACCTTCTTTAATTGTGGCAAGAGCAGGCTTGAATGAGTGTGACTGCTTCCATGGGAATCTGTTTGAAAAGGCTTTATCATCAAGTTGCAAGTTGAAATGTAAAGCTTCACTGAAGGATGGAGTTCTGGCATTTGGACATTGCACTGGCTACAGCCCTGCTGCAGTGGAAAAGAACCACAAGGTTCCAGAGAGGCATGCAGATCTTTTCTGCGGAGTGCAGGGGCAGCTGGAATAGCAGACAGATCAACATCTAGGTGTGATGTCCTGCTTGCTGGAGTTTTGCAGGAGAGGACATCAGGAGGCACAGATACAGCAAGCTTCAAGGGATCATTTTTTTCTGGAGAATTACAATGAGCACTTTCTTCTCTTTCTGAATATTGCTTGTAAGATGCAGATGTCGACCAAGTGTCAGAATGCCCATATCCATGGCCCTGAGGGTTGCTGGGAGGTCTGGAATACCTGGATGTCTCGCCAGAAGGACTGACACAGCGACTAGCTCTCCCAAAACCTTTCCTCTGGCCTGTGTGTGCCAGGACAATATCTAGCCTTGAACAGTAAGCTCCAGAAGACACGCTGCTTGGTGGTGAGCTGGCATTTCCTGGAAGATTCTCTGTGACTGATTGACTAGTGGGAGGATGCCGTGCTGATGCTGACATCTTTTGGAAAGGCCTGTCCCGCACAGCAGATTCAAAAGAAGGAGGTGGGGTCTTTCTGCTGGAAGACAGCATCACTTCCACAGTGGAGACGTAGGTGGCAGATGAAAGTTTGCAGCGATGGTCCCTGCATAACATTCTGAAGCTTAGTCCTATGCAATGCAAAAATCAAAGCCACAGACTCTTGCCTTACCCCCTGTTTTTAAAAGCAACTCCTAATCCTTTTTCCTTGGGCACTGGAAATTTCCATTCCTCCTCTGAAGCGAAAGAACGAGAGCTGAATAAACATTCTCCAGGAAAAAAATTATAAACTAAAAAAATCCACATTCAAAATAAAAATGCACAGCTCTTCTGTAGCTCTGCTACCACCGCCTGTCACATCTGCAAAGTGATATGAGCATGGGATGGGCAGAAAGATAAATTACAGAGCATGAGGCTCTGCTCCCTGGCTGCTCTGACAGTGAGACTGCAGACGGAGCAGGAGGGAGCCAACAGCGCCTGCTAGAGACAGCCTGCGAGCTCGCTGTTATTTCATCTGAGAAAGAAAAAGGAAAGCAGCTAACCTGAGCAAGGCATCTGCTTCTGTTAAAAGGTTAGAATGGAGCAGAGTGTCTTGGACACTGCTTCTGCTCAAAGCAAAAATGATATTTATGGTTTTTTCCCCTTCTCTTTTTCAGCTGTTGCTTCTCTGCACTCTGAACGGCAAGATCTCGGTTTGCAGATCTTAGGAGAATTTCCTACAGCAGCTCCATGCAACAGCACAACTGAATGAATAATAATAATAAAAAGAAAGATAGATTTTTGCCTAATTTTCTCCACATGTGCTCTATTTTCTTTAGCGTAGAACAATCCTAGGCTAAATTCTGCAGAAATCCTTCAAAAGTTTAAGTAACTTGGATGTAATATAAGATGCTGGCATAAAGTCAAGCCTGTCATACTGGCACACACAGTGAATCAGAGAGCACTTCTTAATAACAGTTCTTAGCTTAAAACACTCCTCTGTTACTTTCTTCCTTCCCCTGTTCCTTGCTGCTGGGGGAGAGACTTGGTTTAAGCCATGTGAAGTGCTGGGAAAATAAGACCTAGAAATTCTGGGAAGATACAAGCTGCTTTCTTACACACGTATTTTGCAGATGTAAAAAGTGAAACACACATGACTGAGCTCAGTTTCAAACACAAAAGTTAGAAGAAACACAAGGGGTGGAGAGGTTGCTTATATTAGTTTGCCTGGAAGGAATCTTTTTTGAATGTGTCCTTTCTTTCGTCTTTCCTGAAAACAGCAAATCCCAATATTCCCATTGGGAAAGTGATTTGAGAGCCTTCAATTGACGTCTTTGCTGAATACTTTTTAAAAGCACATTTGAAAGGGACTGCTTTCCTACCCTCTTGCTGTGTCCCTAGGGAGCAGAGTCTGTGTCACTACGCAGCCACAGTTTAACTCCTTAGAACAGAGCGCCATCCAAAAGGAACAGACTCCTCTTCTAGTTGTTCTTCAAATGCAGAGAAGCAAAGTAGAAATAGTGACTAAGGAACATCAATCAAACCACACATGTTGATCCATAAGGCAGATGGTGGCAGCTGCAAAAAACAGCTTCGTGCTTCTTGCTGTTTCTCCTTTGTGGTTCTTGCTATTCCTCCCTCATTTAGATGGGAGTCCTGAAGCACAGGAATAACCCATTTTAGAGATGAGAGAACAAAAGCAATCAGGGATATTCTGGGGATACAGGAATTCCAACTGCAGAGGAATCAGAACAATGTTGCAACTTTTATGTAGGGCCAGGCTGATGCATTGCATACTAAAGAGGGACTAGAAACCACCAGAAGGTAAATTCCTTCCTGTTCTTCCATGAACAGCAGCAAATGACCCTCCTCTTGCAGTGATTTGCTTTCTTTGTTGATTTCATTCCATAAATTCTTCAAAGAGACAGCTTATTTTGTATGTAAACACATGTAGTCTCTGCCTTCACAGCAGCCTAGTAGCCTAAACCTGTATCACTCTGCAGTCATACTCACTGTGGATAGACACTGCTCTGGACAGTGAGGTGATTGCCAACATTGCCAGGTGTCAAATCAGTAAAATGGATTTAAATACAGCAATATATGATTTAAAATGAGCAGGTTGCACTGGAATTGGTGAAGTACATCAGAGATGCTTCACCAATACTCTTTAGTTCTGAGGCAGGTGCCTTTTATTCATGGTGTTTTGCTCAGTGTTATTTCTGGGTGAAAACCAAGATGACAAGAATGGACACCACAGAGTCATCATGATGGAGGAAAGCTAGCCATTCCTGAAAGGAAATCTCTTCAGAGTATTGGCCTGATCAGTACATCCAGAGTAGTGAGAGCTGAAACTCATCCTGAAGGTTCACAGCTCATCAAGGATCTGTTTGTTTGCACCCTCAGATATGAAGAAATTCAGTGTCTCTTCTTCCCACCTAACAGCATTTACATGTTTCCTGATTAAAGTTGAGCACATGTGAAGCACAGTTTACCTGTACAGAATGTGCTGGGGGCACATGTAAGAGTAGTGTAGCCTTTTGCTACCAGGACTCACAACTGCAGGGCAAGAAGAAACACTAACCCATAGTAGCTTTGTACAGAATTACCTTTAAGGTATATAGAGCAAACCAGATGCCATAACCACAGTACCTCTTCATGTGGGCTGATCTCCATTTAATGAAAACAGAAATAATATAGTGGCCAACATTTTGTAGAGTTTACATTTTCCCTGATGATGCTGCCCATACAGGAGCTTAGCAATGATGTGTCACTGCTTGGTAGAGACTTGAGATAGTTATAATGCAAATTGTGCCATTTGTCACTTAAGGAACAAATAAAAAAATGAACAGTAGAA
This sequence comes from Chaetura pelagica, assembly GCF_000747805.2. Taxonomy (NCBI): domain Eukaryota; kingdom Metazoa; phylum Chordata; class Aves; order Apodiformes; family Apodidae; genus Chaetura; species Chaetura pelagica. Next base: position 5,654,855 of record NW_009953571.1, read on the forward strand.
GTATTTTACTCCAGAAACCTGAACCTAGGTGAAACTCTCTTGGTCTCATGTTTTGGCTCAAACTCAGGATGCAGGCCATACTTGCCAAGGGTGCCAATTGTAGGGAACTATGAGGATATGCATTTTCTTCAGGGAACGAGTAGCAGAAGGCTCCAAGCCCAGATGTTCCAAAGAGCTAAGTATCATTGCATGGCACAGCCCAGTGTCAGTTTTCCAAAAGATTTAGTGTCAGTGGTAAAGCACTGGTGGAAACATAGAGCTCTGCAGAAACTGATAGCCATTATACTATGCTGCCAGTATTCTTGGAGGATTAAGAATTATTTTTCCTTAATAAGAAAAGACCCAGAGGTACAACCTCCTTCAGCTTTGTTTCAACCCTTCTGTTTCTCAGCCTTCAACCCATCTATGTAGCTTGAACATCTCAGCACAGTTACAACAATCTATCAATACATGAATTTGCACAGAGTGACTAGAAAATGCTGCTGAATTCTACACTAAGTTTCATAATACTTCAAACTTGAACCTTTAAAAATAGTTTCAGGAATCCAGAAAAGTACAAGAAAAAGAAAGTATAATTTAACATTGGTGAAAAAAAAAATATTTCAAGAGCTGCATAATCATAATAAGAAAATCATTCGGTCCCTTTTAAATAACTGCATCAGCTCTCCTTTCTAATGAGAGGGCTTTTTTCACTAGCTCATCTTTCTCTACTGCATCAAACAGCATTGCATCAAACTGTTATTTCTTACAAACACATTCTTTCATACCTGTTCTCTACACTGCTATCAATTCCCCTGTAGAACTGAGAAGTTAATTGCTTTTCCTGGATAGACTCACACTGCCAACATCAATTTTGCACCAGTTGTATTTCCTGAGCACTAACCCTCAGCCTGGGGTGAGGTTTCCAGCAACACCTGTAAAGTAATCTCCCTGTCCTCCTTCAAAACCTCTTTACAATTTCCCTTCACTCTGAAGTCTACAGAACAATTTGCCAGCAGTTAAGCAGATGGCCTGCTGCAATCTGTAGAGCTGACTAATACTGGACCGTTGTCTCCCTCTTCTGTTGTGACTCTCCGCTTTTAGCTCTTCTTTGCAATTCTCTCTCAGGCAAGGATCATCTTTTGTGTCTGGTTCTGCACCTAAGCCCATAAGAAAGGGGGTGGGGGAGTGTTTGTACACTGCTACAGTCTCTAAGTGATACCACATTGAAAATAATTACAATAAAAAGTGTGCCTCTTCTACACACAGACCCAAGGATTTTGAGTTGTAGGTTAACAATAGTGCCCCTTCTAGTTTGGAAGAGTTCAAGTTCTTGAAGAGTTGAACTGCTTGCTTCAATTTTATAATTCACGTACCTCCTGTGAGTTCAGGAGCATGTCCAGGTGATCCCAATCCTTATAGAACATTTGTTCTTGGTGTGTTTTCTCCAACCACTCCTTTTTCTGTTTCCATTCATTGTACACGTTTTCCTTCTCTTCCGACAGAGCCTGCAGCTTCTGCTGAATCTGAACACAATTTCAAATTAAAAACTTATGTTGGTCTTTATATCACATGGACCAGGGTAAGGTGGGAGGAGAAAAGCTTAAGCATAGAGGTGAATAAGCCTCTTAAATTGAAACAAAATTGTCAAAAAGAAAGTAAAATAAGTTCTAGCACTTATACTTGGACTAAGATAATTAAAGGCACCTCATTTCAGGAATGGAGGAATGTTTCTTACAGCATATATATCAGTCCAAGCCAAGAGCAAAGGTAGGTAACTGTTTCTCAGGTGCACCTTCTAGAATCAAGTAATAATTCTCCATTATCTTTAGTCATAACAGTGCAATTATAGCATTTCAAATTGGGATAGGACAGATACTGAAGTTATCAACTTAAGCATTTTCTCCTAATCAGTGAATACATGCCTGAATATTAGACTTCATTTAATTTTAGCTTTCAAGCTTTGTATATCCACAGGCCTTCTATAAACTATTTTTTCATAGCTTTTTCTACAGGCAAATGACTTTACATCAGGAAGTTTTCTAGTTACTATAGCAATACATTGCAATATGCAACAAATTTTCAGAAAATAGTTTGGTCAGATGGGAGAATAATTTGCACAAACTCTGCAGTTTTCTGAAGGTATTCAGGAGACATGGTAATGAATTGTCAGGGAAGAAGTAAACTGGCAGGTACTGGAAAAAAATAATTCTGTGAGACTCTTAGAAGTTAACTGAAATATTTATTTCCATCTTCCATTTCTGGGGAATTAAATATACCAGCATAATTCATTGTAACAGGGAATGTTTCAATTAATCTTTAAACTCTCTCATATGTTTGAGTGTTTTCATTCTTTGTCAGGTTTTTGTCCAACCTGATCTGGTCTGGGATAATACTGTAATGTGAAGAATTGTACTTGTGTGAAAACAGTTGGGGAAGTGGTTAGAATTGTCTCCATTGCTCAGAACACGATGAATTTCTCAAATAAGCCCAGCTTTGCTTCCATGGGCCCTCAGGAAATGCCAGAACTCATCTGCTGCTGAGGCAGGAAAAGGAACATGTGTTTGTGCTCAAGACAGGTAATCCACGGAGACAAATGTAGGTCATGCAGTGGACACGTGTGAGTGCACACACGCATTTGCAGGCTGGCAGCATGCTGTGGTATGGTAGTTCTGGTCTTGAGTAGCTGAGTGTGTGGGACTGAACTCAAATGAGTTTCAATTACCTCTTTTGGTGCAATTTCCTCATCTTGCAAGAGTGACCGGCCAAGCTGTACAACATGATTATACTTCTCTTCTCGTGCTTCAATCTCTGCCAGTAGCTGTTGATGCTGCGTAAGTCTCAGGCTGCTAGTAGATATGTCCCGGATAGTCTCCTTGGCTCTCATTTCCCTTATCATTTCTGATGTCCATGAGAAATAGTCCCATACCTGGAACCCAAGAAAACGTGAAAGTTGAGCTTAGAGCTCAAGCTTCGGTTACCTGACAGGAAAATATTAGGCTGATTGTTCAACTTGAAGTGAATATTAGATAATAAAATCATAGATAAGAAATTATTTCAGTAAGGCTTTGCATAAATCTATGATTTTTAACTGGGGTGGATAAACCAGTTACAGGAATTTTTACATACTGTGTGAAATTACACATTTTGTATTATCATAATAAAAATCAAACTGTGTCGTATCGCATCATGATCTCATTTAGCGATTTTTAAGTGTCCTTAAGTGTTTTCTAGTGTTATTCCTTCAGAGGATAGAACAGTATCACCCTACTTTTCTGTGACTTAGCTTTGGCTGATACAAGTCTATTCAGAACTGAAGTTGTACCGATGTTCTAACATGAGACTGAGAATTTTCAGGTGAAAAACAAATGAGCTCACTGTAATAGAGGTGGGAAAAAGGCAAATCACAGGTAAGAAAAAAATTGCTTAAGCATATTAGATACACAGATCCAGCTCCTGGTTTGTGGAACTATATGACTGAGATTGGCACAAATACAACTCTGCAAAGAACAAGGATGTAGTGCTAGTTTACTTTTAAAATCTGATGGACCAATAAACATACTTAAAATATCTTAAAATGTCTGAAACATTCAGCAGAGCTAATTATAAGCAAGAAAATTCTTAAAGAAATCTCAGAACTATTTTCTGATTTTGACTGAAGAAATTTGTGCAAGTAAAAATATTTTGACATTTTCTCTATGTCTCTCTTTGCACTAGATCCTTCATCTTCACTAGTCCAATTACTTTAGGCATCTCATTTGAATTTGTAATACATGTTGTGCTCTTATGTGTCAGCTGGTCAAAAATAGGACTGCAAGGGACTGTAGTGGGGATTATCTGGGATGATTAATGAAGTCTTTTTATAGTTGAATTGTGTTTGGATTAGTTGATTCAATTCTGAGATGATAAATGGTCTTTTTATTTTTAAGTGTACTTTAAAAGACTGTTAGGTATAGTAACTGCTGGAGAAAAATGCTCTTTTCTTACACAGAACTAAGAACTTCCTCTTGTTCCTGGGTTTTCCACTGAAGGAAACTATGTAATAGAAACAGGTTCTTGCCAGTTCCATTTTACCCATGGATTTTTACCTATCATCAAAATTTTGCACAGCTTGCTAGGAAGACAGTGAACAAATGAGCCTTTCAGCTACATCAGTAGAGCCACTTTAATTTTCCTTAAGTCAAATTCTAATTAATTTTATTTTTCTGTCAACAGTTCTGTACAAGATAATGGATTCTTAACAGATAAAAAACCAACCAAACTTTCAGAAAAACAAAGTGCCATAAACATCCTTTATCTCTAACTGTACAATCTGTCTTTGGATAAAATATGACTGGTGATGGTAGTTTTAACACTTTAAAGAGATTTAGAGTGGATTAGCCTAATGTGCAGAAGCCTCTCATGCTAACAAAAGTATCATGTACACTCTATTGTGATCTTTATCGCAGCGCACATCCTAAAAACAAGCTTCTGGGAAGGTATTTTCCAGGTGAGCATATCCTGGATATACTCTGCTTCCCAGCAAACATGGGAGCAGAACGTGAACTACCCGAGGTATCTTTAATTGACACTGCAGTTACACCTGGAACAGTTCAAGAATATGAAGAATAGGAAGGTATTCTAGAAATCTACATCAAAACATCCTAATGCAATACTTGCAGCAATAGTCTAATAATTTGCAGTGATGTAGCTCAGGTGCCTTCACTGAGACTACAGACATTCACAAAGTGTTCTGTGGCAAATCACAGCTCAGTGACCTCCTGAGTTCTTTGGAGAGAAAACTACTGTGCTTTGCAGATGATGATGATATGCTGATATATGTGTGCCAGTGTGCATAAGCAGCTTGAGAAGTTACTGCAAAGACCAGTGAGTTGTATTTAATACATTTCATGAAGTAAATTAACTGAGGGTTATCGAATATCCTAAGAGAGAGAAAGTGAACAAACTTTTAGCCAGTACAGATGGTAATACAACATCATTTACCATTTATCAGTGGGAACTGCAGTCTTTGAAAAGACTTCTGCTACGCCTGCAAAGTGACAACTGTTTCTGAAAACTCAATTATCCTGTACACAGCTGGATATAAGCTTCCCTTCCCACAGAAGGTAAAGGATGTTCATCCTCTAACACTTTTCTAAGCAGCTACAGACACTTACTTTATTAATAACAAAGGTAGAACCTGCAGCCTTTTACATCAATCTCTACAGCTCAGAGCTACACCTGTGTATCACATACACTGAAGGCAGCTTTCTCCTGTGTACCAAAGGACAGAAGCAGAAGTGCTTGCTTACCTGTGCCTGAAACTGATGAAGCCTGTATGCTTGTTCCAGAAGTTTCTTGCGCAGTTCCACTTTAGACTTCAAGGCCTTCCAGTTGGTCACTATTGCCTGCTGCTTTGCTTTCAGATCTTCTGCCTGCTTCTTTGAGCAGTGGGTCAGCACATGACTCGCAGACTGGATCAGCTCCTGTAGCTATACACAGCAACAAAATAGGACAGGAAAGAGTCATGGAGATTCAGTTAGTATCAGAAAAGTTACAATAAGGACTATAATTCAAGCAATATTTTCTGTCTTAACTTTTCTCATGCTGAACAAAGTCTTCCCTGATTTCAGTTCTATGGAATAACAGTGACATCCAGTGTTTGTTAAGGCTCATCACAACAGTGTTTTTTCAAATACACAGGCAGATTTTATTTCTCCTCCTTGCTGTACCATTTATTACTTGAGTAACACAAATAATAGCTAACTGTACCTTGTTTTCCCCAGTGACAATATAGATTAATTGTGACTATATTCTCTTCATGCTCTTTTACCTTTGAAAGTAACTAGCAGCTGGTCTGGTCAATTCCAGTGTTATCTGCCACAAGGCCAAGATATGAGGTCATTGATCAGTGATACTGGGATAACTACTTCAGTAATCTCAATATAACACATGCTATGTTAATTACACCATTACATTTACTAAAGAAAAGGATGAAGAGAAACTCATACTCATTTTATCAATCTACTTGAAGCTAAGCAAATCTGTATACAAGGAAGCTGTCTAAATAGCAGCAGTTCTTAAGAACAGAGACTTTTCACAAGTTTGTAAAATGAACCTTATCCTTCTTTCTCACAGTCCTATTTCTACTCCTCTAACCTTGTTAAAAAATTATAGACTGCTGGCCCATCCTTCCTTCTATAATTCTCAGTAGTTAATCAATGCATTTTGTGTTAAATGAGTATTCAGTTTCTCTGCTCATAGAACAGATTCTAGAGTTTTCCTTGTAATGTCTTAGAGAACTTTGAAGAAGGTGGTAAACACATAATAAATCCTGGCATAATCACACATTTCTAACAGTGATAAAAAATATCCCTGTGAATCACTTCAATAGGCAGTGTTCATTATACAGTGTCCCTTATTAGTAAGCTTTTAAATGACCTACTTTATCATTGCCATGAACATGTTTAACAAGCAGAAAACTAAGGAAGATCCTTAGAGATTTTCAGACTCTCACAGAAAGCCACTAATAATTTGGTTCACAACACAAAATTATTACTATGATTGCCACGGAAACTTGAATTTTAGCTACACAGTAAGGATCACAAATCCCTTCCATTACCTGCTGCTCGTTCCCAGAGAGCTCATGCTCCAGGGCCACGTGGTTCCGCAGCTGTGTTTGCACACCTCTCATGTCCTTAGCAACATCATCTGGAATACTTTTGGATTTCTCCTAGAAGGAGGACATCAGAGAAAGCTTTGTTACTTTCTAATTCCAAGCAAAACACACTACAAGCCTACTTTACTAATTTGGTGTCGTGCAACTCATACTGCACAGTTAAGGACATCCTGAGTTACTCAACTATGATAGATAAAAGGAAGCTGGAAAAATTTGTCCTGGTACATCTGTCCTAGTAACTCACTTGTAAGTATCTTGGTGATTAAGCTACTCAACTGCACCATGACAGATGAAGTTTTTCCTTGATCAGAGAACACAGAATAATGTCTTACAGGCTTTAAGTTGGGAATGAATCTTGAATAGCTACTGCAGTGACATATAGTCAGTTCTTTAAGTAGCATTAACAACCAACAGTTTCAGGCTATTCTTTGGGATTCAGGTGGTCTATCTGTGAACTAACTTTAGATAAAAATTTAGCAACACATGCTCAAGAAAGATGAGTTAAAATGGCATAAATGCAAATAAATGTTACTGTAAAGATGAGAGAAATGGAGAGACCATCACACAAAAGGAGAATTAAACATTTATTGAACTCAATAAAGGTTCTGAGGGGTTTTAGTTGTTACACAGACATGCACTGGGAATACAGCAAGCAAAAAGAAAAGGTTTTTCAGCAGG
>NW_009953571.1:5662257-5704846 GCF_000747805.2 Chaetura pelagica
CAGCAGGAAGAGACCAATATTTCTAGAAGAAAATGGTTAGAACTTGTTCCAGGCTAACTTAGGTGAAAACTAAAAGAACATTTCTAACCACTGGAGAAGTGTATTTCTGTAACAGACTGACAGGCTGGTTTGGGGTACCAACAACACATCTTGGTAAGGCACTATAAAAGGAGATGTATGTTGTAGTTGTCTGTATTATGATGGCACTGGAGTTTGTGACCTAAGTAAGACCTCCTAGTTCTATGTTCCTAGGAGAGATAGCTTTCTGTAGCAGGTATCTGACCAGGGTGCACAGGGAAGGTTTGGCAAGATAACTGAATTGCTCACCCACTCAGTAGTGAAGCTTGTTAACAAGATGCAATGCAAGAACTGTGTATGGGTTGCCTGGGCCAAACTCAGCATGGGGATTAACCAAGAGCTGGTCTGTGAAGTGTGTCTGAAATGCCACTTGTCACTGCCACAGAATTAACTTCTTCATCATTGAAGTTAAACATGCACCAGGTTCTGAAAACCCCAGCATGTATACAGTGAAATATTATGATGCTTCATTTTCCATTCATGACAAAGAAAACAGGAATAATATAGACCCTGGCAGCATAAGAAAGTGAAAAATCTACCACGCATAACCTAACAAAGCCCCGTTGCCTTGCAAACTTTCTGTATACACTCCATGAGGGAAACCACACCTCTTATTACAGGCAAGGGTGTGGTTTCTTTGTGAAATTCTTCAGGATGCTCAGATAAAACAGAAGACTGAAGATTTTCTTTGTGACTTTCCCCCCAGTTTTCACTCTGGGACTGTTTAAAATTATTCCCAGTACTAGGTACTAAAATTAAAGAAAAAAATGTTGGTCCAGCTTTTTGCATCAGGTCACATGACTGATTGCCTGACAACCTTCCAGGCTAATAATGGTCACTGTAATCCAGACAAACGCCTTTTTCACAAGACAGTTCTTTTTTCAGCACATAAAGCTACAACGGTGTACAAAGAAGAGCCACAGGGAGGCAGTACACAGTTTCTTAGTCCGGCCTAATGACTGCAAACAACGTTACTATATTCATTGCATAAGAAAACTTAGTTCAAGCCCTGGTCTTCTCGTTTTATCCCACAGATCAGCAACTCCACCTGCACCTGGTTTTGCCAATGGTTCTCATAAAGTGAGCAGTCCAGCATCTAAGTATTACCCAGGATTTATTTTTAACACTGAGTAATCAGGTTCCTGACTGAGATTTTTTTATGTCAGCAGTAAGCACCCTGGGAATTCTAAGAATACTCCACAAATTAAGCTGAAATGTTCTCATTTAATGAGGCTTCCCCAATATTTTTTACCTCAATATGGGCCAGAGCATCTGTCAGATCTTGGTAACACTTGTGGATCACCTCAGCATCTCTCAGCCGTTCACCTCGTAATCTGGTAATTTCCAACAGCTCCTCCCAGGAGTTCCTACAAGGGGGAATGGGGAAAAGAACCATGTAAAACATTCAAACTAGGAGAAAAGGAGATTAACAGTCTGAAGAAAGACTGAATAAAAAAACAAAACACAACACTGACTTACCTCATTCTTCATTCCTGCCATTAAATTCTGTTGGAGTGATTCTCTGAGGGACAGAATGTCTCTCACCCTGCTCTGTCCATGTCTTCCTGTCTGCTCCAGGCACTTAAATAAGGTCCTTTATAAGGTGCCCCCCTCCAATATGCTTTTCAGGTTTTATATTCAGGATTTGAGTGACTGAGTCAGACCCTACTGTTTCTTTATGCTTATCTTTTGGGCCAGCTTGGACCAATGTCAGGCATAAAAAGCTCAGAACATATAAGTGTTGTTCTGCAGAGTAGTCATGGGATTCCAATTTGGAAATCCTTTTTTTTTTTTTGCAAAAAAGGAGCAGCAAAACTCCTGGACTTTCAGCTAGGTGATCGTGTTTCAAAAGGCAAAGGAATTTCACTTATCCCTTATTTGTAAAGCAATGTACAGGAAGCCAAATCAGAAAGCAGATAATGTCTGCATTATAGTGATCTATTTTTAAATGAGTCATGACAGCAGCTCTGTCTCAAACAAATCCTCTAATTGCACACTAAATATTTTGCAATTAGAGAATTGGGAGGGCATGCCTTATCCTTTTCTAATTCCTCCTCACTTCTTCCTCCTCGAGGGTGAATTGAAAGCACAAGCATTACAGAGCTAACACAAGTCTCCTACCTTAGCTCTTTCTGCTTCTGCCGAATTTCCCGGGACTCAGAAAGCCCGGAGCTCAGCAAGCTGTCTGCCAGCTGTTGGAAAGCCACCACTCTTTTCCCAGCAGCTTCCAGCTGGTGACGGAAGGTGTCATACTTGGCACAAAGTTGCTTTTGAAGGAAACACAATAGCAAAAAGACAGTTTGAGTGCTCTCTTTTCCCAAACATACCTGCGCAGCTATCAGAGCACAGCCAAAAGACAGGTTGCAAGCTGACCATATTTGGAGATGGAGAAACTGATTTTACCTCCAAAGACCATGAGGAGCAACAAACTATTGGCAAAACATGAGAATTGGGATGCAGATTGGAGGCAGAAATATTATTACCAAGGATGGAAAAAATATTCAACATTAAATTAATTTAAATTATTAAATGGTATGTTTTCACTTTATCAATGTAAATGTGTATTCTCTGAATAATGTAGTCTAATTTTAAGATTTAGAACACAAGATATTTTTAAATAAATTATAAGAATGATGACCCTGAATGTCTATTGATTTCTAATGGGCTGACATTAGATTAGTTTCTGTGCCATGTGAAGAGGTATAGCTGTAGGTGTCTGTATGTTAGAATTTGTGAGGTAAAAAATCCTTAATAGAGACATCACTGAAATATGTGGTTATTAAAAAAAGAAAGGAGTTGCTCTCTGAAAGTGCAGACATTTTAGCATGTAGTTGATTCATGCAGCTCAGCCCCCATGGTAACAGAATATATGTGTTAGGCAATGCTGCCTGTCTGTCATTACAGGTCAATCCTTTCTGCCCACTCTTCACTCTTTTCCTATCTCCCAATAATTTGTACTTATTTCTTAGTCTGACTTACACATTTTCAGGGACAACTGTAGCATATTTTCACAGTTTCACTACACACAGTGTGGTTGATTTTTCATCTGTTACTCAAAAAACTCACCAAGACATGTTCATAACTATTTCCATAGTCTTCAGACCTGGCTGTTTGTTTTTGTTGACTGATCCAGTCTTGCAGATCTTCATATTCTCGTAGAAACTCATGCAAGACCAGAGTCTCATCCAGCTTCTTCCTTCTATTGGGGGAAGGAGACAAAATAATACAATATAACCAAGGCAATATAAAAGGACAACAGTAAGTAATTTTCTTCCTGTTAATACCCAAAGCCTCTCAGCATCAAGACTCATTCTCTTTAATGAAAGAGAAATAATTATCTTTATTTCTCCATACTGGAAATTACATTTGTAGGATGAGAGCTGCCAGCCAGCTCACTGGCTGAATTTCCTAGAAAAGCACTGTGCCTAGCTGAGCTCCCCCTGGTTTTGTTTGTTTGTTTGGGTTTTGTTTGTTGTGGGATTTTTTGGTTTTGGTTGGTTGGTTGTTTTTTTTCCCCTTCCTATGAGAATAACTTTCATTTTTTTTCCCTAGATCTGTCTTGATCTGTATTTCTAAAGATAATTGTAGTACTTATGAAAATGAGAAGGGAATCTTTCTAAGTGAGGATGGTACACCAGGAAGGCACGTGCTATGAAAGCCATTTTAGGAACTTCTGTTTATATTGCCTCTTCAGCAAAATTGCTGCAAGCTGCTGCATCATCTAGACTATCTTATAATACCACCTCATGTGTTACAGCCTTTCACAGTAAATAAAATACCAGTTTTCCATCTGCTGACACTTTCTGGCCATTGCGCAAATATTGCAGGAAAGATGGATGCTACTTCCCTGTTTGAATCATAAATGCTTATCACAAGAGGTGTAGCCTGCTGAGGGAGTATGGCCTGCCAAGGACCATGCAGATCAGAGGTACAAACCAGAGCACCCGTTAGGCATCATGAGACCTTCCTTAATCATTAATTAATGCAAAACATTTCTGTGTTCAACATATAAAACTGTTTTCATCTTTCTTGATTGAGTATTTATTTTTTTCTGAACTTTTTGTATTGATGCTTTTGTAAGTTGTAAACAAGATTAGAAACAAAAGGTAAAATACCAGCATTTCTGCTAGGCTTAATTATTCTAATATTCAAACTCATTTATTTGTTATTCTACTTGCAGATTCCCACTGGTTTTCGGAGTGAAATATTTTGTGGAGGAAAAACCTAAACCGTTCAGATATTTGCTTCTTCCTGACAAGTAACCAGAAGTGTTTAAAAACCCTGTGTACAAGCAAACTGTGCTGTTGTAAACATCTTACTTTAACAATAGCAGAAAGGAAGTGATATGAAAAGTAAATGACTCATTCAAGGATAAAACCCTTCCTATACTAGCACAGCCACTGGGCATAAAGGTAAGGAATGAAGAAATTTTCAAGCAACATTAAGGAAACATTCCAATAACATGTTTTCCTTTTGATAGAAGATTCCAAATATCACAAAGAATGAATCCAGCATTTCAAGTCACTTTACAGAAGGATGATGAAGGGTAAAGAGGAAATTTGGAGGCTTCAAATCTTCAATATGTAGCAGGATTTCCTGAATAAAACGCTGAGTTCATGCTTAGCAATAATAAAAACCTCACAAGTGCACAGAATTCTAATCTAGAAACAAGCAATTTCCTAAATACAATTGAAAAAGGGGAGATAATGGATGCAATATGAATTCCAGTAACTGGAGGCAACTGGAGATATCCTTTATTGACTTCAGTGGACTTTGAATTAAACCTAGGATCCACGGAGCAATTCCAGTTTATACCTTGCTGCTGCCAGTTCCTGCAACTCCTGGAGTCTTGAATGAACATGTTCCTTTGGTGCATCAACCTCAACGTACTGGATGGAGCCCGCAAGAGGAAGAGTTTGAGCACTTTCACTCAGTTCTTTCATCATATTTTGGTAAATGACAATCTCGTGCTCCAGTGCCTAGAAGAGAAAAGAGTGGATTGAGAAGAGAAAAGAGTGGAAAAGAGTTGTCCAAGGTATGCACTATTTGAACTTTTGCAGCCTCCTACGTTATAGCCATTGAGAAGTTAGAAGAGGATCAAAACTTTCTGGAGTATGTAACGTCTCCAAGATTTGATCAATTTTAGATCATTTTCTAGCAACATTTTTTTTAAAAAAGAAGTGTACCTAAATTCAAACAAATTAGGTAAATCAAGACAATTAGAAATTCCTGATACATTATTAGGCAAAAACAAATATTCCTGGAATAATATTCCATCTGTATCTTTGATTCTAGGAAAAAAAACAAAGATTCTGAGTGCATCTTTTGCGACTAAAAAAGCAAATACCAGATCAAAGTCAGTTTTGGCCTCAAAAGACCAAGATGAGAACGTTCACCATTCCCCTTTTTCCTCAAACTAGATTTTTTCCAACCATATTAGTAAGCTGCACTGATCTTTTCTATCAATCTATTTATCTGTAGATGCATGTCAATAAGAACTATCCTGTAGAGGGCTGGACACTTAAGTACCAATGAGACAGAAAATTTTACTGCTGCAGAAGTTCAGGCCAGCATGCAGAATTTAAGCAGAGAAAAAATACCTTATGTTTCTTGAGGAGTTTCAGTGTTCCATCTTCATCCTTACCATAGTCCTTGCTTGTCACAAGTGGATATTTTTCTGCTATCCAAGCCTCCAGGTCTGAAGTATTCATTAAAAACTACCAGGTAGAGAGAAAGTAAATTAGTTTCTACCTCTAGCTTTGAAAGACTCACGTCATTTTCTTTGACATAATAAATTCTAAATGGAGAGTGCACTGTAAGATTTACTGTGATGCTTTATTAAATAACAAATAAGGAATACTTAATTCCCCAGAAATACTATTCTGCACTGGTTTATCAAGATAAATATTTGCATGCATTTTTACTTTTTTTTAAGCAGGCTGCACATGGAAGTCCAGTGTCTTTGTTGAAATGAATAGGGCCAAAACTCCTAACTCTCTCTGAGAGTGTAAGAATGTTGTTAGTTCCTCAGTATCATTTTGTTTCCAGAAACATTGTTGCCTCGATCAGGTAAAGATTGGATAGCACTCGAGATCCCTTCTTTTCTGATTTCCTTGTCATAATTCTCCAGTATGAAGATCCAGCTGAGGATCCATTGCATTGTCTAAGTCAGTCTGGGGCTGTATAATGATATTGAGAGGAAAATCGTGAGTTCTACGTGCAATGCTAAGGGATGGACACAGAGTCCAGGGCAAAAATTTAGGACAGCAGCTCTACACTGAGACTGCATCCATTTCTGCAACCCAGCCACCCATTCCCATGAATCTGGCCTCAAGTAACTGAAGTTAATATCCATCCTAGCAAAGCTGTTTTATTATTTCCTTTAAAATCTTAGTCGTCTTGTTTGTTTCAAGAAGCTGTTGTGTAAACACTGTGCTGTAATTTGTACCTCCTGGAAGCCAACTGAGTGCTGCAGCTGCTTCATTCTTTCCTCACAAGCTTTCTCCAAGCCCTGCCAGGCAGTCAAAAGCTCCTGGCATTTCTCATTTATTTTCTGAGCTGATGGGTGCTGGCCTACAATCATTGTCTTCCCTTTATCCAGGACCCGCTGGACTTGCTGCTTGTGGGCATTCACTTCTGCCTGCAGTTCCTGGGAATGAGATGAAAGAAAAAAACAGGAATAAAGGAAGGGTATGTGAGGACAAAGAAATTCTATGAGCTGCTGGTCCTCAGAAAGACTGGCAGCTGGTGACAGCAGAAAAGAGTGCTGATGGGAAAAAATATATCCTAGAAGATTAATAGTCTGGAGGATGGTGAAAAGAGAGACACTGTCAGCAGTACCATGAAAATGATTAGACTCCTGCTTCATAAATCCTCCCAACTGATCTTATCACCTGTGTCATGGAACTTGCAATTCAGGTGTTGCAAAATCCTGTGTTGCCTGTGGTTCAGGGCAGCTCCAAGGTGCCTTTCTGGCTGTGAGGAACTGCTATCATCAACTCTCCAGAAATCAGTGTTAACTTGGCTATATAAATATTTTGACTATGGCTTGTTCAAACAGTACAGAACTAAAATAAACATTGAATAGCTGTTATATGTTCTTCTAGAGAATTTAGCATACACATACCTCAAGACTGCATGATGAAGCAGTAAGCATAGAGCTAAAATAGGATGAGCATGAAACAATCAAAATATTCCACAAAGCAAAACCATTGTTTGTTTGGGGTTTTTTTTCTATTTAGTGTGAGGTATACTAGCTTTTAATCCACTTTTAACAGGAAGATAGAAATCAGAATAACAATATAACAAAATATAACATATTTTGCAGTTTCCAAGGGAATTCAGCATTTGCTCTAAAAATCAGCACCACATCGCTGACTTGTCTCAAGCCACTGGAACCATTTTAGCTGGGCTAGTGCTGTAATCAGCCAATGTCTGTCAATCTTGCCTGCAACAGCCTTTCTGAAGGTAAAGGTGAATGGTGGTGGTGCTGGTTTGCAGGCTGAGGTGAAATGCAATGTGCCAACATGCTATAACACACTTGATTACACAAGTTACCTTGTGTTTTTGCAACAGGCTTTGAGCCACATCCAGAGACTTCCCACAGTTGGTGGAATGGACAATAGGCAGCCGCTCATTAATCCAGTTCAGTTCCATGTCATGATAATGGTAGAACTCATAGAGATCCACTGCAGCTTCCAGCAGCTTGCGCCTCTCATCAAGAGGTGCTTGCAAAGACTCAAACCTAGGAGTCATCCATTAAATATATGTTAAAACAAAGGTTTATCCTGATTCTGCCTAGGGAATTAGGCCATGATAACAATGTCAAGATTAGAAAACGTTGGACACTTCTTTGCAGCTACACTTCAATTATTAGTGCTGGCTGCACGTACAAGAATCTCTTCTCCAGAAGGATACTTTTGACAAGTAGACTTGTATGGTAACACTAAATGTAAGCAGAGGAAAAGGGATTTACACTTCTTGCCCTGTGATGTTTCAAGGAACTAGTCACGGCTGAATGTTGGATCACTGCACTTAGAAACCACTAGATGACCTACAGATAAGCAAAGGACTGGAGGAGGAGTGCAGCAGGTAAGTAGCAAGGCCTGACTGAGGTGGGTCAACAGGCATCTGTCTAGGTGAAGATCAAAGCACAGTTCTGGTATGACTGAGAGGAGAAATCATTCCTGAATATGGGTTAAACCTAATGAACTAATAGACATTTTCTAGAAGGTAGAATAAAAAGTGCTATTTGTTCACAAGACGTGGAGGCAAAGAGGGAGTGACACCTCACCTTTTCAGATATTTCTGTGTTTCATCCAGAATCCTCCGGGAGTCAAAGTGATTGGTGGCCATTTTCCTTGCATGAGATACAATAGAGTACATTTTCTCTGCCAGCTCATGTGTCTCATTTTCCAGCTGTCTATGCTGCTTGAGTAGTTCACGGCTGGAGCGCAAATCATGACCTGTCTCAGTTTCCTGAATAACTTTTTCAATTTTCTCTATCTTCTTTTTGGCATCCTGCCAGGAAGAGATTACAACACACTCATACTGACCTTTCAGCGTTATTTTCTTTCACTCAGTCCCTCCCATGCCAGCTTCCTGGACAAGTTTTTTTAATCTGTATGTCCTTTCTTAGTAATATGATGGCCAGGTGTTTTAAAGAGGCATTTAATGTGATTATTTTGCTTTACACACTATTTTGGAATACCTTTCTGTCTGAGACACTAAAGCACATCACTAAAAACAGTCGCTTTGAATTGTCCTCAGTGACATAACACAAAATAATCTATCTTCAAAGGCTTCAGGTTGTAACTACACCTCAACAGCTCTTCCGTGACATACTGGTATCAAAACAGCTTCACAGCACATCTTTTCTCTGATACAATTTGCCTGGATGACAATGTACTTAATACAGTGTCATGCCTCCAACACCCAAACTGACTCCAAGAAAACAGTTATGTTTGCACTGCTTTGACCCATGCAGACAGTTTTGACTGCTTTCCCAGTACAGGATGGCCACACAGATGCAATGCTAAGCCCAAGCTCAACAGCTTTGTGTCTTGATGCTGTGCTGGCCCTGTTGTCCTGCTCATAACTTTGGAGTGAGCTTGGTCAGCATTGCACTGGGTTTTCCCTCCTGAAACTGTAGACAAAATGGACACCTTTAAATACACTTTCGTTTGGATGGTATTCTGTTCTTTTTTGTGAGTACCATACAATAGAGGAACCAGGCTCCTAGGTCATTCCTTCCCTCTGTTTCCCATCACCTCCTAACCTCGAGCAGTTCCATGAGCTGTTCTTGCTGCCCAGCTTGTCTCAGCTTGTCACCTCGCTCTATCATCTTGCCATACAATTCCTTCCACTTCTTTTGAAGCTCTGACATCTTCTTCTGGATAGAAACCGCAGCATAATGGTTGCCTTGAATCAGTTGCTGTCCTCTCTGGAGAAACACAGAACATTTATTTTTTTTAGCAGGTCACCATTATGACGTCTGGGACAAGATACAACACTTAGCTCCAACACTGCCTTCACCTTTATCAGTGTTGCAAAGTGCTCCTCATTAGCCATCATTTCCTTCTCAGCAGCTTCATGCCTTTTCAGCTTCCGTAGCACATTTGTTGGATCACGATAGGATTCATCTGATGCAATCTTGTACTTCTCTTCCATCCATATCAAAAGCTCAGCAGCATCACGATTAAACTCCTTACAGAAACAAAAAGCATTCCATTAATTTAAATTCTGATTCTGTGTGGGTTTGCAGTGCATCCTTGCTGTTAGGATCAAGCTCTGACTTTTTTTTCTTTTTTTTCCCCTAATAGGTAGGAAATGTGATATATTTCCATATAAAAGTTGTTGTTCTTAATCAACACTCATAATCGAAGAGGAATGATCTTGAACCATTTGCGAGTTTTTAAGCCCTCAGAGTAATGTCTCTTTTTTTACCAAATGTACTAAACTGTTACCTTTAATTGTCAGTGAAGACTTGCATTTTGGGTAGACTATTTTAACCATTAAGTGGTCAAATCCTCTAGTATAACTTCATGTCTCAGCACTGGAAGCTAAAATTGGTGCCAAAAGTACACTTACTATAAGTAACTGTGCCAAATTATTAACTCCCAGAACAATAATAAGTAATGAGCAGAATAAACTTATCCAGTGGCCAAAATATTATGTTGATATTTTGCATTTAATATCTCCATTTTTGTTTTGGTATTTTGCTATGGTTATGGCTTTGTAAGGTTTATCACCAATGCATCCAAGTGAAATTCTCTGTCTCAGAGCCAAAGAGAAGCTGCAGTAGGAATGCTCATCAGTTTGAGATTTGTCCCATATCAAAAGAAAGGGTAAAATTACTTCACACATGCCTGACCAAATCTGCAGTATCAGTCCTTTTACCTGCAACTCTAGAGAATCCAACAACCTCTGTTTTCTCTCAGCATTGCTTTGTACCAGCCGCTCCCACCTTCTCCGGAGAGTGACCATTCTCTCTTCAATACTATCGAGAAAAACAAGAAGTCCAATGCAGTACTAGTCATATTGGTTCCTCTTGGTTGCACTGTAGTCATGACTATGATATAAATGGAATCTAGTTCAACACCTCTGTGGCCAAGACTAAGGATATATGGCCCTTTCCCATGACCATGCTGTGCTCATCTGAAAAGCAGCTATTGCTTGCAAGCTGCTCAGGGTTTCTCTTTTGTGTGGCTCCACTACATTAGTGGATTGCAGTCAAGTATATTTGACTAAAACACCCAGACCTTTCTCTTTCCCAAACATTCTACCTTAACTAATACTCTTCTCTGTGATATAACTGCAATGAGGCTCTGCAATGGCCTTCTAATCATAGTACTGTTGGCAAGAAATCAGATCTTAAGAGCAGTTTTATATATTTGTGGAGTGAATTTTCAAGATGACATAGCTTGTGATCACAACAACATGGTCTTTTTGACCCAAGAGCTCCATTCTGACCCTTATGTTTCTAATTACTCTTTATGCAGAGGTCCCCTTGCTAGACTGCAGTTGTTCAAGCACAGGAAAGGAATTATGGATGACAGTTCAGCTTTGACAAAAGCATGAAGTAGCTACTCCTGAAGAGCTATTTACACCTGAAGTCTTCTGTAATTTTTTAATAGTAAACATTAATTCTAATATGTAATATTGATAAATGGAGGAAATTTTGGTTTATGTAGGCATTTAATGAGTTTAGAACTTTTATAGTGAAGAACTTTTAACACTGTATATGATTTATGATACAAGATTAATTGTTCTAGCATTCTCTCAAACACTACTTTTAACCTAAAGTATCACGCTTTTTTTTTTTGTCCTGAGAGCATAGAAGGGCTATTTAAAAAATAAAAAATAAAAAATCCCCTTTTCTCCCCTTCATCCAGCAGATCACAGCTTGCAGGTCAATTAATCCTGGCTCAGAGAAAGTTTTTCATCTCACCGTCATCAGATTGGATGGTTTATCAAAGCTAAATCAAAAAGGACTTTGGACTCACACATGAGATGCAAAATGCCTGCTCTCTACTAGGTTCACCCCATTTTCATTAAGTGCTTCAACTCTCTTCTTCAGCACCACCAGCAGTTTTTCAAATTCCTGATGTTGCTTCAGAAGGCTTCGAACAGCATCTACATGATCCTGCATTTAAGAAAGAAAATTCAATCTGGTCACATGCTGTTTCTGACACAATGAGAAAAGAAAAAAAAAAAAAAGAAAAAGGACTTTTTTTTCACCCTTTCAGGTAGGAGATATAGTGTGCATTTTGTTTATGCCTAAGGATGTTCAGGACTAAAACCAAGCAGCAGGTGTTCAAGGTTGTTTTGTATCTGGTTCTGTCTGATGTTTCCAGTATGGTTTCATTTTCACCTTTTAAGAAAAACTGCATTCTGAATTTACACCAGCACTCTGGCACATCTAGGTACATCAATATGAAAGGCCATTACTAAGTAAAACTTTATTCTACCAAGTTGACCCAAAAGTATCAAAGTTTCAGTTTCAGCTGAAAACATAAGAAAAAGTGAGATGCCACAACCTCCTCCCTCACTCACCTTTGAGTATTGCTTAGAGTTGTTTCTTTCCTTCATTTGCTTTAATGTTCTTAAAATGCTCAATGAAAATAAAAAGCTTAATGTTTTTAAAGTCAGGTTTTTACTTCACCAAAGTACTATTAATTATGTTCGAGCAGAAACCTTTTTTTTATTTTACTGGTTAGCCATAAAACAGATGTGTCAATTGTATATAAACCATATGACATGTACAAACAAAGCAACAAAGCTGCTGTACATACCCCAAGGTCATCCCCCCGGAGAAAGACTTCATGGCCTGAGAGAGCTGCATTGATACGGTCTCCTTCCCTATTAAACTTCTGCAATTCCAGACCATCCTGCAGCTTTTTCTGTTTCTGTTCCCACATTTTCTCCAGCTCTTTGTTCTCCTTGGTAAGCTTCTCCATAAACTGGTGGACATCTGTTGTCCTGCTGTTACTGGGTTGTTCATGGATTACTTTGTGCCCTAGCTCTTCCAGCTGCACAAATCTTCAAAAAAGAAAAGTGAGACCTCACTACATGAGGGAATACGAATTCTCTTTCATCACAGCTCTTTGCTGTCTTGGCAGTGTCTAGACATTAAGGTCCCTCCTCCCCTCCCTCCTTTTCACTGATGCACTGCTAGCCATAGTTGTGTGCTACAAACTGCAGCTGGTTGTTTGCTCAGGGATATGTGCTGGAAGCAGCAAGTGAGATTTCCCCATTTGGATTGAAAGCCCATATAAGCAGGCTTTCCCATCAAAAGGGAGAGGAGGTGGAACTCAGAATCTAGAACTTCATAACACTGCAGAAGGAGAACTGAAGATGATGGCAACTGGAAGCATAAGGCCTGAGAAGGGAAGGACGGGGAGAGCTGAAGTAAAGTGCCAATGGCAAGTGTTGGGAGAGTTTGTGGAACACTATTCTGAACATACAGCTCCTCCTTACCCCTCCATCAGCCATCAGGATAAGAATCTCTCTACCTTTCTTTCTGAGACCTAATTTCTTTCAGCAGGTCCTGATGTTCCTTCAGCAATTGCTCTGCAGAAGCCACGTCCACACCCATTTCTTCACTGCCCAGTTTCTCCCGAATGCTTTCTGCCCACAGCAGGAGCCTGCGGCTGTCTTGCAGGAAGGACTGTTGGTTTTGGGCCTGCTGCAGAATGACCCACTTCTTTTGGGTCTCCAGCTTGAGCTTTGCCAGAAGCCTCTCCATGTTCTCCACCTGCTCAGTGATGGCTCTGCTCTCTGCAGGGTTGGTGTCCTTAATCCTACAACAGTAAATAAAATAAATGCAATTTGATGAACATCTCAGGCATTTAGAGCTTGAACCAATACTCTTTAAAAAGAATGTATTTGGATATTTACACTTCAAGTAAAAAGAACGTCAGCTAAGGCAACAAGTGCCCCACACTAGCAAGAAATACTGATGTGAACACAGTGTACTGCAGAAAGTGCATCCCTGTGAAAGACTCTGCTAGCATTGTTGTGGTTCAATGTATATTCTTATTGTGAATGTGAAGAAAACTTAAAGAAGTAAAAAAAAAATAAATTCAATTTTCAAATTCAAACTTCCGTGCACAATTCTCTGCTCTTTTTCTTCCTTCATCCTTGCTTCTCCCAGTTACCCTCTTTTAGGACCTAAAAGATACCTAGTTCAAATGTGGAAGTAACCCCCGTTAGTAGAGATAATTTATTAGAGCCACAAACAATCCTGTGGTATTTATCCTCCTACAACAGTGAAGGCTGGAAGCAATAATTTCACCAATCATCCAGACATACTCAAGAGAGATGATCTCAGTCCAGCAGGCAAGTCAGTTCTTCAGGTTGCTAGGAAGAGAAACTTCAAGCTGCTCATTCTGCCACAATTTACAACATGATTTTAGAGAACTAGCAAATAATATGGTAAGAAAGAATGGGCTCCTTACGATTTTGCAACACTCCTCAAATATTCAATTTTCCTCTCTATCACCAGGACCTCTCTCTCAACCATAGACAGTTTGCGCTTGTCTGACTCCAGCCCAGCAGATGAGTTCCCTGGCTCCAGACTCATGAGCTGGACCATCTTGTTTTGCAGTAGCACTCCTATGCTCTGACAGTCCTGAAGAAACGTCCTCACATCAGCCACTCCAATCAGTTCAGCGCCTTTCTCCTCCTTCAGAACTTCCATGCTTTTCCACCTTGGAGAAAGAGAAAACAATTACTTGCATCTACCCTAAGACACTACCTCAACACTTGTCTTGACCTAGACAGCAGATTTGATTGATATCCATTTTCTGTTCAGAAAAATCTTGTATAAACATTTTACCAGGACTTAAGTGGGCTGAGGGGGTGAACACTAGCACTCCCCCACAACCTCATCTCAGTGCCACCTCAAGCAAGGGGACCCTGCTCATGTGACCAGAACACACTGGACACAATGCCAATAAACAATAGTGGTCAAAATCAGGATGTGGCTGTGCCTCTCAGTTCCAGCTGGGTGGCATGGTGCCAGAAGTATGTACAGACCAGATACTAAAAATGGTGAAGTTAAACAGGGTTTGTTGATCCTTTCTGTATTTGTGAGGGGCATCCTCACCCTGATGTTCAAGTAACCAAATCATCTGCTGCAGTACAGTAGAGACAAACTGCTCTGAATCCATCACTGTCACCTGTGGGTAGGTTCATGTTGTGCTTTAACACACACACAAGTTGCTGCATTTTAAATATATCAGTGTCAGAGGCCCCTCAGTCCTGAAGTAGGACATCAGGCTCAGGGGCAGCCTAGAACCAGTGCAGCTGAGAGCTGCCCCCTTCCCACTGGTGACAGTGGGGACAGATTCTCAGGCAGCTCTGAGGAGTGGGACTCACCTCTGGCCCTGGCTACCAACCCAGGCTTGCCCTGATTGCTTCCCTGTGGGACTGGCCCTGAACGCTGAGGCCTCCCCCCCCCTGGCTGCTCCCCATCCCAAAGTGAGCAGCCACGCCTGAATACAGCGAACCTCAGGCACAACCACCCCCCCACACATACCCCTCAGGCCAGTTCTGGAAGCTAAAAATCTATTAGACAGATATTCTCTCAGTGTAGTCTAGATTGGGCATGAAAGGTCATCTCTCTAGTTGCCCCCATGTGACAAACCTGTTTTATTAGTAACAACTTTACCTGCTGTTGATCTCTCGCAGCCAAATCTGGATCTCAGAATATTTGCTGGGACTGATCTTTCCATATTTAACAGCTAAGTTTTCAATATCTCCCAGCTGGCCTTTGCCTGCAGCCAGTTCCATTAAAAAGCTCTGAAGTAGGAAAGACACATGAATGAAGAACTTGAAGTTCCTCCATTTTTATGGACACAGTTCTCAATAATCTGTCATATCCACTCATCTCCCACTTTCACAGCTGGCTTCTCCATTTATCTGTCTGCTGAAAGCATACACACCTGCACATGTTGTTGCCCTATAGTCCTCCTGACCTTCCCTGCTGTGCACCCTGTGCCTATGCACGTATGTCTCACTCCACTGGGATGCAAGTGCACTGCAGGATTTCTTCATTATCTGGCATTTTTCTTCAAGTGGCATAAGAAAAACCACAAAAAAAATGTCCTTCTGTACCATGATACTTGTGCAGGATACCACATCCAGAGGAGAAGTTAAAGAAACATAATTACATCACCTTCAATAAGCTTTGCATAGTTTATATGAAAGAAATGTCTGATCTATGCATGGCTTCATAAGTTGAAATGAATAAAAAGACTCTCAGAACTTAATTTCTCAACTTTATCTATTCTCCCAAGGTCAATCTCATTTAAAAGGTGTCATCTGTAAGGAGGGAAAATGAGTACCTGGTACTTCTGCTGCATGACCTCCACATTGTCTGCTTGAGGCTGAAGAGTCCGGAAAATGTTCTCTTTATCTTTCATCCACGATTGAAATTCTTCGCAAGAGCTACAGAAGCGGTAATATCCAATCATCTCCTCCAGAGCCTTTTTTCTGTCCTGTGAAACAGATGAAGACTTAAGTATTGCTGTAGTAACTCCTGCTGTTCGAACAAGGAAAAAAAAAAAAAAGAACCTTGCATTTAAATTACACAAGTGGTAGCAGAAAGAGAGCAGAACATGCTACCTTAGGATCACAATAGTTCTTCCCAGAGCAACAATGTTTTCAAAGCATGAAAGATGCAGTTGGAGAGTCCTCAGCCCCTAACAGGCAGCAAGGTTGCTGTGCTAATTGCTTCTGATGACTGAAGATTTACCTCAGTCATCTCATGTAAGAGTCCCATGCAACAAGTTTTTATTGGTCTTTAAGGCAGCATTGTGGCACATGGGCGTGTAAAGTAATTAATGGAGAATGCAGATTATGATTGTTTGGGTTTTTTTCTGGTGTCAGGTAAGATAGCCCAAAGATTTAGGAGCTGCAGCAAGCAAACATTAGGGGGGAAAAAAATTACACAAAAGAATCCACTCTTCATAAAGTAAAAAGATTAGAAGGTATATGGGCAGTTTGTCAACATAAAATGTGTTTTGATACAAAACTTCAATGACAATCTCAAGCTTTGAGGTCCCACAGGATTTTGCATTGCTTTAGACTTCAATTTTTTTGTGAACTGCAAAGCATTGGAGGGGATACTATACCTCAGCCATGCTCTGTAGATTTTCATAAAGTGAATCTATTTCATCTTGGGTCTTCCAAATGTTCTCTGGGAAAAAATGAGTATCTGGACTGGAGGTTCCGGGAAATGCAGTTTCAGATGTCATCCAGGTTCGACTGAATGGTAGCTTAGTTGTGTTTTGATTTAAGTCACTTGAGGCTTCTGTCTTCACCATCTGTTAAGCAAAATTGAATTGAATCAATGGGTGAATATTTCTGATTTGGATAACAATTTCACATGGAGGGAAAATTTGGACTTCCTAGTTCAAATCACAGCATTCTGACTATTTAAACAAAACATTTCTAATATATGTTTGATTCTGTTTCCTTTGTTTTATTCTGAAAGAATGCACAAAGCAACAGAAAATAATTAAATTTTGTTTCAACAAGAAGTTTAATTTAGCTCATTTAAAAATATATTGATTCAGTAAAAAAAAAAAGTTATCATTATACATCTACATGAAGGTTGGGTTGGTTTGCTTTTAAATTTTGCAATTTTCAACAAACCAAGGAATCTAGTATGTTTACAGTTGTTTTTGTGGTGATGTTTTAGTGTCTGAACATTTCCAGTGCTTTTATTTGCACATTGATACCATGTTGTCACATGCTTTTTCATGTTTAGTAACAAAGCAACATGATTTGTTCTAATAAAATTAATGTTGGAACGATGAGGTAAAGAAAAGACCCAAAAGCAGTGCTCATAGCTTTCAAACTGGTTTGGATAAACACTGGGTGATCACAGAAGTCTGAAAGAAGCAGGCTATGAAATGTGTCTGATCTTAAGTCCAAAGTTCCCTTTCTAGTCAACGAAAAAGAGGGGCTTCTGCAGAGGTTGACTTCATCCCATGTGCCTTAAACATCCATCCTGGGATGGCATGAATTGCTGCTGGAACTGTGGGGTGGTTCATCACTACATTAGGATGGAGAATGAGTTTGTGAAGATGTCTCGATTAAATGTCTGCATATTAAAGCTGACTTAAACTAATAACATTATGAGAAGAAAGACCAAGAAAGTATCTGTAAGAACTGGTAGAGGGAACTTACACAGATGAGCACATTTCTAGGTTTTCACAGAACCCTAACTAGGTGGGCTTCTAGTGGCTAATGAACAAAAAAGTCACCTAAAGGTTTGCCTCAATTCGAATTAAAATTTCTTCAGAATTAAAAACGTGCTCTTGTTTATGTCACCTGGAATATTCTATTATGGCAAAATCAAAATATTTTACATTATTAAAAGACACTTCACTTACACTCTTCAACAAAACATGATGCAACCCCTCCTCTACTTACTGCAGCTGGAGCCTGCTGTGCTGCCATGTCAGCCTGCTCTTTCAGGCGCCTCATCTCAGCGGAGTAGGCTGAGATCTCCTTCTCCAGGCGCAGGTGCCGATGCAGCAGCGCTTCCGCGCTCGACTCATCTTTTCCATAGTCCTTGCTGGCCAGAAGGGGCTGTCTTTCCCGCAGCCACGAATTTGCTTCATCAACGTCAGCAAAGTACTGAAGGAATACAGGGAAGAAAACCCTTGATTTAATCCTGAAAGTACCGTATCCAGATCCTTCTTCTTTTGAAAATAGTGAATAAGGAAGCAATGTCACTAGATCTGTAGCTACAAGGTTACTTCAAGATGTTGTGAAAGCTATGAATAAGGTGTTGTATAAGGTGATGTATTTCATTATCATATCAAGCACAGATAATTCTCAAAATCACAGTGAGTAAATAGATTTAAGGGTTGTCTATATAACTCTGTAAGAACTCCTAAGTAAAACTCTATGGTGCTTATAAGCAGCAAAAGGAAGCCACAATGTGGATGCTGGTAGGCATCACATAATTCTAACAGTTACTTACTAAATGTTCTAAGGAGCAGTTCAACAACAAATAATTAACTCAGTCTACATCAAAAGCTTTCTTATATTTTCCAGAATTTGCACTCTGTCTGACTATAGTTGTGAAAAGAATAAAGGTACAACAGGAAAAAAGAAAACCCATATTAGAGAAGGAAAAAGAAGAACTAAAACATGGTAATGATGTTAAGCTTAGTGGACAGAAGAGAGAATTTAGACTTGGTCAAGAACAATGCTGTTAAGCTTTGCTCAAGCACCTCATTGGAACAACAGGTGGAGCAAAATACTGGGAAAAGGGAGAATAAGAATACCTGAGATAATGTTATGTGATTTGTGAATGCCGCTTTTATAAGAGCTCTTTATTTGCAGATGTGCGAACGTTAGTAGGTGTAAAAGTGTAGATAGGAATGACCGGGTCAAGCATTTTCTAGCCTTTGGGAAGTTCATGGTCAATTCAAGTCTTATGGCATGTTTCTTTTGTTGTTGGTTTTCAGTTTGTGTGTTTGTTTTCATGATAGAAAAATGTCATACAGCTACCCTGAGATCCCACCCTCAAAAAAGGCGGTATCAGCACTATTGTGTGAGCTATTTCCATTAGCACTTTAATCTTAGTGCAACTCCCACCACAACTCCCAGCTTCTGGGTGGAAGTGTCGATTTGCTTGAATGTAGGAAGGCTCTGCAGAGGGACCTGGACAGGCTGGATTGATGGGCTGAGGCCAACTGTATGAGGTTCAACAAGGCCAAGTGCTGGGGTCCTGCATTTCGGTCACAACAAGCCCAGGCAATGCTACAGGCTTGGGGAAGAGGGGCTGGAAAGCTGCCCAGCAGAAATGGTCCTGAAGGTACTAGTTGACAGCTGGATGAACATGAGCCAGCAGTGTGCCCAGGTAGCCATGAAAGCCAACAGCATCCTGGCCTGTATCAGGAACAGCCCTCACTGTAAGAAGGACATTGAGGTGCTGGAGCGTGTCCAGAGGAGAGATACCAAACTGGTGAAGGTTCTAGAGAACAAGTCATACAAGGAGTGTCTGAGGGAACTGGGGATGTTTAGTTTGAAGAAAAGGAGGCTGAGGGGAGACCTTATTGCCCTCTACAACTACGTGGAAAGGAAGCTGTAGGGAGGTGGGTGTCTGACTCTTCTGTCAAAGGAATAACAGGACCAAAGAAAATGGCCTGAAGTAGCAGCAGAGGAGGTTTAGAAGGATTTCTATACTGAAAGAGTGATCAGTCACTGGAACAGCTTCTCCAGGGAGGTGGTTGAGTCAACTTCCATGGAAATATTCAGGAAATGTGTAGATGTGGCACCTCAGAGCATGCTCTAATGGCTGAGGTTGAACCTTGTTGTTTTTGTTTGGTTGGGTTTTTTAAGTTGGTGTTTTCTGGTGGAGTGTGTGTGGGTTTTTGTGTTTTATTTGTTGATGGTTGGACTCAGTGATCTCAGAAGTCCTTTCCAACTATGATGATTCTGTGATTCTCAAATGTGCTGCCTGGCTGGCTTATGGGAAGATTGAGACTTGGCTGGCAGAGACATTTTTGAAGACTGACACCTGAAAGCTTCGTGACTCTGTTGCCCTACATGCAGGGGCATAGAGCAGAACTGAACCACATTCACGTCTCCCCATACCACACACTTCATCAGAGCCCTGCTTACCTGTTTGATGAGAGCTGCTGCCTGCAGGCGGCTTTTCCGATCAGCCACTTCATCTTGGAGCTGCTGCCACAGCTTCTGGAGGTTTTCTCTCTGCCTCAGAATCTCCTCCTGGCGTGTGGGGTTCTTCTGGCTCAGTTCCCAGCCCCTCCTCATCACATCTGCACATATGGCCCTGTGGGAATTGCACTCTGCTTCGAGAGCCTGGCAGAAGGACAGGAGACTTGTCAGCACAACTCACTCCCCACCAGCTGAGAACAGGTCCTCTTCTCCACTACTTGTAATACATACATTTCAATGAGCCCTGTGTCTTATCAATGCCTGTGACTTTTCCCTGACCCCTGAGACAATTGCCTCTTGGCTCCTCCCCCCCATAAATCACTGTCCTGCTTTTTTCTTTGGTGTAAAGCTTGTTGTGCAATCTTCCCTGAAGGAAATACTTGTTTGTCAGCCACCAGTTCAGCTCTCTTATGCCTTCCAGAAGCAACAAATACCGCACACAATTGTATATTAAAGTTACAGAGGAGACTCTTCTTTCAATTTTGTCATGCAATTTCTCAAGTCCACAGGTCCCTTCACTTTTTTACAGTGATTCTGTGCTGTAAGAAGGTAGTAGTTCATACAGCTAAACTTTTTATATTAGTCCACAGTAAGCACTCAGGGAAAGTAGTAATGGATTTGTAAGCTCACACAATGTTATCCATTCTGCCTACTGATATCTATCTTCTTTTCATCATCTCTTTACTTCCCCACATCTCTCCTAGCCAGGAAAGGTGGATGGCAAAACCCAAAAACTAACAACCTTTTTCCCCTCCCATCCAAAGTGAGCTAATACAAAGCCCAGTGTCTTCACTAGAAGCTCTACTTTAGGTCCAGTGCAAAACATGTTCTTTCTCTACACTTTCCTTCCCTTTCCCTCTTGGGGAGAAGTCTCTAGCCTACAATTTATTTTTTTTAAATTCCAAACACTGGTCATGACATTTGAGATAATGAGTTTTTGGACAGCTTTTTTATAAGTGCTACACTGACTGAACTGAAGGACATAGGTGTTGTAAAATCTTGCTGTAGTACAAAGACAAGACACTACCAGCAAAGTAAGATACCTTGTGCTTCTGCATAGAGGTTGTAATCTGGCTGACATCTTTTCCTAATGTTGTTGTTCTTGCTAGCTTCCATTTCTCTGAGATCCATGATTCCTCTTCTTTGCAGTCACGGAAGTATTCAAAAAGCTTCAAAGCATCTTCTAGCTGAGATTTTCTGAAACAAAGAAACAACACTATAACTCATTCAGAACCAGAATTCCATGGAGACTATGGTAGCTTAACCAAAGAAGAATTTAGAAAACTGAAAATCTGAATGCCTTTAACTTCCCGTAGTCATACGTGGATTTATTCATTGGAGAAGACAAAGGAAACAAAATTACATTTCTTTTTTCCTCTAGGAGATAATCACATGTTATTCAGACTTCACAAAAAGCAAGCCATAATAAGTGCTGAGACTGAAGCTGTTCTTCATCTATGAAAGTGAATTATCTCTTTGTGTTATGTCTTTAGAAATGGAGAAATGAAACATTTCAAATACTGGGAAGCTGTGTCTTCTGATTGAGGGATTTGCCATCTTAATCAATAAGAACAGAGACGTAAGCACAGCCCTACCGTGACTTGCTCGCAGCCAAAAGGTTCTGATACAGCTGATGAAGCATCTGAACTTTTGCATAAAGCACTTCTGGTTTAACTGTGCTACTCTTGCTGATTTCTGCTGTCCTCTGAGTGATGTGTGAGAGTCTATCATCATAGGAAGAGATCTGCGAGTCAACCAAGTCATGTTTCTGCAGCAGGTCTACTACTTCCAGGAGCTGCTTCCCACAGTCCTGGGAATTCACTAGCACCTGTAAACAAAGTAAGAAACAAAAAGCATTAGCAAAGAGTGCATCCAAAGACTCAGTACAAAGAAATAAGCTGAAAGGTTCCTATTGACTCTTAACAGCTTCTAAATGTAAAAGAATGATGTTAGCTTGGTAAAGCTAAAAGCTGCCTGAGAGGAATCATACTTCTCTTTCAATTTCACAAGCTAGTGGTAACAATTCAGAGCTCATACCTACTGCAGTGCAGGTAACAGTCTCTTCAAACAAGCACCTGTTTTCAAACCTAAGGTATTTCAATTGATTGAGCACTCAAGATAGAATTTGAGGGCACAAGGAATAGCCCTTTGCTCTACACCCTTCTGCAGGCCAAATGATTCCCAGTCTGTATCTGAGAATTCTACAATATCCCATTTTATGGTATGTTTTGATTGCGATGTTTGTTATTTTGTTTTGGGTTTTTTGTTGTGTTGTTTGTTTGTTTGAGGAACTTTCTCGCCTTTGCTATCTAAATAATGAAAATATGTACTTCATAGTATTTAATTGGTGTCTGTACTACCAAGTAGTTAAAAGTCTGTCCTCTTTCTAATGGATACAATCGTATCAATTAATACTGTAATAAATCCTATTGTAGCTACTTTTTTTCCTTACCAGTGTTTTCCAATATACTCAGGCTATCATGGTTCCAACAATATTATCACCATTAGGTATTCTCTCCTTACTAACACTAGGACAGGAAGATTAGTAACTTAGGGATACCTCTTATCTTCAATGTGAAATTCACAACTTGTTAACTCTTTCAACTTAGGTACAAGGCGCCCCATAGTCTTAAGAATTGTTCTGTCTTTAAATAAGGCAAGGCAAGACCAAAGGATGGATATTTATTTCTGCCATTACAAAATCAATATGAAATCGTAATTTCCCATGCTAAAGAGAAGACTTTGGGCTCTGACACTGTTGTTACACTAGAAAATTCTTACTAAAAGCAATCACTGTGCATTTACAGTGGCCATTTTTTCTCTCACAAGTTTAGCTACCTGAAAGTCAGACATACACCTTATGTAGTCCCTGCCTATATAATCACTGGAGGTGCTTTCAGAAGGTAATTCAGAAGAATTAGGTGGAATGGGAATAGGAGGCTGTTTTATTCTACTTTTGCTTTAACAATTCTTTGTTTGAACAATACAGCTTGAACCTGTAGTGCACTCCTTGTAATACTGTATCTGACTTTCTGATTAGGGAGAGCCCCTGTAGCACAGCCTGTTTTTTCTCACAGTTACCTGCAGTGATGAACTGAAATTCAGTTAGGCATCTAAGCAAAAATGGTATATTTTTTGTAGCTGACTCATCTTCTGTTGGCACTAGACCCCGGACCATGGGGGATTATGGGGGGACAGACACTGGTAGCAATGCAAGCTGTGTGCCAGTGAAAAGGGCTCAATACCTGCAGCTCTTTGAGCTCCTCTGTAATGGCATCAGTGTCCCTCAGGAGGCCCAGAATTTCCTGCATTGTACTCAGGGAGTGTTGTCGTCTCTGCAGCTGATCCAGAAGATCCTGCCATTGCTTTGAAATGCTGTTTTGCCTATAAAGGAAGGGAGAGAAATGACCATTTTGGACCAAAGACTTTGGGCAGTGCTGGGAGATTCTCAGTGCTTGAGGCTTTAGAGGAACTAAACGAACCCATGTAACTCTTGCCACTACTAGAAGAGGACAGGCCATGATCACAAAGCAGGTCAAAACAATGTTGTTATCCAATTAGTGTGATCACAGGGAGGAATTTTGACTAGCACATCAACAGTCATTGACATTTTTAATTTAGATGTTTTCTATGGATCTTCATTCCTGACTTTCCACATTGGTTTAATTTGATAAAATGGAAAGGCTTGGAAAAAAGAAGTGGTCTTTAAATGGCTGCCTAAAGTAAAAAAATAATCTCAACCACATAATGAGCCACAGTTTGATCTCATAAAGAATTTGCTTTACTCTTTTATAACCGTTATTCTTAGTTTTCCCATAGGTTTCTGATTTTGTCTGAACTTAGAAAAGCATTGAAATATCACAAGATAAGTTCTTTGTATGGTGTTCTTAGCCATTCCCAAATCAGGCTATATTGATAATCAGAGAAAGCATTATTTCTCAAGATTTGCTCCAAAATGGAGTCAATCTGAGAAGACTTTGCATTTTATCTAAACTATATCTCCCCAAAATATACACTGGAAAACAACTGTGTTGATCTGGGGGAAAAAAAAAAAAAAGCAAGCTATAGCCTTCTAAGCATTTTTGATGGAAGACAGGATTTTGGGCAGAACAAGTGTTTTCATATATAATGAAAATATATTAAAACTAATTTTCACTAGAAATTAGCCTGAGAGTTTGATCATTCAAGAAAAAAATAATAATTTGAAGATGATGAAGCATTAGCCTCATCTGCTGAAACTGTTCAGAGGTAGAAGGAATTCCTGTCAGTTCTACTCACAAGGAGCAGAGGTATGATTCATAGCTACAATTCATTTTTTTCCACCACACCACAGAATCTCAACCAATTTAAACCTCCACCACTACAGAGTCTCACAACCATCACTCACTTCTTCATTATTTGATCTTTGCCATGATAGTTCTCCTGGCTGATGACTGTGGCCATTTCATCCAAAGCTGTGAAACGTTCCCTCCTGGGAAGTACATCTGCCACAATGGCTTCCAGCTTCTTGCTGGCAGCCTCCATCCTGTCTGCACTCTCTGGCCAGAAGTCCTGTTTCCCAATCACTTTTCTCATGTCTTCCAAATAGGACTCACGCAGGGCTGCTTTCTTCAGGAACCTCTGGGCTAGTTGTTCCAGCCTTTCTAGCCTCAGCATCTCCTTCTGCAGCGCTTTTCCTCGGTTGTGCTCTGCCTTTTCCAGGATAATCCAGTGCTTTTCCACATCTTGCAGCATCCTCCCCTCTGGGGGCAAGTATGGCCGTTGATTGTTGGCCCTCTGCTTGGTCCTGATGTTGAAGAGGTGAGCTTCAATCATGCCTTTTTCTTGATATTTAGGGGGTTTCTCCACAGTGCGGAAAGTCTTGAAGTTGGCCATGAGCAGCCACATTTCCTGAAGAGTGTTGGGAAAGTGACGGTCATCCAGTTCTGTCACCTTCTGTTTAATCCATTTCAGAAGGTCAGAGACCATCTGCTCATATAGAAGCTTCAAGTCATCTATCTCCTTCAGGAGGAACACGATCTGTGATGGAAATATGAAGTTACAAGCCCCATAAGAAGCAGAATAAAGCAGGGTTGGTGAAGAGAAAACAATATCTTCATGAACTGAGTCGAAGATTAAAATACATTAATTTGTCTTGGGAAAATAGTGTTTAACAGGCAGGTTGCCAGTCATCATATTTTTACATCAATGTGTTGATAATTGTCACATCTGAGGCCAGGTGAAATCCTAAAATAACCTTCCATAAAGCACAGATAAATAAATATTATTTAACATCACATTTCAGTTTTTATTTAAGAAAGGTTATTTTTGGAATAAACAGTGTGTACAGGAGACTGTCAGCAGTTCCTTTGTGGCTGACTAGAAGCTAGAATCCTAAACTGAGGGTTCAGATTTTCTGTTTCACAATGGAAAGAAAACACTAATAAGCAATTACACCCTCTTAGCATCACCACCTTAGGCTGTAGGAGACCTTCTGACAAGGTCCTGGTTCTCTCACATGCCCACAACACTTTGTGGTCGTAGAATCCCTTCTTAATGCCTTCTGCTGGAACTGTTCTTCTTTATATAAATTATTAGAGAATGTCTTGTAGCCAAACAGAGGTTTGGTAAGGATTTTAACTCTGATTCAATATAAATTTTCCAAGTCCAGGATATTTATCTTTTTAATTTGTGGTCTAATTTGCCTTTATTTTGAGTTCAGGTAAACACTGGAGCAAACATTTAGAATGAAATCCATGATTAAATAAAAAATGTTAGAATAAAGTAATATTTTCTTTCTATTTTACTTTTTTTTCCTCCTTTTTTTTTGTCTTTTTACTTTATCTTATATTTTTGCTCTCCCTAACTTAGTAGCCCTTCTGCAGATGCAGGTTTAAGGCTGAACAATGGTGTCTAGCTCTACCATTTCCCTGAGCCTGCCTGCTATGAACAGGCAGATTAGTGGAAGAGGTGGCACTGAGCAAAGATTCAGTCCCTGCAAGGGGTAATCTGCTTTGACCTACCAGAAAGAGCACTTGGCAATGAGTAAGTGTTACAGTGTTGGAAGAGGAGTAAAGCAGCACCAGCCTTTAGTGCAGGAAAAGCAGCCCATGATGACAAGGCTCCCTTGTGTGTTTCCTGCCATCATACCCAGTTATTGCTAAAAGGTCATAGCAAATGCATGGTCACCTCACATGGGACAGAGAAAGGAGATTTACCTCCCTGGGCTGATTCTCTGTGCTGTCCTGGTCACTCAGTCTGAACTTAAAGGCTTCCCTGACATGTTCAGGCTTCCCTCTTCAATCCTATTAGTAAATTCAAAGCTGCCTGTTTGAGGGGACTAAGGACATGAAGAGATTAACAGTTGTTTCATTCTCCTTCAGTGTCTGTGTGTGCCACAGATGCAGGAAGACAGAATGAAGTAATAAAGACAGGCTGAAAATAAGGAAGGAGGCAAAACAAGAAAAAGAAGCATCTAAGTGGAAAGAAAGAGAGAAAATAAAAAGAATATACCTTTAAAAATGGAAAAAACAATGAATCATGACAAGAACTGAAAAAAGGATAGAGTAAGAAATACTCTTTTTTTTTCCCATACTACAAAATTTATGATCTATTTGATCCTTGTATTTATTCTAAAAGGAGCTTGGCGACCCAAGGACTATTTCAGGTTTATCAGAAGAAAAGTAACATCTTCTGGCCAAAATCCAGTCTGTCATGTAGACCAGTCAAATCCTCTTACTCTCCTCACTGATGCCCAACCTTTGACCAAATTCCAAATCCTGCTCTCATCTCATGTTTTCTTCAGAGAACATCACTGCTACCAACACGTTTGGGGGTCATTGTGTTTTTGTCCCAGACCACTTCATTAGCTGAGAAAACCCTGCTTTGCAAAAGCTTTTCACCTTGTCACCACCAGGAAGTACTAGGTTGAATTTTTATGCCTTCCATTAAGTAATATATTTCCCCTCTCAACTACACAGGTAGTTGACTGAATCCAGATGTTCAACTAGGATCCACCCTGGGTGTGTAGTTTTCTGCTGACTATTTGTTTGACATTTTTGACAAAACCAGAATAGGTTATTCTAGAGATACAAAATATATTCTCTCTAAGGAAAGTGATCTTCAGTGGAACAACCATAAAATTCCATCAGGTTTTCATCAACAGGATGCAAGTAGTTTTTAATATAACTCATGACCGTAAGTGAGACAAAATGTACGTAGAAACTGGACAAAAAAAATAGCTTTGATGTTTTTTTCCCTTCTTTTGAAGTCACTCACTTCCATGCCTTTTTTTATTTTTTCCTGCCCTTCATTTTGTACCTGAATAAGGAGTTAGAAAGGAAGGATACAGATTTTTACAGAAAAGAAAAATCCAAAGCAGTCTCACAGAATAAGGGATCATCTTTCCCATTAAATCAGAAAATTGGTGACTAAGTGTGCCTCAAACTGTCTTGGAGCCACATTAGTTCTCAAACTGAAACTGTAAGGTCAAAAATAGATTAATTTTCAGTGAGATAAATGCAGTCCTCTTTACAGATCAGAGAGTCTACAGACACTTCTCAAGATTCAAATGACAGTAAGAGGTCTTTTGGATGGTTGTGCCTTTTGATTCAGTTTAAATGACCCTGAAGTTGAGCTTGCACAAAAAGAAAAAAACCTCTTCAACGTAACTTCAGCTTTACATATTTAACTTTTAACTTCTGAAGACAGCAATGCACTTACTTTTGTAAGTCGCTTTTGTATTGTCTGTCCTTGTTTCAGTCTGGAGAAGTAGTGGTAATAGAGTGACACATAAGTCATGATGGATCTCTCATCTGGGTGAGCTACTGCCACATCCTCAGCATCCAGTAGTTTGCTGATTCCTAGCTCTTTCTCAGCAACATCAAAGGCATTGTTCAGGTTTTTGATGGGCTGGTCCTGCCTCAGGGAGCTGTAGTGGATAAGATCAGGCCTGAGCAGGGAGAAGAGCAGGGTCAGAGGGGAAGAAATATTTATGGTTATAATAAATTCTTTCAGATTATAAACCATAAACTCTTTATTAGACTAAAGAATGTGACACTAATGCTGAAACTACTCTATCTGATTCTGGGCTTCATTCAAGAGCATCACCCCTTGCCTATATAACATGAAGAATATTTTCACTTATGAAACTGAAGTACCACTGGCAGCAAATGTCTACCCTTCTCTTATGTCTTCTCTTCACTGAGGAATGAAAAGCAAAGCCCACTAGAGAAGCATTTCTGAAAAGGGAGGTGACTCCCAGTTGGGGAAATGACAGGATCCCATAGTGGTGTCCTGCCAGAAGATACAGCCAAACAATGGCCATACTTGTTTCAGTGTGTAATATTCCCTTGGAAATTCAATTTTAGGCCCAACAAAAGGAAATACCAAGCAGGACCTTTTGGTCCTTCCTTCCTCAGAGAGAGAATATCCATTTAAGAAAGGAGAGTCTTCAGTGAGAAAGGGCAAAGGGAAAATTTGACCATTTCTTGACAAATACTTGTAATTCAGACACTGGAACAACTCGTGCTGGAGCTAGAAACAGTAATGAGCAACTCTTCCTGAACTGACCAATCAGATCTTACCTGTGAGCATGTATGAGTGCATTGAAGGCCAGCCCATCACTCCAGCTTTTAGAGAAATCCTTCACATTCACATTGGAGTAGCTGGCAGTTTTATGCTGACACCAGAGTAGTAAGGCTTCATTGGCAAACAGAGCCTCAGCTCTGCCTCCAAATTCTTCCTGTGAAGAGAGGAAAGAAAAAATCAGTGTTAACAACATATAAAAGTAAGTTTGCACTCCTGCTACCAAAGATCACTGTGTATAACTTCTGTCCTATTCACAAATCGCCTCAAAGTCATGACTTGCAGACTGTATCTGCCATGAAGAAAAAATTATTTCACATGAAAGTAGAAGTTTTCTATTAAAGTAAAACTGAATTAACTCAGAAATTGTAATGTAAAATGCAGTTTTAAAACGTTTATTTTCTGCAAGTTTTGTAGAAATAAATTGGAAAAGAAAGCTCCGTTTATTTTCTTCCTTAGCTGTGAACTAAGTCAGAAACAAAATATAATGAATCCAGGTCTAATGTTAGAAATTATTAACTTTTATTCCCTAATACTTTCATAGGATCTTATCTTTCATGTACTTAGAATGCATATTAAATAATTTTTAAAAGAATACTTTTCTTTAGAGACAGAACAAATGAGAAGTATGCAGTTCAGATCTCAAGAGAAATGCTGTCAGAGAAATTACTTCTGGAGCCAAAAGCCAACAAAAAGTTTGTGGAAGAGAGTGAGGAACATAAATATCCTATCTTCAAGTTACTGTTCTCTGTCTCTTTGAGAAACTATAAAATGGATTCAATTACATTTAGAAATTGCTGTCTGAATGATGTATGATATTATGCGACCTGCGTCACCAAAATGGGTGGAAAATACCATCAAAATGGTCCTTGCTGGCCTGAAGCTCTAGAGAGCCTCTGAAATACTCTAATCAGGAAAAAAAGACAAAGACACTGTTTTACCTTATCAAGTTTGATAGATGAAATCTGGAATCGAAGTATAATGATCCAAATAAGTCCCAGGATTAAGGTTCTGTCACCATCTACAATATTCTCAGGACCAATCACTTTTACTTGTACCTGCTAATAAACCAATATCCATTCAGCATACAAGTACTTATGTCCAGCTCTCTGAAGGAGGTACCTGTTATTTTCAATAACAAGCTGTGATTGAAGAGGCTGTTCAGATTGTTTTCTTAAGGAAAAAAGTTTTATGTGATCTCTTCATTTGTCTATCTACCTGCAAGCTCCCATGTTCACACCCTAGTTTTTACATGCACCAAGGATGAGTTTCAGCAAAAGCATGGCAAAGGGACCATGGTCTCAAAGGTTTAAAGTTCCTAGAAGGGCTTTGAAAATGGGTGGTTAAGGGAAGAAACATAAGATAATTAAGAATTAAACATCAAGAAACACAATTCAGTGCTCATCTCCTCCAAAGGAGTGGTGGCAGGGCAAACTCAGATACCATCTCCTCTGTCTGCTCTCCAGCCAGCTAGTCAGAATGTAGTTCTTGTGTTCACCCAGCAGTATAAACAACTTAGTAAACAAGCCATGGCTGCCTTCTCCACTAGTATTGGAGCAGTAAACAGGGTTGTAGCTGATGCCAACAAGGCATATCTGCTATACTAGTGCCTGCTATCTACTTGATCCCATCTCTGGAGGCTGAATTCATGTGACAAGTGATGGTTGGCTGGTCCAGCTGGCACAGCCTGGATGTGCACTTACCACTGGGCCTTACACAGTGTGTACCCTTAGCAGGCATGTGTCAAAGGAAGCCCCATGTTGTATTGTAATGATTTTGTAATAAGCAAAAATCCAGACAACATAAGCTTTTCCACATCTGCTGCTATGAAACCCCTGTGCTTCTTCAGAATTCATAGCACAGTTTTGTGTGATGGTTCTTCCAGAGAGGTGTACAACAAGTTCCTCGCTTAGAAAAGAAAATACATCACACACTATCTCTTAGCTGAAATATGATGGCACAACTGGAATAAATAAAGCTGCTGCAATGACTTGCTGAAACTATTAAAGCTCTAAAAATCTCCTTTTATACCAGGTAGCTTCACCTCTGCCTAATAATGTTTGGTCTCCCCCAACATCCAGGAAAACATAACATTGAGAAAGACATAAAAAATGCAGCACACTTTCATTTAGGTGTGACTCATTTGATGGGCATGTTAGCTCTTTGTAAGTAATGATATTCAAATAACAAAGAAATTCAACTTCTTCGTTTAATAAAACCCTTGGCCTGTCTTCAAAGAATATCTTAAAGTGTCTTTGAGGGGAAATCATAACGAATATAATATTATAATAAGTAGCATCCATAAGATATTGTGATCTCTCATATTAATATTAACTTACCTTGGATTTCAGAAATGTGATGGCTTTGCTGTTGTTCTCCAGAAAATGCACTCTCATCTTTCCCCTGTTTGGTCTGGGCAAAGCTTCTCCAGAGAGAAACTCCAGGAGTTGCATGAGAGAGATGCCATCCTTCAAGTCTGTGTAAATATCTTGTATCTCAATCTTCACCTGCAAATACCAGTCAGACAATATAGACCCTGGCTGAACGTTTGGTCCACAGAACCTTTTACCTCTTAATACCAAACAAACAACACATTCTTGCTTGTTTCACTGAGTCTTCTGTATGACAGTGCCTATGTGCAAGAAGTGATGAATCTTAGTTCACAAAAAATGGATGCTCAAAAGGACTAACATTATGTATGAAAGTAAGCTGAAGCTAAAAAAGAGCCACAACTACCACAACTGGCAAATAATGAAAAAAAGCAGCAGATTTTGAAAAACAGAAAAACCCCAGCATTTTCAGAGTCAAACATCTGGAAGTGTTGACATTTTTTATTTCAATTTAAATTAATCTTTTCAACTTTTTCTTCTGAGTAATGCATCTCATTTTAAAATTGAACTGATAAACCCATTCAATTACTCAGTTATTACTACATAGTCTCAACAAAGTCTGCCACATCCTGCTCAGACCTGTGCTACCACCCAAAATCACCATGTTTTTAGCCAGTCTCACACTAAGTGGAAGATTGAGATCTTTTACAAAAGTGTATTTCATTTTTGCCAGTAGTGAGGTCACCCAGTGCTTTGGTGATAAACATGACATACTGTGTACTCTGACCCAACAAGAGCTTGCCTTGGGTGTTTCCTTTTGGCCTTATGCCACTAGTCATCAAGAAGTGACATTAAAACCATGCCACATACCCAGCAATAATTTACTGATTTTGAAATCACAGTAAGTAATCTTTTGTCTTGAAAAGAAATAAATACCTGAAGTTAAGTAGTGGCTTTTATAATTCAGACAACAGTTACATGTAGGGGGGGAAAACACAAGTAAGAGACATGCACTTTTTCATTCCTGACCAATTACTAATCAGTTTAACAGACCTTTTCTCCAGAGAAAGAAAATAGCACTGAAAGCATAAACGCAACTCAGAGAGACTTTGAGTCTATACTGTGTGTGGAACAAGAATGTGTAACTTTCTCTGATTATCGCAATGAAAAACTCCCTGTTTAGTTGCTAACTTTCTTTGGGTTTGCATATTAAGTGACCTTAAAATTCTGCCCATAGCATATTACCATAAAAAAAGTTACAGCTGTTACAGTCTGTGACCTTTCCATAAATGAAGAATAGCTCCACTTAGATCTTTAAAGAGACAGACTTCATGTACCTGCTTTATGCCTCACCCAGCAATAGTTTTAATAGCTGTGTTGAATCATTCCTCTCATAAAGATACCAATCATAGCTTGCTAAACAAATTCAATCCAATAACACCCATCTAGTGCTAGACTTGAAGTGGTCATCAGTGCAACTAAGAACACTGCAGTATCCTGTGGTATGATTCAATCATGTTAAAATGTGTGTTGAAAAGTTGAGACTGCCCTGCTGAGAAGACCATGATAAGCTGTTGGTCTCTGCACCATAAAGCTCTTGCAAGTTTTCCCCCCATGATTTTATGATACACGAACAAGTACTGAGCATATAGTTAAGACTGACATTTTGGTCTTTGAACTCGAAGGTGTTTTTGAAATGAGAAAGTATATATATTCATATATATTTATAGCTAAATAGAAATAATTTCCTATACCATCAAAACCTAATTTTCTGTAGATGGCAAAATGAGTCTTGCAGTTCTCTTGTAGTAAGAAAAACAAATTTAAGCTTCTTGTGCTTCAGGCTGCCTTTGCACAAATCTTAGAACATTACACTGAAAGAAATGCATCTAGTACTGAAGTATCATACAACAGTGATGAGCTAGAACAGAAACAAGAGGCCTGGTCCTGCTTGGTGTCACCAAGATCCACTTTCTTTAATATAAGCTAAAGACTCTAGAAAAGGGAATTGGTTTTGGATAGTGTCATTCCCTACTGCAAAACAGCTACATAATTTGTGCCCGACATTAGTTTATCTGCATTAAATCTGGAGACTATTGGAATATTTTTTAGTTATCTTGTACACAATAATCAACTATACAACTGTACACTAGCTCTGAGACTTTTTGGTAGTCTGAGACTTACTGAAAACAAACTCGTCTGTACTTGTATGGTAGTATGTCTAAACTTGCCAGACTTAAGGCACATTTTTTCAGAGCCATTGAACAGCAACTCAAGCTGGACTGATCAGGCAAAGCAGAAGGTCTTAGATTTTGGGCAGGCAATGAAGAACAGCATTGCTTGGGGAAATCCAGACACCTGCACATGATTTACTTGCAGGCAAAAGAAGATCAAATAAAGATCTTCCTCTGATTTGATCACCGTGGTACAGTGGACATCACAATATGACAGGGTTATGAAGTCTACAAAAGTGAACCCTGATTTCAGCAAAAACTGGTAACATGAATAGGGGGGATGGATGTAAGATAACAGATAGAGGCTGGAGCACGCTGCTTAGTCAAAGCCTACCTTGCTTGCATATATGTGTAACAACAACACTCAGGAAAAGATGTAAAAAATAGCATTAAAAAAAATACAGTGAGTGAAATAAATAAAAAACATTTCTAAATCCATAAATTTAAGGAACTACCTACATTATTCCTGGAGAAGACATTGTTCATCCAGTTGGTGAAGGTTTTCTTTTGCATGGACATACGCTGCTCCTGCAGCTTTTTTATGTGATCTTTTTCATATTCGGTACCCATGGTCACCTAGGAAGTTAGAAAATGTAGTGAGGTGCTCAGTGCTGAAGAGATCTGCCCAGTCAGCTACTAAAAACAGTAACATGCCCACTGTATGTACACAACCGAGCCCTAATGGATACAAGATTCAATACCACATCCAGTATAATTCCTTCATTTCTTTTTGTTTGTACTTTGCACTTTATTTTCACTCAACTTTATTTTTAACTTGCTTGAGGTCTCTCTTTAAAATATATCTGTCTCTAGTTTCAAGATGAAAATGTGACTTGTATCTATGCAGTTTTACTTTCTTTCAATCTCTTCCCAGTCACTTCATGCCATGAGGAGCACCATGATCTGAAAAGCATCAGTAACCTCCTTGGGTATGCTGGAAGCTTGTGACAGAGAACTGGTATTAGACCCTGCCAAAAAAAGAGAGATCTGCAAATCACTCCCAATGCAGTGCTTGAAAGTGAGTTATTTTCTCAGAGGACTGTTCGAGATGCTGCTGTTAGGCTTCAGACCAGAGTATTTCCAACAAAAATCAAATAGCCGCTTAGAATGGAGATGGAACAACTAGATTCTTTCCTCTCATGAGTCCAGTATCTGCATATCTGTCACTGTAAAGACAGGGACACAAGTTCATAATCACATGGATAAGGTCCTGGGCTGGCAATTGGAAAGTGTTACTCCTCTTTCATAGGCTGAGATTCGTCAGCTTCATCCATATCAATGAAAAGTCAGGGTTATAGTTCAGGAAAATTAGAAAAGAGGAGTCTTCCCTTTACAGCCTGAGACACAATAAGCTGGATTTCAGCTCAAGTGCACAGCTCCTTTGGAGTAATTTGTCTTATGCCTTAAATCTGCAACAGCAGTGATCTTGCTGTTATGAAGGCAAGAGAATGACCTAAAAAAAAGTAGTTCTGGTTTGATGGGGTTTTTCTGTAACAGGGAAGGGCCACAGGTAAGAAGTTGAGAAGCTCCACCTGCTCCAAAACCAGCCAAGGAGCCATTAGAAGGACTTGAATAGAAGCACCTCAGCGATTAACATATGAAAGAACTGAGATAAGAGCTGAGCAGGGAAGCACTTGAGGGGAGAAGAGCTGTGCTGGGGAAGGAGGGCGGTGCTGGTGGTTGGTGAGGAAGAAGGGGAAGAAGGTGCCCAAGCAGATGTTTCCTTGCAACCCATGGCGAGATGTCAGGCTGTCACCCTGCACTCATGGAGGAATGTGGTGGAACATTCCCTGGAGGCACTAGGAGGGGTGAACTTGGCCAGTGAACTTGGATTTTGTGGCCAGAGGATTTGCTGCCAGTGGACTCTTGTTTGTGCAGCCGTGGAAGACCCGAAGCAGCCCCTGACTCTGTGGGAAGCCCAGGCTGGAGCAGCTCCAGACCTCGTGGGAAGGACTCATGCAGAAGAGGTTCATGGAGGACTCTCTGCCATGGGAGGGACCCCATGGGGAAGCAGGGAAGGACTGTAAGGAATCCTTCTTCCTGAGGAGGAAGGGGCAGCAGGAACCAGCAGCCTGTGAAGTGACTCTCAACCCCGTCCCTGTCCCGCTGGGGGAAGGAGGGAACGAGGAACAAGGTAATTCGGGCCCGGGAAGAAGGGAGGGGTGGGGGTCACGTCTCCGCTCTGTGCTGTGTCTCTGTACGGCTGAGTCGTGTGAAATGAAATTACTGTTTTTTCCCCAAGTTGAGTCTGTTTTGCCAGGGACCTTAATGGGTGAAGAACCCTCCTTGTCCTTTGTCTTGATCCATGAGCTTTGTCCTCCTCATCCCATTGTGTGCGTGGGGA
Source organism: Chaetura pelagica (assembly GCF_000747805.2). Taxonomy (NCBI): domain Eukaryota; kingdom Metazoa; phylum Chordata; class Aves; order Apodiformes; family Apodidae; genus Chaetura; species Chaetura pelagica. The sequence continues at coordinate 5,698,014 of NW_009953571.1, forward strand.
GTTGAGTGAGCAGCCATGGGGCTGTTCCTTTGTTGTCGTGTTGGGCCCAAACCACAACAAAAAATTAAATTAAAAAGCAGTGTAAAACCCATAGCTACAGACATATTTAGTGACCAAACATCATCTACTTGGACTACTGCCATAATTATAAGTATTACCTAGATATCAGCCTAGCACCGAAACCAGGAGACCAGTTGTAATGATGGAAGAGGAGAAATGTCTACTGCTGTCAACCTACTGCAAAGAGAGAAGGGAATGAAAAATTAATAAGTTGATGAACTGTAGAGGTGTGGAGTCAGGTGACCTGTTTCCCAAATACTCTGTGTCCATTTTGCAAACGCCTGGATCTGGGCTACTGTGGGTTCTGTGCCATTTTAATTCATAAAACATACTGAAATACCCAAACCTTCACCTGTCCTAGCGTGAGAAGACAAGTAACAAGGAACTAACAACAGCAGCCACTGCAAATGGGAAGTTGCTTGCCTTGCTCTTATAAATATTAAGAATTTTGTAATTTTACAAGATTAAAAGGTGTGGGAGGTGCAGAAGCAATAATTTGTTACTGAATTTTGTCGTTTTTTGTTGTGTTGGTTTTTTTTTTTTGCAGCTGTTTCTTAACCCCCAGTGCTTGACTTCTTCAAAACAAGGACAGCATTGAAGCCTGACAGTTCAACAACAACACAGGGAAGAGTCACGACCATAGATGAAAACCTTATGAAAGGAAGAATTTGCAAAGTATGAGATGGAACTATAAAGAAGAACCTCACAATATTTTCTGATCTTTTGGGCTAGTTCAGCACTGCCTACTTTCTCTATCTGGTGAGCAGAAGATATTCAAAGAATTGCCTTTCCCTGCCAGAGGTGTGATAATAACTCACTGCCATGTAATAATCCCATATAGTTAACCCATACCATCATGCCATTTCTGAATTTGTCAGATGATTCTCAGCATGTCTGTGGACTCCTCTTTTTTAAAAGGATTGTTACCCAAGTATTTCAGCCACCCTGAACAATAACCAAAGTGATTTAAATTACATGCAAAGAAAGCTTATTTGTTGAGCTACTGCCTCACACAACAGCTCACCTGTTTTATTAAATTGTTAGAAATGCTCCCTGCATCAGCAGATGATTACCTGAAGACAGATCTGTAATAGATTATCTGCATTTGCAGGATGCCAAGGCAGCACCAAGAGCCAAATCTAGCTATAATGATACATTACAGAAAAAAATAAATAATCAAAGAATATAAAAAAAAAATTACTTACTTGAGTCTGGAGGAACTCCTTTCTGACATTCAGCAGTTGGTCATGATGGAGACTGACTTTCAGTTGTAGATCCACTCCTATTCATACATTCAGCTTGCTGCCTTCATGCAGTGACCTTTGAATTCAGGAACAGAGACCAAGTATTTATGATCTACCTATGAACCTTTCATCTGATCTGAAGGAAGTAACTCATCAGAACATCATGAGTAAAGGTTGTCACAGGCCTTGTCCAATTCTTACACTCAAAAATAATGCATGAGCAGCACCACAGTTGCCTTAGAACAGTGAAAATATAATCATGGTGATGCTTTGGTAAAAAGCGTCTTTAACAATTTCAGTGAAGGCTCTGACTAATCACAGGCTACTTTTCTGAAGGAATTCTTACCTGAGAAATTGAACCTGACAGTTGAGTCTGAAAATGAAAGCACAGCAGAAGGTACAAAGATCAGAGCAATTCCCAAGTGGTTAAATGGAGATACAGCAAATGAAAAGGTAAAACTGAAGTGTTAGGAATTTGCCAGTCACTGTTTTGAGGAAGCTCATGTGCACAGATACATGCTGCTGGCAAGGCAAACAGTGATCAAGCTGGCAGTGCCAGTTTACTATTGATGGACTTCTTATTAATAACAAAATGGGAAAGTAATTCTGGTAACTTATAGAGGAGTGAGTCCTTTCTGTCACCTACAAGGTTGCACAAGCACAGAACACATTGACCCAGCATCGCTGCCGTGAGGGTTGTTGCTGGGAATCACTGCTACAAAATTTTAGACATCTGAAATCAGTAGCAGTACATGAAGATGACCAACTCAGAGATGATATAAGGGATAGCAGCCTTTCCCCTTCTGGCAGTGCAGTTCAGTTAGCATCCAAAAGTGACTGGAGGAAACGTAAGAAGCTAAGAGAGCCCCCAAAACTCAGTACAGATAGAACTTGATCTTCAAACACACCCTAGAGAAATGTCACACCTAGTGTCACATAAGACAGCTAAAAGAAAAATATGGAATACATACATATGTTACAGGGATTACTCAAAATATTAATTCCAAACTTCTGGGCTTGTGTTCACCAGCCATCTAATATAATGTAACTCTTTATGATCATTAAATGGGCTCTTCTCTAAGACAGGAAAAATGTTTAATCCCCCTGTCACAAAGAGCACAAATGTGACAGTCACTGGAGCAGCAGCTGGTTGCCAATATGGAGTTTGCTGCTCCCATTCCCACACTTGACCTGAGTGAGGGCTGATTCTCCTAAGTTTCCCCAGGATGGCAGAGCCCAGGTCCTGTGCAGGCCTCCCTGGCCCTGCCTTCCAGGCAGCAGCACTGGTGTCCCCCTGTCATTGCCCTCATCCATTGGGATGGAGGAGTCTGCCAGTGGGGAATGCATTCACACAGGGGGGTGCAGGTGTCTTCATGCCCCAAAGTGTCCCTACATAAGGCCACTCACAGATGACAGTCCGTAACTGAGTGAGCCCTTCACTGTACCAAGCTAGTACATCCATGTTCTGAGCTGCCACTGAGCAAAGGCAGCTCTGATTTAAAAGCCATGTGGCCATACTCATACCTTCTCTTACAGAAGACTGAGTTTATTCACATGGCTCAAGTAAAAGGTTTGGCACGGCCCATCACCCTCCATTATCATAGAATCACAGAATCCTAGGGGTTGGAAGGAACCTCGAAAGATCATCTAGTCCAACCCCCCTGCCAGAGCAGGGTCACCCAGAGCACATCACACAGGAATGCATCTAGGAGGGTCTTGAGTCTCCAGCAAAGGAGACTCCACAGCCTCTCTGGGTAGCCTGTTCCAGGGCTCTGTCACTCTCACAGTAAAGAATTTTTTTCTGATGTTTAAGTGGAACCATCTATGCTCCAGTTTGCACCCATTGCCCCTTGTCCTATCACTGGACATCACTGAAAAAAGCCTGGCTCCATCCTCCTGACACTCGCCCTTAATGATGAGGTCACCCCTCAGTCTCCTCTTCTCCAAGCTAAAAAGGCCCAGCTCCCTCAGCCTTTCCTCATAAGGGAGATGTTCCACTCCCTTAATCATCTTTGTAGCTCTGCGCTGGACTCTTTCAAGCAGTTCCCTGTCCTTCTTGAACTGAGGGCCCCAGAACTGGACACAACATTCCAGATGTGGCCTCACCAAGGCAGAATAGAGGAGGAGGAGAACCTCCCTTGACCTACTAATCACACCCTTTCTAATGCACCCCAGGATGCCATTGGCCTTCTTGGCCATAAGGACACATTGCTGGCTCATGGTCATCCTCCTGTTCACCAGGACCCCCAGGTCCCTTTCTCCTACACTACTCTCCAGCAGTTCAGCCCCCAACCTGTACTGGTACATGGGGCTGTTCTTCCCCAGATGCAAGACTCTACACTTGCCCTTGTTGAACTTCATCAGGTTTCTCCCCGCCCAACTCTCCAGCCTGTCCAGGTCTCTCTGAATGGCAGCACAGCCTTCTGGTGTGTCAGCCACTCCTCCCAGTTTAGTGTCATCAGCAAACTTGCTGAGGGCACACTCTGTTCCCTCATCCAGGTCGTTGATGAAAATACTGAACAGTACCGGTCCCAGTACTGACCCCTGAGGGACTCCACCTCCAACTAGATTCTGTCCCATTGACTACAATTATATATGCTTTGCATACACACAGTCCTGAAGGTACATAAAAATCCTGGCTGATCTCCGCTAAACCCAAACCTCCCACAAAACAAGTACATTAAGTGCAAACACATGCATGACTGTTCAGCCTTCTACCCCTCCACCCCCTGCCCTGTGTCTCCAGCCATCTTGATTCCACATGTAAAAGTCTCAGAACAACATCTGGGCCTTGACTCTGTGGAGTAGAAAGGGAGTCCCCTCTTAGGGCCATGGTCTTGTAGCCCACAGTGTGCCAAGTCCATGCAGAGAATAGCCTGCTGCCTGGGGCCAGCAGCATGGGTCCCACAGGTCACCCTCTCCTCTGCTTCCCTCCCCAGCTCCAGCAAACAGCTGATGTTCAGTCTCATCAGGGCAGTGTGGACACAGGTGAGATGAACCATGACTCCAGAATATTTCCTAACCACATCTTGAATTACAGCAAATCTTAGATCTCATCATGGCACAGAGGAGCTATGCTTTGGATACTTGAGAACACCAGAGAGCAGCAGGCAGCAATTATTGCAAGAAGCTGTTTGCTCTTTTGGGATACACTAAGGTTGAAGAGAAGTTGGGAAATTAGTCAAAAGCAGCTTAGGAGAGACTTGGAGTCCTCCAGCTGTCAGTCTGCACAGATACCCTGCTTACACAGGCCTCTTAGGTGAACTTTGTCCCTGAACAGTGAAATACTTCTCTCAGCTTCTTTCCTTGAGGAGGTCCAGCTCACCCTCCCCAGGCACACCCCCCTCTGCTCCCCACATACCTGCCTTTCCGAGCTCCACTGTCACTGGCCTCCCCAGGGTGCCACCCACCCATGGGCCGGGGGGTCCTGGTGGATGGAGCTCCAGCTCCTCTTAAAGCTGAGCTCTGCCCAGGAGGATCTAAAACCAGCATCGCAGGATGCTGGGCTTTTATAAACCTCAGCCTCCCCATGCTCTAGTCTAAACTGGAAGTTGCTTTTCTCTTTGAATAGTTGGCTGGCGGCAACATGACATCAACAGGGAGCAGAATTCAAGCAGAACAGTCGAATTACATCATGCAAAGGAACTGGAGCCTCTCTCTGCACTTGAAAAAGAAGACAGCTTAAAGCAAAATCAGATGGATTTATTTTTCCTGGCATGAAGAAGCTCAGTCATCTTTTTGAAACAGAAAATACACATTTGCTTGTTCAGTCATGAATTAAAGACATTTTCCCCTTGGAGCTGTTTATATTATCTTGAATTTTTCCTTCTGTTTCAGAACCTCATACAGTTAACATAAAAGCTTCAAAGGTTTTGTGGGATGAACACATGGGACAGAGGACTTTAATGCTTTCCATTTCATACAAACACAGATAAAGGTTTTCAAGTGACAGAACAGACTTAATATTTTGAACATCATAAGGAAAGTAGAAATCACTGTATTGGCAATGCCAGATCCAACTAGTGTATTTTTATCTTCTGGTTCAGAAGATAAAGAAGGCTACTAAGGCTGATACTGCATGAGGCCTAAACTACTTCTCCTTTACAGCTGTATTTTTGGGGGTTATTTTATACTGGAGTGCTAAAGCATTAAGCTCTTTTTATCAATGGAACAAAATAGTAAGACTTACATGCAGATTGGTTCCCTACCCCTTTAGTGCCAGGGCACTGCACCCTACCTGCAGGGATGCCATACACCACATTGTGCTCTCAGGTTTTGGTCCCACATTGCCCCAGTCGGCAGATGACTGGTTACAATCAGAGCTTTCTCCCAGCCCAGGCTTCCCAGCTTTGTTGTGAAGGCCATCCAGTCACATGGAATGATTCAAAGTAGCTGCCAAAAGAGGTTGCATTGTATAAACAGGTAACAGGAAGGGCGCAAATTCTATCAGACAAGAGGTAAGACAGGGTAGTGCAAAATGGAGAAAAATTGTCATTACTCTCAATTGCAGGCTAAAACTGCCAAGTCCTAAACTTCCACTGTTGGTTAATTTCTTACTTTCAGACTAGACATAAAATAAATGCACTTTGAGAACAAACACAATGACCCAAAGTAGGAAATCACAGAGCATAAGCAGCATCTCTCATCAGTTCCTTGTTTAAAAGGTTTAAAGAAAATTTTAATAATACATAGAAATCTTTTAGTGCATCTGAAACACAACATCCAGTGAGAGATACATGCTGTCCACGCAAAATGAGCTACTTCTTCACAATAAATCTTTGAAGCTCCAGACTGAAGTGAAATATGGGATGCCGAGTTAGCAACACCTTGGAAAGAACGTGGACAAGCTCCATCTCAGAGAAAAGAACAGGTGGGAGAACAAGTCTCGGCATTAATGAGTTTCCAGTATTCACTAGATCAGAAAACAACTGTGAGTCCATAGCCTCTCTGCTAGCCTGCAGTCCTGTGGGGAAAGGGAGAGGAACTCATCTCAACACCATGGCTTCCACAAAGAAAAAAAAAAAAGGTATTTTTTGCTCAGAGGTCAGAAAAGTGGTATAGACACAGGACTCCTGAATTGTGAAACACATGTACACCTCCTCCTGACTGCGTTTTGATCACACCAGTTGTTTGCTGGGTTTGGGCATGATTTCCAGAAGATCATTCATTGCCGTGAATCCCAAGCAAAGGAAGGCACCTTCAGCAGATGTGTTTGCTCATCTGTCCAAGCAGCGCAAGGCAGCCAACTTTCTCCTGTCATTTCCTACCCACGTCAGGCAATCTAGCTCCAGGGCCAGCCTTTCTGAGAGGTTCTCTGCGCTCACAGCAAGTCTTGCAACATGATAGAGCCTTGGATTAGAGAAGCTCAGAATAAAGTACTGTCTGCTCCAAAGCTCTTACAAATACACAAAATTTAGATTTGCTACCAGTAGGAGCAACAGCTAAACTGTAGCATCCAGTTGGCACAGATATACCTGGAGATTTTTCAAGTAAGTTGTGTGTTTTCAGGAGAAGGAGGGGCAGCAGGAA
>NW_009953571.1:5705277-5721726 GCF_000747805.2 Chaetura pelagica
TTAATTTAAGCACATTTATATGAATGTTGATATAATTGGTTATTTATAAATAGAAAGTAGCACAGTATGAAAGATGCCCTTGGATTTTTTTTGGGACAAAAGTATCAACCAAGTCCTTTTTGCTAAACTGCTATTTACTGTTAATTTTCAAGGTTAGTACTGCCACTTAAAGTTAAAAAGTGCCTCTCAGCTCAAGCTTCAAGCTTTCAATCCACAAAGGAAGTTCTTGATTTGCCTTCACATTTGGGACTTCCATGCTTAGACATTATGAAAATCCAAAATTACATTCTGCTATAAAAAGCTATTTACCAAGAGATGCTGGAGGGTTGGGTTTTTTTTCTGTTTTAAATAGAAATTTAATTCTGGAGTCAAGCCTTGGTGCAGGCAGTGATATCAGCAACAAGTTCAAGGACACAGAAGAGCAATAGCCATAACTTGCTATGGATAGATAAACCGAGGTGGGAAAATACGGAGCTTGCCAAACTGCTGTGCTGCTTATGAACCTTAAGTAGCAGAATTACAAAATCCTAGTCACTGAAATAGGACCTTTTGGAAAAAAGCTTACAAAAGAAATCTCAAGTAGTTCAATATTAGTTTATTAAATCAGCAATTTTTATCACCACTTTCTAGAAATGATTACAAAGCATATTAAAATATCTTACAGTATGTGCAAGGAATTTATTGTGTAATAAAAGTGCAACAATAATGAACTTAAAACTTTGTTTGCCTAGTTAGACAAACTGAAGCACACTGCACAGATCAAGCCTTTCCTCAAGAGTGCATTTGAAGTAAAAATACAGTATTTAACAAAAATTATTAGAAAAGGTGAGTGTGTGAAGTAGAAAACAAAGTTTATGTTCATTCTCTCGGTGCTAAATTACACATACTCATCAAACCATACACTTCAAACTCTGCTTGAATTCCAACAGTATGAAGAGTCAACAAAGTGAGTGCACGTTGTGAAGGGAAGTGAGAAGGAAAAGAGGGCACATTTCAAGTAGTGGGGATGAATGATGTTGCTGAAAAGTCAGAGACCAGATACTGTTGCTATGAGACCAGGTTCCACACAAATCCATACTATACCAAACTAACAACTGGGACCTGTCCCTGACGTAAAAACCTTTGCAAACTCAACATTTTCAATCTGGCACAGCTTTCAAAGGTTCTTGCTGTTCTGTAGTGTGGTTATGAGTGGTAGCTCCACATTCTTTTTCAATCTACAATAAAATTCTAATTTATTTCTGTAGGACTAGAATTAGGGTTGGGAGTTACAAGCGTGTTGCAGAAAGTTGGATAAGTAGAAGCAGCAGTCTACTACTGCTTTACGGCAGCTGACTACACCAGTGGGCACTGATTTCACAGAATGACATTGACAGTTTTAAATGGTCTCGCAGCAAATGTAATCAAAATCCTAGGCATAAAAAGGCCAATAAATCAAACATCTTAGTCTTTCATCAGTAGATACTATTATCAACAAAGGTTACCTCACACTGCTGTCCCCCAAAACTATGTAAAGCACAGTTTCATGTGAGAAGGCAATCCTGCCGCCTTCTCATTATCTTAACACATGGATTCACTAACTCCACAGAACACTAGCCAAACTGTTGGATGTGGCTGGTTTAACTGAATGGCCTTGCAGGACCTGAGAAGCCAGAGCCAGCATAGCAAATGGAGTAAGCCCACAGGTCTGCAAAGAGTTAGTGAGAAAAGAGATCCCTTCCTCTGAGCAACAGAAACCTACTATGCCAGTTTAGCTATGCAAGATGTGATGCTAGTGCACCACATATCTAGAAACACATTTCTGCATGTAGCTCTGCATGCCAATCCTGAAACACTTCTGTTCTTCCAGATAAACACAGCAAATCCACCTCTACTCCTATACATGCTTCATGCATTTCTCTTCCGAAAAAGCCAAACATTTCAACTCCAACTAGACAACATGTTTTGATGGCTGGACTCAGTGATCCCAATGGGTTTTTTCCAACCTGAATAGTTCTATGAGTCTATGACTTATCAAAGTGATGCATTTCAATTTGTCTCCCCCAAGCCCAGGTTAGCACACTGGCACGGAGATTGAAGAAAAGGCTGTATTCTCCATTTTACTATCAGTAAAGCTAGGAAAAGAAATAAAAATAACTGAGAAAGTATCCTGCTCCTCTCACTGAAGGATATTTCTACTGGCATGGGATCACATGGCTGCAAAGCATCTGGAGCATCACCTCTGGAAGCTACACACAGTGGAAACTCAAAACATTGGTCCACTCCTGGAAGCCTGTGCTGTGAAAGAGCAAAGTAAGGCAGACAGTCAGAAGATCACCAACTTCCAGATCCTCTCAGCTTTGCTCACACCACAGTAGTCACAATACAAAAGCTTGCTATCTTTATCCTGGTGACTTTCCTTACTAAGCTAGTCAAGCTGGTCATTAGTATACAAATTCATTACTGACTGCAGACACTATGCACACACAAGCATACTTTAAAAAAAACAGGCTGCAAAAGTAGTAAACAACTTCTGCAATGTCCATAGATTACTTTTTGTTCAATCAAAAACAATTACATAGAAAATCAGTTACTCTGCAGATGTACAGTCACAGACCTGACTCATGGTCAAGTTTCACAGCTCTACTGAAGTGCACAGAAATGCAGAAAGGCTAATTTGGCTCCTCATTTAAGTCTAACAGAAATAAAGTTGATATGCTTGAATAAGAGAAAAATCTAAGAATTAAAAAATAGCAAGCAAGTCCTCAAGAACAATTTAACTATACAAGGACATCCTTTATACAGGTCCAGAAGCCTGGCAAGGCAAAGGTGTTCTTCTGCCATTTCTTAAAAGAGTTTCATTGTTTTCCCATGGTAAAGCCCTGGCAAAGTTCACTGCAATTTCACATCAGAATAGAACAGATACAGAAAGATTAGAGGTCCAGAAAGATCTGAAGTATTAAACTTCACTGACAACGTAGAAATGTACTATTTGAAAAAAGAAGCTGAGGCTCTACTTATGTCATGTACAAGTCTGAACATGTAACTAAAATGTAACGTGGCTGAAATCTTAACTGGGAGACAATACCCAAACCACTTCCTTCCCTACTCCTACTGCAAGGATGCTAAAACACTTTTTGGCTTGCTCCTCCTCAGAAGACACTACTGCTACCACTTACTGAGATTCAAAGAAAAAGTGCTCAAAACTACAGTACCTTTGATGTGTAGGGTATTTCATACTACAAATGGAATAAAAGTAAATTCCTGCTCACATGCACAGTGCAAAACTGTCAATTTTTATTTTAGATTAAAAAAAAAACCTGGCCCTCCCTGAGAAACTCAAGTTCACAGGGCCAAAAATTTGTGTTCTTTTAAGCAGCAGATATGTTCAACTTTGTGTTAGAAAAACAACTTTTTCATTAAGCACCCATTCCTTTCATGAATTGTTTTCAATAAAGCAATACTATCTGGAGGGATCAGTTTATGATTTATTAGTCAATGTAAAGATTCCTGTTAGTCTCCCCATCTTTTAAATCTGCCACCATAGGAATTTAACCTTTCTTTTGTAGTTGTCAGCTACATGTTGGAAAGAGTTTAAACTTTGCTTAAAATACTATATATTCAAAAAATATACGGAGATAACTGTGTAATTACCTGTAAATAGAAATGAAAAACTAAAGAAAAATTTCCATGACAATCTGATGTGTTTGAAGAGGCTGACTTTAAGCAATGCACCTTTTCTGAACAGAAAGCGAGACTTAATTTCAATGGAAACATGACTTTTTTTTTTTAGCTTATGAAAACATTCTGCTGTCACTTTGAACAATTCAGGAATTTATTGTCTGCAGAGCAACTAAACTGAAACCTCAAAAGAAACTCCACATCCAAGGATCAAAGGAGATACAGTTCTTCTAAGGGTAACACTGAGTATGTAGTGCTGTATAAAACTGAAGAAGCAGTTCTTCAGATAAGACACAGTTACAACAGATTGAAAGAATCATTTAAATATTTTGCAGTTCTAGCTGTAATCAGTGAGGTTTTAAAACAAGTCTGCTAATATTCTGAGTACTTAAAAGACTCTCTCCATTGCCCTTCTCTATTTTTCTAACCTCCTATTAAATAATTAAAAAAACCAAACAAAAATAAAATTTCCTTTTATAATCAGCCTTTTCTTAGACTACAGAGATGCTGACGTTCACTCAATGCATAGTATGTTTTTAGCACAGAAAATGGTCCTTGCATAGGCAGGTGAATTTAACATTTAGAGCTTCCTTCTGCTATTTTAAAATAGTTTGGAGAAACTTACAGTTTATAAGTACTTAGGTTTGGTGAATGTCAGTGATTTTTGTTCATGGTCTTTTGTGCTTTATGGTTGCAAAGGCAGCAAGACACGGAAGCAGGACTACAAAAACATGCTCACCTTAGGATAGATCTATCTATACAAGGCACTTGTTACAAGCATGTCTGAGTGAAGGTCAGCAAGGACAGCTACATGAATGTTTCCCTGCTATCATGCTTCTAATTTCAGCAACTTGCATGAAATGTGCTCTGAGGTTTACAGATCTAAGCCTATTTTCAAATTTTGACAGTTTCAACATATTTGTTGAAAACTTTCCCAAATCTTCATTTTATTTTTCACTCTGCTGTCTGGAGAGGTTTCCTGTGAGATGGTGGCACCAGGTGGGAAGGTAGTGTGCCAGGCAGTTCATATCCATCCAATTTAATCTTGATGAGATGTTTTGCTAATGCAAACTCCTCATCATCCAGCATTCCATCACCATCACAGTCTGCAAGTTTCCAGATCTTCCCCAAGACACTGTTGGGTAGTTTAGAAGTCACCATCTCCTTCTTTGCGCTAATCCCAGATATTTTGCCATTGATTGGTGACAGGGTGTAGAAAATCTCATCATAGGCAGGCTTATCTTTGGCAACAACCCATTCATCTTCATCAGCTCCTTCCTTAGCACCTTCTCCATATCCATGGCCAAAAGGTCCTGCCATGGTGCCATCAAATGCTCCACCATGTACCATCTCTGTGGGCATATTGCTCTCTTCCTGTCTGATCAGGCTCATCAGGGAGGCAATTTTATTGGCCAGCATGTTATCCACAGCTTCAATTAGCTTTGGTTTCAAAGAATGAAATTTAGTGAAGTCACAATTCTCCAACAGCTCCTGTAAATGACAAAAGTTTTCGTGACAGTAGTTAGAAACATTTCCAATACATTGAAGACGTTAAAGAATGGGCTTCAAATGAAAACAATCTGTTATTTTTTGAAGTAGTTTCCATTACTGAAACTCCTTTTGAAGAAGAAGCAAAGCTGACACATAGGAACCATACAGCCAATATATTGATCAAACACACTAAGACAACTTTGGAATAGTGTATGAGATTGTATTGAGTGTATAGATATTGCCAAGAGACCAAGGACACTTTGCTCCACTTGTTGAATGTGCTGCTTTGGACACTAAAGGAGCAGAAGAGTCATATCTACAACCCTCCTGCAAGGAGGAGTGGACTAGACAGATGGCCAAACTGGCCAACCAAAGTATTCTATTTCATATATACTTCAGGGATCACCGAAGTCAAGCCCTTCTTCTTCATCTTCTTTCTCTTCCATCCATGGCCGGTATCCAGGGAGGACTCCATCTATCCATCACCATTGATCCCCAGGCCCATGTATTCCTGACCTTCATTAAGTCTCCCCTCAGCTCCTGTCTGCTCTGCCACTCTCTCTGACAGTGTTCCACAACATTTTGGAACTGCTCACAGCTCAGGAGATGCCATGGGAGTTGCTGGGGGTACAGGGAGACAACAGGGGTTTTGCACATTCCTGCACATACTTGTATATATCTGTACATATTTTTTTTATCATTAGTATTTAATTAAAAGCTGACTAGTTTAGTTTTCAATCTGGAAAGTCTCTCTCCTGTTTCTTTCACTTCCTTCCCTACACAGAGTAGGGATGATGGCTGGACTCAGTGATCCCAAGGGTCTTCTCCAACTTGAATAGTTCTATGATTCTACACGGGTGGGAGGGGGAGGGATTGAGAGCATTATTGTTACTTGTTTAATTGCTGATCCTGAGTCCAACCATGACAATATGGCAGTTGATGAATGCTACCCAACAACTTGCCATTTGGTGGTTTTCTTCCAAACATCAAAGAAGGGATGCAAGTCCTCAGTCCTGCTAACAACTTACGCAAGTTTTTGAAGTTAAAAAGAGATCCAAAAGTTCACAGAACTGGTCTGATTTTATAGATTAAACTCCTTGTTTGTGGCTAGGTCATGAAGAAGTGTCCCTTACCAATAAAGAAAAACTGAGCTTGGATAACAGCGGCAGCATTTTTATAGAAGTGCTGCCAGAACTCAAAGTCATATGGTCCCAGCTGAGTTATCTTGTACACAAACTCCTACTAACCTCAGGGAGCTGTTTAAGTAGGTGATATGCGCTATTCCAACACAAGTCTGAGCATGATTATACCAGAGTGTTGGAAAATTAAAAATGCTTAGGCAATTATTAAATGCTTTCTACACGTAAAATGCTAGCTGGGGAGTTACAGTGGAAACTTAAAAAAAATCCCCAAATGCACACAATTCGCCCCCACTGCCCGACTTCTCTCAAAATGGTCTTAAACTACTTTAACAAATCACATCACTTCAGAGAGCTGGTCCCATATATACTAGAACTAAAATGGTATGAACCCAAGAAACCTGAAGCACAAACAAGACCCATGCACAAAAAACTTTGGATTTCTTAGAGGAAAGCTGCCAATCATCAACCATCACGCTGTTCAGGTGACATTTATACACAACCATCTGATTTACAGCAAGTGATCAGTATAAATTTATTATATGCAATAAATCTTAGAAAGCAAAGGTCAAACGTGCTATCTGTTCTGGCACAACTTTGCTTTCTCATTATTTAGCTCCTCATTACAGAAGTGACTGATCTCTTCTCTATATATTTGCTGCCACCTACTGCTGAGGCTTAGCAACATGCACTATTTGACTGAGGTTCCATTAAAATTTTGTTTTGATATTCTGACAACTGACTATTCTCGCATTTCACATCACCAACAGAAGTGGCAAAGGAAGAAACAGTCAACTTCTTTCACACAACCCCCTTTGAAAGCCAAACTCATTAAACCCTTCTAACAACCCTTCCTGTGAAAACCTAGCTGAAGTAGATCTTGCGGCTCATCTGTAGTTTATTGCCTCATGCCAATAATTGATTCCCAAGTTAAATATTTTTGCTCTTTAAAGAATCTTCTGCATCCCTACAGACAGGGTAGTCAGTCAGTCACTAGTCTTTATGATGAGCTGTGTAAGTGTACCACATAAACGGCCAGAATCATCAGCAAGTGTCAATCAGGCAAACATCCTCCATCACACCCATGACAAGTTCATGGTCAGACCACACTGCAGGCTCTTGACCTCATGTTCTTCAGCTTCCAAGCTGTATTATCTTTTAATTGAAAGAACATTTAAGAAGCCAATGATCTGAGATCCTGAAGTTGCAATAAGACATATAATTATTTGTAACTTCAGCTGCTCTATTACTGAAGACCTTAAATGATAATGCTGAGATTCTCTGTCCTACCTTTTCCGATTTGGCAAACCTGTTGGAAAGCTAATATTATTTCACTGGAACTGTAATCTGTCATCTTACCTGCATTTTCTTGACTTCAGGGAAGTCTCCTGCTGAGATATGGTATTCCCTTTGCAGCTGGATATAGATCTCTGGTAAGTTGTTGATCAGTTCCTTCTTCTTGTTCTCTTTTCCAAATACAGAGGGCATTTCTTTTTTCAGATAGCTGATGATATAAGCATGAACCTAAGAAGAAGCAAAACTGAAATCAAGACTACTGTTTATCTACACGTAACATTAGCATTCTTCACCCAGGTCATAACAAGAAACAGCCCAAAGATAAGATATTATCAACAATTGTTTCTGGAACTTCATGTTTACATGAACAGCTATCAACTAGCTCTTGCTGCTTTCAGCATTCCTTTGAGGGGCAGAAAGAAAGCAGATTTGTTTAGAAGAAATACAGATGCACACTTGCAGTTTTAAGAAGAAGCATGGTACAGCCTTCATTCAGTACCAGCAGCAAGAGAAAGAAGCAAGGCCCCCAAACCACGTCACAACACAACATGCACGGATCACGTACAGAGCAGCAGCCATATTTGTCCATCTGTTTCAGTGGCAGAGATCTGTTAACTCCATTTGCCTTGCCAGTTGTTACAGGAAGCAATAGGATAATGCCTCAAGTAATTGAAGCACGCTCAGTGGCAGGACTATCTAACTGAATCACACTGCATTCCTACTTATTTACTCCCATTGAGTACCTATAGTCTACATTAATGCAGCCACCAGAGAATGACAGAGCAATTGCTATACACTAAGAACAGCATGCTACAGCTGCCTTGAGAAGCCTTAAAGAGAGAAAAGCAGAGTCCTTCCAGCATATAAGGAAAGACATTAATATAGGATGATGAGTCCTAAAACACAGTGATAGTTGCAGAGCTCTTCGAGTTTCCCATCTGCTGTGATCAAGATAATCCAGCACTGTCACTAAAACATCCATGCTGCCCAAACACCCTCCTTCCACCCTTACCCTGAACCATTCATCTCTTCCCCTTTACCACTCTCCCACCACCAAAAGGAACTACTTGGCCATAGTGCGAGTGATCTGGTCCAGGACAGAAATGCTCATGACACTTCTTAACTGAGGTAAGCTCACTTATCAGCTCACTGTGTGGACACTGGTACTCATTCCGCACACAGGGGAAGTGCAAGGGCAGCGTTCTTTTAGAAGTAATGCACATCTGTCACAGCTTGATATAATAAAACTGATCTCCTGAGCTTTGACCCAGTTAGGACCAGTGAAGTCAAATTAGCTCCACAATGGGATAAATCTATAAACCACAGGTCCCTTCTTCAGTAAAAAAGGATGCAGTTGTTCCCAAAACAGAAGGTACTCATATTTTTCACACATGCATTAAAAAAAAAAAAAGATTGTCTATCAAACTATTGGGCAGTAAAAAGCTGAATTTTTAAAGACTGGGAGGAAGCAGGTTACAATTAAAAAGCATCAGGATAAAAAAGTGATTATCCAGATGTGGTGTAATTATAATACTTCATACCTACCAAAACATGACAGAATGTGCCTTACAGTATTCTGTACACACCTTACACAGCCTGCACAGAGGAAGTACTCTCCCATTACTTTCAAATTTAGAAGGCCTAGTGGAAGCTGGAAAAAAATAATTTCTATATACACGTCTTAAGATCATATCTTTCACATAACATCACTTCCTCATATATAAAAAGTGCACACGTATTTTAAAGAATGGTATGTTTAAAATAATACTTCTAGCAAATCCGGAAAAGTATGTTTATAGTTCACAAGCACTAACAGTTTCATGCGTGTAAGCTAAGTGGTCTACAGTCTGCCAGTAGGCACATGTGTTTCTTGTAGATAAGAACAGTTATGATCTTCCAAATGGGATACTGAGTCACAGGACTTCAGGAAAAAAAAAAAAGTCTAAGCCCAAATATGACAGCGAGTTACCAGTTTGCTTTTGTTTTTGGTTACCTTACATATTTTAGAAGAGATTAAGAACTCAGCGGCAGAGAAACAGGGCCTGCAATGCTGTAAGAAATTCTTTTTGAGTGTCAGTCCTTTAAGTTCAGTTTGGAAGACAGAAAGGTGACATATTATCATGATGCTTTCCTGCAGATAAACAGTTTATTCCCCTTCCCTAGCTGTCTGATTAGCATGGCCTGTGAGCACTGTATTTTGTATTCAACTTTATTCATTTTTATTTTACATTATACAGAAACACCTAAAGACAATCCATCTGACACTTTTCCACTTCCAAAAAGATCATAATAAAAGTAAGCAAAAAGCTGGCAACGACTTCCACAAAACAGAGTGAGATCATAGCAACCTTCAACACAACATCAAAAACTTCATTTTAAATGCAATTTTCAAAAAAGCAACTGCTACAGGGTACCCTAAAGCTCAGGCCACAAAAAAATTCAGTGTATCACTATATTCAGAGAGTTAATTAAGCCAACACAGAAAGAGGTACATAGCCCCACATGACTGCCATTATATCAATGTAAGTGCAAGTCCTCTTCATTTTTGCTTAGAAGTCCACACGAAAATGCATTCCAACACAACTGTGTTAATTCAACTCACATTCTGTTTGATACCTACATAGGAAATCAGAATTTCTGTCTGGTACCACCAGTTTTCTCCCCAGATACTTGCGAAATTATTTTTACTTCTTTTCCAGTTTTCAAAATGACAAATTTATTTCTAAATCACCAATTTCCTTTTGTTCTTGAGCTTTCCAAAGCAACAACAAGCTTCACAGTGCTTTTTATTATTACTCTAACAACAGTTGCGGTGCTACGCTAAAGAAAGTCTCTGCAGAATCAAACAGGCAAAGAAATATTTCAGACTGCAACCAAAGCTAATTCTAGTGAGAAGCTTATTCAGGCTGTGAGAAGACAGGACAGAAGAAACTACTGTTGTAATGCAGGGAGTTTGAAAACGAATGCACAAGCACCTATCCATCTCATCAGTATCTGTGCTTCACCAAGAGTGAGGCTTTCAATTACTCTGGCATTTCAGGGTATAACAAACGCATTTAGTCAAAGTGGTTTTCCACAGCAGCTGATTGACAGTATGCATTAAGGCACTGATATGCAAAGAAGCATATGGAAGGCTGCATGTGAATAATTTGAATAATTTTGGTTGTGATTTTTTGCCCCCCTTTTTCTTTTCAGTATTCTCTATATAGCAGCTCTAGTTAAAAAAAAAAACCAATACCACAACAGTTTATCTCCAAAAAGTAACATTAACTCACATCCCAGTATAAAAAAAAATAAAACACAAAACCCAGAACTCACTCCCCTAACAAGCAAACAGTAGCTTTAATGGCCTAAAAAGCACCAAATCCCTTCTCTAAAGTTACAGAGGCATCCCGGTACACGTCTGGATTTCCTCCTACTTGCTTCTATATCCTAAGTGGCTACCTCTTCCCTCAAAAAATGACAATTAAGTCCATTTGCTGAAAGCACAGTTTGCAGGCAGATAAAGATGGGAAAGGGTATGAAAGGACTCACTGAAAGACACAGAAAAGACTGCTCATTTAACTAATTTAGGTTTTGGATCATTTCTTACCTTTGCAAGTCTTGCTCTCTTAATGAGATCATTGAGTTTCCGCACAGCTGCCTTCTGTGGGAGACTCTGGATATCCTTGAAAAGATCCTGTGCTTCGGCTTCAAAGAGTCTTCGATTCTCTGTGTTTCGGAGAGGATGGGCCCAGAAGGAGCCAATGTAGACCCGCAGCACTTCCGGAGTGTTGATAACCTTTCCCAGGGACCACATGAGTGCACCGTAGACCCTCATCAGCTGCTGTGTGTCCACTTGGTCAGCCTTATTAAGCACCACTCGAATCTTGTCATCCTGGCCCCGGAACGACTTAATAGCCTCTGAAAACTCATCAGATATATCCAGTTTATGGGCATCAAAAAGGAGGATGATGCGGTCGACCCTCTCAGCAAACCACTGGAGAACTTGGCAGAAGTCATAGCCTGAAGGAAGAATACACTGTTACAGTCCTGCCATTCAGAAAAGTGAGCCTCAGAAAAGGTAGGGCCAGGAATAGAGAACAAGGGGATCATAGCATCTACCTGGGGGAAGAGAGGAGATGGACCACTTAGAGGAGACTGTGGACAATGAGGTCAGGACAACTGTATCCTACATCTCCTTAGACCAGTTTCACTATTATGACCTTTCATTTTTATCACTGCCCTTCCCTCAACCTTGCCATTCATCTCTTATGTCACTCTCTTTTGTGCTGCTGTGAGCTGCTGTGCCACGCCCATGTGTGCTTCTTCCCACAAGTCCTGGCTCCAGCAATGGACCCAAGCCAAGCAGGTCTGTAGGGCTCCTGTCACAAGCTCTCCTCATCACTGTTAACCACAGCCACTTGACAGCACTGCATAACTATACTAACATATCAGCACAGGTATAGCATTCCAGCATCAGTCAGCAACTGAAAATATTGGCATTTTAAAATCATTTCTAAACTCACCTCTCCTTGCATTGCAACACTTTCTCTTATTTCTGCTACAAAAGATTCAGAGATCCAATTTATAAGTAGTGTGCCTGCATTGCTGATGGCTTTGGGGACATGATGTTGCAGAACATGAGCAGTGACCTTTCTGGTTATTTGAAAAAAACTTTCTGAGGTTTTAAAGGAAAGTGTATTCATAGCACCTGCCTGAATACTTTTATAAGTGCAGCTGGTACCTAATCCATACAACAAGCTGTATTCAGGAACTCGTTACTCATAAGGCAACACATTTAATCCACTGAGAGTTACCACTAGTGATGTGGCATTGGGCTTGGCGTGGATGTGAGTCATCTTGTTTGAATAAGGAACAGCGAGGAACTGAGGCCACACCTGGAGTACTGCATCCAGTTTGGGCACCTTAGTTCAAGAGAGATAACGAGGTGCTGGAGCAAGCACAGAGGAGGGCAAGAAGGCTGGTGAAGGGCCTAGAGAATAAATTGTATGAAGAACACTTGAAGGAGCTGGGAATGTTTAGTTTGAGCAAGAGGAGGCAGAGTCTCTACAAGTCTCATCAGTCTCTACAACTACCTGAAAGGTCATTGTAGAAAGGTTGGTGCTGGTCTCTTTTCGAAGGCAATTAGCGACAAGACAAGAGGGAATGGCTTCAAGCTGCAACAGGGCAGGTTTAGACTGGACATTAGGACAAATTTTTTCACAGATAGAGTGGTTAGGAATAGGCTCACCAGGGTGCCTTTTGCCATTTCTCAGCTGCTCAAGTTAAGTCTTTAAATCTCCAATCCCCCAGCAAAGAACCCCCACTTCGACTACTCATATATGAAGCAATTATCCAAACACTTCATACACCGGGACCAGATGCAACCTAAAGACTCTTCACCACTTCTCATTCTCCCTAGCATCTTTTAAACAGTATAAATAAAAGCTTATGGGGACCTTGTAGAGTTGCTTAGCTGTATTTAAAACAATAGTGGTTCAGTCAAGTCATGATTCATTATACCTTCAAGTTGTTCTTTAACAGGGAACCCAAAAGTAAAGAAGTTTTTTTGCTTTCCAGCAGAACCTGACTAGGGCAAACATCCAAGAGAAGTAATAGGAAAATAACTGTGAACTCCAGTGTCTTGAAGCACACTTGTGAATGTTTAGCAGCACAGGAAAGAACTCAGTTTTAAATATTTTGTTTAAAATTACAAATAGCGTAAAATAAAATTGAGAAATAGCTAATAATAAGAAAATGTCTCCAGTTACTAGTCTACCCTGCCTCCATCCCTCCAGCACAGACATATCAAACTGAAAGCAGAGGGCTATGTTAAAGAGGTGTTATTAGGATCTAAGAGGATGTAGGTCAGACTCATTAACTGGCTATACAAAAAAAGCCAACACAACCTTTCCCATTAAAAGGATAACTTTGCAAGGAATGCAAAATCCTGCCCCTTTCCAGGTAATGCTGCTGTGGTGCTTCTGTATGTTCTTCCCTGAGACCAGTTCCTGAAGGAATGGAAGATAAAAGGTGGGGGCAAGGAGGAAAGCTGCACAAAACACAGCTGGAAGAGAACTATTCTCACTTTACACTAACAGTCTAATCAAAACCAGTATGAGTAATTTATCTCTATACAAATTGAGCTGAAAAGAAAAGGAGAAGTGAGATCTTCTAGGTCACTTGTATGTTACAACAGAGTTGCAACAGTGCACAAACCCGAGCTACGCAATAACCCTTGCTGATTTCACACATGTAGAAGGAAACATGCTTGAAATGAAATACATAAAATAGCAAAAGGAAGTTAAATTCTACTACGTTTTTCACAATGGATAAGAAGGTGACTTATAAGGCTGATTAAATAAATTCCACACTTGCTGGATTTTGAACTGTAGAAACAACTGAACAGTCAACAAATGTACGTTAACTAGCAATAAATTTATTTTAAAGATGAATTTAATATTAATGAAGCATTTACTTTGAGAAAGAGAAGTCTGCTTATTGTAACTGGTAAGAAAAATACTTCATAAAAATCTACTTGTTTTTGTCATTAGAAGTAAATCTTTTTTATATACAGATTCAGTGGTTACACATTAGAGTGTATCTGAACTAGAGAGAAGTGATACACGGTTAAATATTTCAGTGCTGAGACACAACACATTAAAGTACATGTGTGTGGATTGGGGCATTCAAAGTTGAACAGTACTAGCTCAAAAAATTGTTGATACTTCTCAGCTTTTTGCTGTTCTACTGTTGCTATTTCATTAAAGGTTTGCTCTCTATGACTGATATCAACAATTATATCCTGCCTGAGGATCTAAGTCTCACCAGACACAACATCTACTTGCAAAACTATCAGGCATCAGTAAAGGCTGAGCAGAGACGACAGAGGAGGACAAAATGAAACAATGCAGAAGAGATGAAAAAGCTAGAAAGAAACTGCATGTTGTTACCAGCCCTGGAAACACTGATGAAAGGAATGATGACAAGCTCTTGTGTCATTTGCACAGGACAAAGTACCAGGCCCATGCACGACCATCCATGGCACCAGTCATCCTCAAAGATACAGCTGTGCAATTCTGCAGTATCAGCATGGGTCAATTTTCTGTGCCAGTTAGTAATAAAGACTAAAACAAACAGCAGGCTTTCCTTTGTGGGCCCAAGGTAAATAATTTCTGACTTGCTGAAACACCATCTCCCAAAGCTTTTGCAATTCAGAAAACAATTGGAAGGCTTGACAGGCTCCACCCATCCTCTGCAAGCACAGACAGGCTGTGTGTCCAGTTCTTCCACCTCTGGGGCTGGCACTACTGGCACAGCAGAAGAGAGACAGGCGCCTCTCAGATAGATGCTGCAATGAGGAGACTCCAAGGTCAGAAAACAGTACCCACTTATCAGATGTATCAGGGATGGGCAGAGTGCTGGAGCAATCCCATCTGTTATTGCTGAGTACCATGCAACCAAGGCTACAACACAATTTAGAGGTGGATAAGAGCAGCCTTTCCCCCTGCCCAACCCGCTGTTCTTCAAATGCTTTGCCTCAGGTGAGCATCTAAAGTTCCCAGTCTTTCAAATGGAGCTCAGTGTCACATGGAAAGATGCATTTTTTGCTGTCCAGAGTGGAAGTTCCCAGTTATGTTAGTGAAGGCCTGTCTCAATCCAGCACTCCTGGATAGCACTCTTAACTGCTCCCCTGTTGGTGAACTTCTCCTGTGGAGAATGCACAGTATCTCACTGCAAGGGAAACTTGACACAATGCTGCAGCTATATACATCACTTTAATTAATCCATGCTTGCACATTCACAAGCCAGATTTAACCGAGAAAATGACCTGTACTTAAGTAACTCAAGTTCTAAAAATGCTAGATAACCAATATCCTCAATTTTCCCCACTTTTATTGAAACCCTTGCCTTCATGCCATTCAACCATGAACCAGCCCTCTCTTCCCTTTCTAAAAGTAGTTCCTCCCCACACACTGCCAGACGTTGCTTCTCCTTCCTCCTCTCCTTACTCTCATATGCACGTTTCTGACTGACACGGGCTGTGTGTACGTCACCAGTGATGCTGCACAAGCAGGACAGGGATGGGCATTGTCTGACTGGGGATGACAATGCTGACACATATCTGCACATTCTCCTCCAGCCACTCAGGCAGCTCCTGCACTGATAGCCAGGAAGCTTCTAACACATCCTCCTGCTGACAACAGGAGCGGGAAAGATGTGTCAAGAGACACAGCTTGGAATGTTGCATTCTATACATATTTTTGACCCTTCAAAAAGCAGTCAGCTCCTTCATCCACAGCCGGGATGCTTTCCAGAGTTATAAATAAAACATGCTGGAAAACAGTGCATGTCCTGTATTTTTACATAGTTCCTTTACTGTTCTCCTTCATTTTAAAACTGAAAGTTAACATTTGATTTTGGTCTTTGTTCGCCTTACTTCTAGTGATACCTGTCAAATTCTATCATTATGTAGGTGTTATGTCCATTCATGGGTAAACAGTTCAGCAGTTGCTCACAGAAGATGGAGAAAACCACAAACAGCAAAGAGAAAAGGTTTTACACTAAGGTTCTATAATGTTATTCTCCTACTGAATACACTAAAATAATACCTATAGGAAAACTTGGTGCTCACTGATGACAGAACCAAGATGAACTTCTGGAAAGGTAATTTAAAACTTCAGATATGAACAGACATCAATAATGTGCACAACAGAATATCTACAAATACTTAAGAGGTGTTATTAAATGACATATTCCATTACTGAGTTAAGAAAAATCTCACCTTGTATACATTACTTAGGAATTATCAGAAGGATTTATAAGAAAAACAAAAGTTTGAGAGAAAGAGAAATAAATAAAAAGTTTAAAATACCTGCTG
>NW_009953571.1:5721822-5725463 GCF_000747805.2 Chaetura pelagica
TGCTGAACTATAAGAAACTATCAGAAAAGAAATTCTAAAGAATCACCCTGTATATTTAGAGCTTTCCTGGGAAGCACAGAAAAGCATTCCTATATTTAAGTCTGTAATCACCTTCACAGTGGAAGGAAATGGAAGTTCCTATAGTGAAACACACCACTTGCAGACTTTTTTAGTGAGAAGCAGCCAGCAAATTGAAGGGGTAACAACACACATTTTGCAGGAAAAAACCTTTGTCAGTCTGAAAGTGTACAAACAGAACCTTCTCTGACAGATACAGGTTTAGGGACAGCAGAAAACTTCCTGAAGAATCCTGCTTACATTTGCACACAGCGATTTAAAAAGTAATCTAAAACATGCTAAATTAAATTTGTAGCATAGATATGCTGAAGTCAGTCCAACTCCTTCAGGTAGCAGGTCAGACAGGCCTTGCTGTGTGCAGCACTGCAGGACAAGTCAAGTCTGCACCCATAAAGCTACCTGCATGAAAACTGTGTAAGCAGCCCAAAAGTCAAATGCAGGAGATGTATCCGACCATGCAGTATTTCACACATGGGTGAGCACAGTATTGACTAAACATAAAAGCATTCAAGAAGTGTATGCAATAGGTCCATACAACAAGTTGTATGGTACTTCAGGTATGCCTAGCTATATGAAACCTTAAACTTTGGCAGCAATTGTCTTGCAAGCCTGGGGCACAGAAGGAATACTGCTTTAATGCTGCCCACTCAATACCTCTAAAACAGGTTGCAAACAGATCAGGATGATGTCTTGTCAAGTACAGCAAAAATAATTAGTAAGCTCGGTTATTTTCAAGCCCTGCACCTCACCTCTGCTGATGCGCTGCTTCTCTCCAGAGAGAATGCCAGGGCTGTCAATGATACTGATGCTCTTTAGCACCTGGTTAGGTAACTGAGAACACATGAACCTGCAGGAAAAGAGAAAAAAAGCATTAAAAATAGCTACGGATCACACGTAGGTTGTCCCTTGAGAGGTCTTCTTTATGCATCTGCTTTTGAAAAGACTTAACTGAGATACTAAAAAATCAAGTTTAGATCCTAATGAACCCCTATGTTTAAAAAACATACATGTTTAAGAAAACAAAAAGTAAATAGAGAGCTGCTCATGAAAAAAAACAACAAAACACAGGAAATCCGTGTAAAACCGTATGTGTGAGTGCTGATAAAATCCAAAATTTTGCAAGAGCTGACAATATGGGCCATATATGCAACATTAAAAAGGCTCAAACCATTTTGCTAGGATCAAAACTAATATACACAAAAAGCAATTCTTCATGTTCTCCAACTTTTGCCCAAATTCAGAGATTCAAAAGAAAAGGGAGGCAGGCAGAAAGTGACACTGATGGTATGTTAATATTCCAGTTACCGGTGAGTCATCCCCTCACCTGCTCAGTAGTGCTTGGAAGGTCCCCCATCTCTCCCCTCCTTAGGTGGGGCTGTGGAGGACTGAAAACAATGGTATTTCTCCCACAAGCCCTGCAGAAGCTTTCACACTGCCAGAACCAGGAGTCCAAATTACATACAGCATGCCCTAAACAATAACCTCCTGCCTCCGTGTTGGGAGACAAACTCAATGGTGCTATTATGAAAAATAAATAATTAATGAGGCCTCTGAGAGTCATGCATTACACTCTCTGTGTTAAAACCAAGACACTCTGATGCTTCTGGAATAGTGCATGACTGAAGAACTTCATCTCCTTTCATCATAAACTGTCTTTAAGAGATTTGAATAAGAGTTTAATCTTCTTATGGGCCAGCAGCTGAAGACTGCAGTAACAAGCAGACTATATAAGCTGCCTTCCTCTGGTGAGGCTGCCCAGAGACAGCCTGGCACAGCACTAAGCTGCAGGCTCAGGCTGTAAGATGGCCACCCTGCATTAACCTATTGCTTCAGAAGGCACACTAAGACCTCTAGAAATAGGGTATCACAAACAGCAAATTTTAATTGTTTCAAGGTCAAACAAGAACTTTAAAGACAAAGATAAACTGAGTTTGGAAGAGTTCAGGCAGTCAACTATTAAATATAAAATGTAAGATACATAAAAATTTGGAAGCTATTGTTGGACAAATCACGATGCAGACCATTTAAAGGAACTTGGCACACAAAAATCCTGACACCTTGCTTCATCTTGTAGTAATGACTGTAACAAAACACACAGCATTCCTTCTTGGGTACAACAGAAATGGCCATATCAGCCACACTTCTCCCTCAAAACCAAGAGGAAGTAAGAAGTAGTTGCCGTGTTGGCCTGATAAAACCTCAGGGTAGGTCAACAACACTAACCTTTTTACCCTTTTTGGCCTGATAAAACCTCAGGGTAGGTCAACAACACTAACCTTTTTATCCTTTTTGGTGTTGGTTTTTTTTTTTTTTTACTGGATCACCAGATGGAGAAATTACTGCATATCTGAAGAAAATTCTTTCACTAAGGCTAATTTTCTACCAGCTTAAGAGATACTTCTGAAAGAGCAGTGAGGTACAATTGAATAAAATCACATTTTGTGAACTTTCCAAAACCTAAAGGAGACACAATGTTAAAGAAAACACATTTTGTGGAACTTTACTGGATGTGCACACATGACAAAGAAAATAACATTTGACCATGTCAACCATTAAGAAAAAATTACTAGTATGGACAACAAGAAGTAGTTTTCATAAATTTAGAAGTGTGAAGACTGTATTTTCTTTTTTTTTTTTCCTTATAACTTTATTTCAACTCTAGCAAGCCTAGCATTTATTTAGCACCACTGAGATGTTTCTAGGTCTGTTTTACAGGAAGTTGGGCACCATTATTTCAGCTGAACAATACAGTAGTATTTTTACTTTGGCATCAGGCAAACTGGGAGAGCTGGAAAAGGCAATGTAAGAAAACAAGAGAACTACAGACCTCAAATGTAAAAACACAGCAGTCTTCACAGCAATCATTAGTGGCAAGGGGAGGAAGCAAGTTTATAGGAAAAATAGAAGGATAGACTTGGAATTAGCTGGCCGTAGCTTTTAGTATATAAAACTAATGACAATGGATGGGTTAAAAAACTTACATCAAATTTCAGACAACTGAAAAGTGCAATGCTAGTTGTAACTGAGTATCTCTTTTCAACATTGAGACTTGGCTCTGAACCACTGTTTCTTACATGGCTTGTATGAAGTGTGATTTTAAGGGACGCATCATGAAAAGCAAAACTACATTCTACCTACATATATGACAACAGACCTTCACAAAAAAAAACAACTTACAAAAATAGTTGTGTGAATGAGATGACTGTAACTGCTTATGACACATTAAAACCTTTGATACTGCCATGTTTTTCATACTATCATAAAACTATTGTTAATGAAAAGCAGCAATATTAGACTGTCTTGGAAAAAAAAAAAAAAGCTACGCCATTTCCAAAAATGAAATCAACCATCTTGTAATCATCTGTTGATTTTATTATATTTTATAGTAACTTTGGATGACTCAAAGAATCTAGCAAGAATTTTTGTGTTCTTTTTGTCCCTTTTTTGTCCCTTTTGTGTCCATTCAGATACCCATTAGAATAGGGCAGGACCATGTGCAACAGCACCGATTTATTTCTGTGATCCTCCAATTCTTTCCTCACTTACTTAAACCAGCATCCATG
>NW_009953571.1:5725518-5734783 GCF_000747805.2 Chaetura pelagica
AGGAGAACTAAAAGACAAGTTTGTGTACTCAGAAGCCTTACAGAGACATCTATCACAAGCAGTCAGATACAGGGGGAAATAAGAAGAGGTCATGGAAAAAAGAGGCAAGGTAACATCAATAAATTAATGTGGCTAATTAGTAAGTCCAAGACATGACTGTTTTACTGTGTTGTTTTTTTTTTTTAGTTTCTCCATTACCTCAGTTACTATTTCCTTTCCACGTTACATTTAGATAAAAAGGGCACTTTGCAGTTTAAGTGTTCACAACCTAAGTTTTTCCATAAAGCAAAACACGAGGATTGGCAATTTTTAATTTTTTTTTTTTTTTTTAAAGTGGCAGCAATGCAGAGGGAAGAGAGAAAAATCGATTAAGACAGGAGTTAAAAACATAGTATCAGGTATAAAGGCTTGGCAGCTGGCAAATGACAGAAAGGAATGGAAAATATGTAGTATGATTGGGGAACATAAGGATCTAGATTTTCACTGCAAAACTAACAAGCAAGTGACTTTGGGGGAAGATAAGGTTACTCACAGCACTGCAATACAACAGTACCACAATCACTAAAAGAACTTCAATAATTTAGTCAGCTACGTTGAATGTACAAATAATCTTGCTTGCATAAGATTCAGGACTGACACAACTAGCTAAGACAGAAGATTTAGCCAAAAAATTATCTGTACTCCATCCACCCAAGCAAGCATGTAGCATTATTACATGTTCTGTGTAAATATTTGAATATTGTGCAAAATGCTATTTATAGTATAATAACAGTATCTTTTTGTAGAGAGCACAATCGTGAGAAAAGAGAATCAGAATAGTGATCTGGAAAACAGGACTTAGCCATTAATCTCACAGAAAGGGGTCTTGGAACACAAAACTTATTTAAAATGGGACTTAAGTGCAGCTTCCCACAGCACATACTCTTATCTCTTGGCTGCATGAGAGCCAAGCCAACTATTAGCCATAAACCTTCTTCTGTGAATAAGCACTGCAAGAGATAAGACTGTACACTGCGAACTTTTAACACATATGCCAGTGTTTATCAGCCAAACAGGAAAGTTTATTGTTAAAAGAGAACCAATTTAGATTAATTGGCTTGAAAGCCCCACCTCCATGTCAAGCTACCATCAAATACAGGAAGAAAACAAGGCGATTGCTCACACAATGAGAACAAAGTTATTAATAACTTTTAACTGGAAATATTTAGCCTGCTACTTAAGTTACCGATGGCAATAGTTACAGCCACTGAACAACTCTTCCCCTTTTTGCAAATACACAGGAGCCATCCAGAAGCTAACACTATCATCCTAGTCTGTGGGGCTGCCTGAGGATCAGAGAGACAAAATTAAATACTTAACAAGTTGAAAATATATTTATCCAGAAGGCCTACTCAAATATTCTCTATTCATGTAGGCCTTTATACATTTTCCAGCAATTCTCAATTTATAGAGCTATACCGAGACCTCTGGTAAGAGCAGTAGAAAGGATCAAGACAGAATAAAAGGGAGTATTTTTTTTTCCATGGTTTTGGATAGCAGTTTTTAAGATGGTACTAATCTATCAATTTTATTTGAGAAGGAGAATTTATGCCCAAACTGATCCCAAGTTCCAGTTGATGTAATGCCCTAGAAACAAGTTAGCAATTTTTTGTGAACTGGTTTTAAAACTTATTTTCTGTCCAGAAAACCAAATATACCTATGGTAGTGCTACTCTACCTAGTATTGCTTTTTTTATTATTAATATTCACTTGAACTGCCACCACTCTTGCTTGTATTTTAATATTTATTCCATGCTGTTTGAAACTAATACAGCAGAAAGAACACTGATGCTTGAAGATGGTACTAAGTAGAAATTTAAACACAAAAAATCAAAAGACAGCAAGCAAACAGATCTCACCTGTTCAGGAAAGCATTTCCAAATCGGCTGAGTTTGCGAAATGGCTTCTTAGGATCAACAACTAGAGCATTCCCAGGAATGTTCCCTTCTGAATCTCCATACATCACAGCAATAAAAGAATCTGTGGTAGGCTCTGGACCAATCCGCATGCCTGGAAAGTCTTGTTCAAGTAGGTATCTAGAAATGGAGAACAGGTAAAGTAACAGAATGAATCATTAGGAATTATGGCAAAAGCAAATACCTGTAATTGGTTTGAAAAATTCCAAGGAAACACATGGTCTAGAACAATAAAATTACATTTTTTCTCAAAGTTCACTATTTCTATTTACTAGGGGGTGAGGGGGAAGAACAACAACAAGAAAAAATACCCTGAATTCCATTTTTTTCACAACTACTAGGTAGAGGGATCAAGTAAATCTATTTACAGAAATAAGATGGAAAGTATTCCTTCAGCTGAGGGAGCACCTGAACTATTCGAGTGGATACTTCTACCAATGACCCCAGTGCTGTAGGTTACACTAGAAGACACTGCTGCTTTGGGGGTGTTTTCAAGCCTACACAAGAGCTACTGGTGCTAAAAGGGAGAGGTTTGAAACAGCACATGAGCAGCATCAGTTTGCTCACAGATCTAACCCTGCAATGAACTCAGTATGGCTTTACTAATTTTAACTCATCTTACCACAGGCAGAGATAACACAGTTATGAGACAAAATAGTTACATTGGTTTGAGAGCAAGGGAAGGCTTTTTTTTTTTTTTTTTTTTTTTACTCACATATCAAAAAATAATTGTTAACTACATCTGACTTGCAGAACTTGAGGCGTAACAGAAACCTACTTCTGAGAGGCAACAAGTCAGGCAGCTCTGTGCCAACAGAAACCATCTTGCATCTCACTTTGATCAGTCCACTCAGAGATGCAGACAGCACAAACTTGGCAAACCAAAGCTGACACAACAAGACTTGACTTTCCAGACAATGAGGTCTCAAATGAAGAACGTATTTAGATGCTTAAAATTAATGGAACTGGAGCATGGATTTAGAGAAAAAGTATGTCTGCATCTGTTCCTGGATAGTAAGTGAGAAGAAAGCGAAGGCCCAAGCCCACCAAGCAAGTCTCCAGCTTGCAACATTCTTCCAGCCTACACCACTATGACAACTGCCACTCTTCAACAACCGAAGCAGAGAACTTTAACTTTAAAGCATGAGTCTTACTGTCCTCATGCACAACAGCACCATCTTGAAAATGTTCACATCAAGACTAAGGCCACATGTGACATTACAGAATCATTAAGATTCTTTAATCAACTCAAGTAGTAACCTCATACTTGTTAATTTGAAAGGTTCCATGTCCTCCCAGAGTTCTTTAAAAGCCACCATTTTTATGCACTATAATTTAACTTTTTACATAATCAAAGCTACATTTAAACAAGAATTCTTCTTTAGGCACAGACTATGGTCCTACATCCAATGACAGCACTAGTTAGGTTGGAGAACTTCTATATTAATAGCAGTCTTTGAGTAATAGGTTTGTTTTGACCCTTAATCCAAGAGCACTATTCCTGTTCTATAGTTTCATAAATCAGTATTTATTTGAGAGGACTTTCAGGCTGCTTTTGCTGCAAAAAACATTCTACACAGTGTCTGTACTGGCTGAATAATGTTTAAGCAATATCCAAACGTTCACAGACTTCACAGATCAGTGCACAGAAGCCAAATTTAAGTAACTGAATATATACTGCACATTTGAAAGCTCTTTCTCCACTAGCCTTAGCAAACCAAGTCAGCTCAACCTATGATCTGGGAGGCTTAAAGCATTCAACTGTTATTTACATGAAATTTCCTGCAGCTTTCTACTTCCAAAGAAAGAAATAAAAAAATAAAAGCCAGTGCTAAAAACGGTGGGAAAGGAGGAACATAAGAACAGTCATGCCAGAACATGCCAAAGTCAATCTGTTCTACTTCTAGAATAAGCTGTACCTAATGCACAGTAACAATAAAACTAACCACTCTCCAAATGCAAAAAGAAAATCCCAACACTCAAGACTCTCTGCACATGCAGGAGTGCACAAAGCAGCAGATCAGTCATCTTCTGAAGCAGATTATGTAACAAAACAAAGATGAAACTTCTTTCATAGCTCAGTAGTTGAACCCTTTATGCTTGGAAACCCAGAACTTTCAAGTGCTGTAGCAAAAAGCTCAACATATGAAACACAAAAGTGTGTTCCTGCACTTTGATGGAACACCAGACAGACTACAATTCTCCAGACTGGACTTACCCACACCATTGATTTTGAAAGACCAAATATACTTTTATCTTCTAAAATAAGATTTTTATCTTGCCACAATACAATGTTCTACTTCAAAGTCTCTTGATTCTGTTTTTCCTCACTGCCTTTCTTTTAATTAAGGTCTAGGACTGGTAACTAAGTTCTTCTCTTGATACAATTCCCATTCCCAGACTTATGCTGACAGAGGCAGCAATTTGCAAGGTGGCAATACATATGACAAAAAGTTCCCAGAGCAACAGTAAAGAACATCGTACTTAATCAAACACACATGAGAGAAGGCTGAGATGCCGTGTCACAGAAAAGTACAGGATCTGAATGCAGGGTAAGACACCTCCAGGGTAATTAGGATAACTGATATTCATTGTAAGCTCATGAACCTGCCAGGCATGATGATGGACACTTGGTGGTCGTGGTCTTTCAGATCACAAAACAAAATAATCTCAGGGCCTGCTCATGAAGTTGCTGCACATGTGACACTTGCAGAATTACAAAGAGTTGGCAGTAGGGACCATCTTTCAGGATTTCCAACATCTGTATTTTCAGTTCGGAACTCAAACAATGCAAATTCACATTAGTTGCTTATTGAAATGACTAAACAAGAATAAAGTGCTACTGACCTGCAATGATACTACAAGTTAATGCCACAGATGCAGCTTTAAAAAAATCAAGTCTTTTATAGTGATAACAATCCAGGAAGGCAAGATCTGCTTGCAAATAATGAGACCCACCCAACAGCCACAGTGCTGAGCCTGTACAGCTAATGAACAGACACACATAGCATGTTACAAGGCAGGTATTTTCCATTAAGACTGGCTCACAGTTGCACATCAAGAACCAGAAGAGACTAAAACAAACCCTACTTTTTGAGCCCTGGCTGTACAAGCTATATCACGCTTCCTCTCAGTATGAAAGTATCAGTTTCACTTAGCTGCACAAAAGCATTGAGCAGCCTTCTGTAAACTGAAAAGCTGCAAATGTTTTTCTACAGTATACTGTATTAATGCAGGAAAATACCTGGATTTTTAGCATCTACAACTGCATGCCTTTCTCAGGAATTTTCAGCAGAGAGGGAGTTCAAAAAGGTTCACAGGAAGAATGCTTAAAAATAGCAAATGTCCCAAAGACACTCTAGATCAAACAACAGACATCCTGTTGACTCTTCTCCCTTTGTTTTTACCTGGGCTATATCCTCTGTGCTTTGCCAATAAACATTAATCTATGTTCCTCTGCAAGATCTATAGCCAGACTATGGGAAACTGGTTCACAAAGTTCCAGAGATAGGAAAGATTACACAGTTTCAGATACTGATAATCGTCTGAAGCCTAAAAGCTTTAGATAAGCCATACTAAAGCACAAACACAGGTGAGCTGGACAGAGCAGCATTGGGCAGGGATGTACTGTGATGCATGGGAAGACAAACCCCAGCCTCCTTTCATAAGGCATCTCCACACTACATACTGCACTAAATCCTCCACACTTTTTTTTTTTAAAAAAACAGAACAACTAGCAGATATTTACCTTAGCGTAAGAATTTTGCTCCAAATAATTCAAATAAAACATGTAAAGATAGCATGTTAAGTTCTGGGGTATGTAAAGATAGCATGTTGAGTTCTTCACCCTAGAACAAAGAGATGCAGCCCATTCTTGCCATACAAGCAGATGTAGACTACTTGCAGACTCCAGATATGCATCTAAAAGGGTGGTTTCACAAAACCCAGCTCTGGCTGAATTAAATAGAAGGAAGTTTACTGTTTTAACCTCTGAGCAATACCTCTGAGCAAAGTAAAAGCACAGTCTAGCAAGCTGAGGAATTTACTTCCTTTTTTCTTCATCCTGATAAGTCCTATATAAAAAACAATTCAGTCTCTTAAACTTTTCAAATAGAAAAGTTTTTACCAAG
Source organism: Chaetura pelagica (assembly GCF_000747805.2). NCBI lineage: Eukaryota > Metazoa > Chordata > Aves > Apodiformes > Apodidae > Chaetura > Chaetura pelagica. The sequence continues at coordinate 5,731,604 of NW_009953571.1, forward strand.
TTAAACTTAATTAGGCTAGAAGTTTAACTCATTGTTAAAAGGGAAGAAAAGGATCAGCAACTACAAACTCGCACCGCCCAGCTTCCTTCTCTTTTCCATGCACTACAATTCTCTCCTGTCTCTCCCTTATTCACTTCTTTCTCTAAAGCAGCCAGGAGAAACTGAGACAACCATATAAGCTGCAAGGCCAAACGGCTCACATGCAAGATAAGCGTTTGGCTCTCACCCATCCTCCAACCCCATTAAAAACAACCAGACAAGTATTAACATTTGGACCTGAATATATTTGTTTGAATTGTCAGCATTGTCAGATGCTTGAATAAACAGTATCACCACGCTACTGCACCTTAAGACAGTGAAACTGGTTGGTTTCACTGCATTGTTGCAAGTGCAAAGAAGACAAACAGCATCAAGTGAAAAACCAGAAGAGCTGTTAGAAACACGGAAGTGTTTGTTGGCATATCTTACTCCCCAGGGACACTCAGTCACTGCTAGAAGAGTGTTTTCTGTGAAGAATTAGTTGAAGGAAGTGGGTGGATGTGGATGTGTCAGAGGTATGAAAATCTGAAGTTCTCACAATAATGTCTAATTCAAAGTAAATCCCAAATGAATATTCGTCAGCTAAATGAATTGTTATCTTCAAACACAAACCTAATAGTAAACACTTAAGTAGATCACAAAATGGAGAAGGGTGGAACAAAAGCAGTTTTAATTAAGATTTAAAACAATGTTTGCTTATTAAAAGGTTAGTGGGGGAAAAAAAAACTACAGTCCAACTTCATTCTAAGAAAAAAATATCTAGAATAAATGCAGAGTCACAACAATCTCAAGAATGTGGGACGTTTTTCCATGAGAAATTCAGCCTACCAGAGGGGAAATTTATTTGTGGCTGACCTGGACACTGTAGTATTTTCCCAAGTCTTCTTCTAAGCCTTGCCCTCAGCATACGAGCACTTCTCTTTTTTGCTTTTCTTTTTCTCCTCTAAATTGGACTTTGAGTAACAGTCACTGTGACACCATTGTCTAAGTTGCTGCCCATCTTGGATGGAGCATTTACTTATGTTGATTCTGCCAATTATTATCTATTCTACAGCAAACACTGATGTAATGAATGTTCATTGTGGTGAGGTCAGACTGCAGTCCTTTAGAAGCAGTAACAGCTGCTGCCTTACTGATTTGGGTTCAACAGTCAACTCCTGTCTTCTCCAACACTCAATAAAGGAATAAACCACTCAGCAATCTACCTTAAAAAGGAGACAAGCAAAAGGGGTTAGAAGGTGAAGAGAAGGGCACATCACAGTAGAAGTCACCTCCTCCACTGAGTCAGATATTTTAATTAAACACCTGAGAAAACATCTTTGAAAACTTAATCACTTGTCAAATTTGTCTTGGCATCTTCCCCCAGCAGTGATCAACACTAAAAAACCTCTTGTTTTCCAGTTGTAATAAATGATACTTATTTCTCATTCAGACTGTATATGAGCATCAGCCAATCCTATTGTTCAGTATTTTAAGGTTAAGGTGATAAATTACTCACAATCCAACAGTACCAAAAATACATCTAAGTCCCTGCAAGGAATATCAACTTTCTAAGCACAAAACTGACTTGCATTCCAGTAAACTATGGGCAGCTGTAAAGGCCAGAAAAGTTGAATGCCAATAAATGAAGAAAGTGTGTTCTCATCCAAGCCAAACTCTTAAGAGGAGGGGAAAAAAGTTTCCTATGAATCAAAAATGACACATCAGCTCAGCTGACAGGCAGAACAGGTTCTGGTACATATATATTTGGGACCATTCTGTCTCCATATTACACATGCTGTCACCATCCCCTCTCCATAAGCCAAGTATGAACACTTATCTGGAAATTTATACATTAACAAAGCAGCTGTACTTTTAAGGAAGAAAATAAATCAGCATGGCTAAAGAAATATTAGAAATATAACCCAAATAATCTTTAAGTATTTGCAGAAATTCAGCAGTAGTGGGTAAAGAGTCAAGTTCATCTTTAAGCTTCCAACTAGCTAGTTGTAAAACCAAAAAAGAAACAATATTAGCTCTGTAAACATCTGAAAAGCTCTCAGGTGAGCAAAGGTAAACACCACTCCTCAATGGAGAATAGGGGAGGTAGGTCTTTCCCACTATAAAGAGAACAGTGCTATGGCAAGAATGCCAGTAACTTTTGCAATCAAAAGAGAAACACCTGTAAAATTTATAAAAATATTATAATGAAATTCAGATATAATAAGTAGGTAAAAATGTGACCCAAGTGACCTCTCAGTGTCTCTTGCAGAGTTTAGTATGCCTTAGAATGATTCAGGGGCATGAGAGAGGCAAACACAATCAAATATCAGAAAAATATTCACAAGTTTGTAATAGAATCATAGAATGGTTTGATTTGGAAGGGACCTTAAAGACCACTTAGTTTCAAACCTTCTGCACGGCCAGGGACACCTCCCAATAGACCAGGTTGCTCAAAGCTCCATCCAACCTGGCCTTGAATGCTTCCAGGGAGGAGGCATCCACAACTTCTCTGGGCAACCTGTGCCAACGTCTCAATGCTCACTGCAAAAAAATATTCTTAATATCTAATCTCTTTCAGTTTGAAACCGTTACCCCTCACCTGTGATTCTGTCTTATTGCAACACATCCTTATAAAAGGTCCCTCTCCAGCTTTCCTGTAGGGCACCTTTCAGGTACTGGAAGGCTGCTATCAGCTTCCTAGAACCACTTACTAATCAATTGAGCAAGAAGACAGGCAGATAAGGCAGAAACCATTACAACAGCAGCAACAGAGTTAAGCTGCCTTGCTAGTGATACTGATCGTTCAACGCAACTGACCAAAGGGCTTGGAGGGGAAAAAAAGGACTTTCAGATACCACATGGTTTTTCACCGGAACGCTTGTCAGGTTTCTCTCTCATCTTCGTATCCAATCTACAAATTCAAACTACTTTTGGGAGATAATACATAAGGTCTGTGATGGCCGATGCTGTCATTCCTCTCAAACACGACCCGCTTTTTATTCCCTTGATACAATTCAGAGATTGAAAGAAACAAGTTAAAGAGGAAGCCGGCATGGACGTTACACTTTCTCAGCAGAACATGAAATCGAGATAATACTCTCAAAAAAAAAAGTTGGCAGGAGAGCTGCAGAGCACGTAGCGCCCTGGGAAGCGGCAGCC
>NW_009953571.1:5735530-5757150 GCF_000747805.2 Chaetura pelagica
CGCGGCCCGCGGAGCTGCGGGGATGGGCCCCGCGCCCCGCCCTCCTGCCGGCACCGGGGGGCTGGTGGGCTCCTCGGAGTTATTTTTTCAGGCGGGAGGGCAGGAGGGTGCTGGGGGGGGGTATTTTTTTTCAGAGCCAGGAGGATTTAATTTATTTATTTAGACAACAGATCCGCCTCTGCAGGTTCGTTGTACCTGCTGCTCTTCCACTCTTAAAATGTCAGCCCCTTGACATGAAATCCAGAAGCCCTTCGACAGGTCAGGCCTCCGCGTAGAACGGCCCAAATGCTTGCCGTGTTTTTGTGATGATGAAGGCTGCGGATGCCAGAGCTGGGTGACTAAGCACCGCGGGGGTGGCTACCGCACCGGGCAGCTCTCTGAAGCACGGTGAAAATTCTTACTAGAACATGGAAGTTTTGCTCCGGGACGTGTGTAGCAGATGTAGCCGTTAGTTTTAGCCTTAGGTTTGACACTGTGTTAAGACACGTGGGAGAATCGTATTTTCTGCTGATTTTGCAAGAGATTTTCATGGAATACAATGCCATAGTCCTTAGAACGTTGAAGAAATCTGTAAATATTTTTTTTCTCCAACACAGAAATTCATCTGTTCTCACTCACTACTTAGAAAACAAAAGCTTGGGCTCCCAATTTAAAACCAACCAACCAAACCAAACCAAACCAAACCAAATGAGAAGTCGGATTTTTTGCTGAATCTGTGACTAAACATGTTGGAAGTGTTAGAAATTCTCTTTTGTATTACACACTTCTGGCCTTGACTCCTTTGCATTTAAATCCCTTTTTGCTGGCCCATCACATCTACTGATTTCACCTTTTTAGCTATGTATGTGTCTTTCTTACTTCTGATTTCCATTAGAAAAATAGATATGCTGCAGCCCTTCCAGATACATCAGCAGGTTTAGATGTGCCATTTCCATCTCTCTCCTTCCCATGCCGTTCCTCAAATAACAGATGTTAAGCTTTAATAATGCTCAGTCCTGAGCATTTAAGCACTCTGCCTTTTCCTGGTTCTTTGCTTCACGTTTTATTTAGGGCTATGCACGTATTTTGCAACCCCTTTGTTGCAATTTCCATGCTGAGTCTGAAGATTTGATGCCATTTCGTGTAAGGTCTTGCTGAATGGCTTCCTCATTTTTTTAAAATCCCCTTTTAATAGTTCAGTTTTGCATTCCTCTCATTTTCATGACTTTTCCCCATAGGTTAATCCATAGGTAATTAAGTTATCCTTGCAGTTCCTTACATCTTCTCTGTCTTACTTCAATTATGTCTTTTAAATTAGTCTTGTATCACCACGTCTTTGAGAGTTCTGACTACTCCTGATTATTTATCTGCAAAAGTATCTGAGCTGTGGAAAACCTAAGTACTGCAGTTTGGAGTGATGCTGCTTTCCCACTTGTCTTTGATCCATCCAGTATTTAGTGACTGAGGAACATCACAGAAAGAGGGCAGGTACAATGCTGTCTCAGACTGTCCTCCCAGCCTCCAGGGATTGATGATTGAATGCAGAACTGAGGCAAATGTGAAGTCTTTGTACTTTTTAGTCCTTAAAAAAATTTCCAGTGAATGCACCGATCAGATTTTTTTTAACTCACAAACTTTTATCAACAACACCCTGACAGGGTCAAAGAGGTCTGTAACTTCGTGATGTGTTACATGCTGGGTTATTTTACTCGGTTAACTTTGAACCTGCTGCTTGCTAGATTTGTCTGATCTCATCCAGGTCTTGTGTTAGAAGAGAGGTACACAGTCACTGCCTGTTCGTCTCCCATAGGGCACCCCAGATTTTGCAAATTTCTCTCTTCTCTGCCTTTTACTCCTGCTGTCTTTTTTCTAGGTTGCAGATTCCTTATCTACTCACCCCTGTCATGGAAGCTCTTTTACCTCTTTGATCAGCCCTGACATGTTCCTATGTATCTGTGTTGAATAGAGAGGACTCAGATACAAAATAAGGATTTATGTTCCCCTGTAGACTTTTTGAAACCCGGTAAAGTGTTCCTTGTTCTCTGTGACCCCTTGGTGGCTGCTGGAAAGCTGCAGGAAGGGCAGGGAAGTTTTTGCATTCACACACCTCATTCTGCTAGTCTTCAGACTTCCTGTCTAGATGCTTCCTGCTGTCAGTGGGATCATTTTTGCCCTTCAGACAATAAAGCTCTAACTGCATATGAGAACCTGGGAGTGCTTCCAAATTCATAGGTCTGGCTGTGCCCTCTGGCTACATCCCATTCAATATTGCAGTGAGATCCAGCATGCATCAGCACCACTGCTGTCTTTGCTCTCTTGTTTCCATGGGAGGCAAACCCTGGGCATACAGGATGTAGTAGCTGCAGTATGCACCACAGGTAAGCACTCACTGACCTAAGCGGTTAGCATAAGGATTGTGTTTATGAACCACCTAGGAGTAGACCTTCGACCTTGAGCACAAGGGGATTTGTAAATCTTCCATTTTTGGCCCACAATTACAGGATCTCTGGACAAAAGATACTACAGAGAACTGAGGAGCAGTGAAGTCTGTAGGAGACATGGGCTTGTAGAGACAAGATATGGAATAATAAATCCATAGCACTGAATAAAAATTAATTTAGAAAAAGAATAAACAGAGACCTTGGATTCCATCTGTCAAAAAAACCCAACTGCTTGCTTGAAAGGAGCCATGTTAATGTGATGACCAAAGTGCCAGAAAGTTGAAAGTTAATGTTGTGTTAATATCAGTCGCAGTGCTGTACAGCAAGTAAAAACAAACAAACAAACAAACAAACAGCATTTGGGTGAGTGATATTAGGTATACAATTTTAGATCTGCCTTGACTGTGTTTCTAGTGTCTATTCAGATGTAATATTCTCAAAAGCATTCAAGCTTTAAACCTTTGGTATATAACAATAACATTTAAATTCAAGTTAATAAAATGAATTAGCATGAGTCAGTTCTTGTAATGATGGGTATTAAAACTAATCCTAAACTCATAGGATCCCAGGATCCCTGGGACAGTGCACATCAAGGTCTGGAGCAGGCTTAATTCCTTCTTTTTTTTATCTGGAGCTGTTAAGTTGGTCTGCATGTTGTCTTTCTAGTTGCCTTTCTAGTAGAGGAAGACGCATTTAAAAGAAATGGTTTTAACATGTATTTGCTGTGAAAAAAAAAAAAGTTTATTTGCTGTAACTCTGACTCCAAAAAAGTGTTTTATTATACAAAGTTTAATATTTATTTACATTCACATAAAGACTCCTGTCTTGACATAAAGTAAAAAGTGGGCTTCTTGGCTTTGTTTTAGGAACAATCCTATCTTTTTATAGCACAGATAGAGCACAAATACAGTCAGCTTAAACTTCCTCACACTTCCTTGTCCATGTGCCTCAGCTTTGGCCTGAAAGGTCTCTTCTGCAAGCATGACCAGAGCACAGCCTCACCTAGCCATGTTCCTGGTGTTGTCAACAAGGGAAGCACATTAGTTCGTTAAGGAAGAGCTTTGGTTTTTGTTTATTCTCTTCACTGACAGACAGTCTTTAGCATTCTTGATGACAAACAAAATGCTATTCTTAGCATTCCTTGGCTTTTCCTCACTTCTAATCAAATTCCTTTTTTTCTTTATTAACAGGATTCATAGATATTTGATTTCACATTCGTCAGTGCTGGGCAGTCAGCCAAATGCTGTGTTCCCTCTCTATCAGGCATACACATACCACCCCTACTGGGTGGTTTTCCCAGTGGTTGCTCTCTGTTCTGTTGCTTTTTTCGCTCCACAGCGGTACGCAAGGCCTGAAGGATCAGGTCTTTATTGTTCTGGACATTGTAGTAACTTAGGTTCACCAGTTTGTCAAAATTTTCCTCAGAATAACTCAGATTGTTTATATAATATGGACCACAGCTATTGGCAACATCAACTTCACCCTCTGCCATCTCTGAGGGACTACGTTTCACACCTAAGGGACAAAAAATTAGTCAGTTAATTAGCAATAAGTGATTAGGTTCTGGATGGTTTTTAGGCGTGCACTCACAGCAGATCACAACCCAAAATTGATGTTTTATTGCTGGGATGTTTGCTTGGCAGTGGTGAGTTGGAGAAGCTGGTGATGATGAGGAGATTTGAGGTTGTCCTGGGTACACTTGGAAATGCCAAAACAAGTAGAGTAGCTCCTCTTTTGAGCACAGGAGGATGAGACTCTCTGCCTCCTCTCTAGCTCTGGGATCAGCTGTCATCATGGTCCCCATGGTCCCCAGGTGCCTCTCAGTATTGATGCTCTCCCAGTCTCCACTTTGCTGCCATCTCCCAGCCATTGCAGCACCCTACACTTCTAGCCAAGGTGCAAGTAAATGGTAACTACTTTTATTCTTTCCTCCCCTTCTTCCAGAGCAGCCAGCTAGAGCAAGGACCTCAGGACACCATGGGTTTTTTTTCCAGGTGGTGGGCCTGAAGCCACTGCTACATTTTGTGCCTTCCATGTTCAACTCTACATAATTTTATATTCCTTTCCTGCCTACAGAATTAGGCTACTGAAAATCCATGTATTTGGGTGATTTAAGCTTTCCAAAAGTGTACCTGCTTTCTCACTGATGTGACAGATATTCTTTCACCCAGCACAACCTAGCACACTCCCTTGCACAATCTGCTACATCAACTCTTGGTTCCTACTAGGAAGAATTATTAAAAAATACAGAAAACAGCTAAACCCCTAGATTTTATTATTTAAACTGAAAGACTTCACCGAGCCATCATCTGGACATACCCCAGAAGCAGATGGCACAAATATTTAGTGTAATTTCCTTGAGATCCTACTGCTATAAAAAAACCCTACAGGCTTTGTTTAACCTCAACAGTGAGAGTGAACCTGATATTCCCTGAATTGCTAAGACATGACAGAGGTACTGAAAGGGCTTTTCATGCCCATTTCATCATCCCAGGATAATCAACATATGCATCAGATCCAGACAATGTAATGAGGCAGGCAATCCCGTAAGTGTCATCTCTGGAAATATTACATCCATCATATCTTATGATCTGAAGACAAATTAAATTATTATTTAATGCCTTTGACAGTAGAAACCAGATCCAAAGCTAATGCAGAATTTATCTGCAGACTATCACAGAGTCAATATTCTCAGGGACCTCCACAGTAAGTTGCTGGTGCAGGGAGAAAAATACCCAAGAGAATTGCAAATCTCAACAAATTTGTGTGTGCAGCAGATATAAGACACATCTCCTCACTTGTTTTTCTAGGACCTTCATATTTGACCTGTAATCAAATTAGTATCTGATCTCGGCTTGGACCTAGTTATCTGCTCTAGACAGTAACACCAGTGTTTTTGATTTGGCTGGTGTTTTGGACACACTGTCAATTACTGAGTTGGTGGAAATACATCTGTATGCTAAACTCAGTAGATGCAACATGCACCTTCTGAGCTGAGGGTGTGTTTAACTGATAAATTCAATGCACAAGAGGCAAACTTGCCCTTCCTGAACTCAGCAAAAATGGAAGAAGCCCACTTGGCCATATTAGTTTAGGTTTGACTCTGCACTGATCAGACACAGTATATGAGCAGGCTGATCTTATATCTATACTTGTTAGTAGGTTCTTGGAAGGGAAAAAGATCCATTAATTTGGTTAGATTCACCAAGTCTGATAGATGTAGTCCTCAGGACTCTTCTGAGAGAGTTATAAGCAGTCTAAATCACCTTACACAAAGGACTTCCCCTTTCTAGTCCAGCTGTGGAGTCTAACCAGCACAGGAGTTTGAATATGTCAGTTTAAATAATTTACTGCAAATGCTTCAAATTCCCTTTGCTGAACAAGCTAATGGGTGAGCTGACTATGGAAAAACTGCCTGTTCATGTAATTGAACTAATGCTTCAGATACTGTACATTCTAGGTATGGGCTGGGGCATAGTACTGAAGCACTAGAAATTAAGCTGATCTCTGCCTGTCACTAACACAGGGCAGACATCTGTTCCCAACCTCCAGGCCTTTCTGTAGCAACCATGCTGCCCTTGTGGAGGCTGGCTCTCAGCTGAGAGGTGGCAGCACTCCCAAAAAACTCCACAGGCTGAGCCCTTCCATGACAGCTCATCTGAGACTTCACCCAACAGGGACCTGTTCTCTTTTTTCTGTTTAGTCTCAGCTTGCAGCTGCTGGCTGAATCTGTCAGGCAGCATTGGCATGCCTCAATATGTCATGCAGGTCATATACATTTTCTGCATACCTAGTAATGCACCTTTTTCGATTCCCTGATAATTTATGTTGACCTGTAGCTTCTGCACATCATCTGATGTTCACCTGGTAGTAGATAGATGAGTTAGGAATAACATCCCTGGGTTCTGGAAATTGTTGAGGAGGAAAGGGGAAGCAGACTCCTTCAAAGAGCAGTACAAAAGCCAGTTCTCAGTTCCTGTTCTAGTTCTTTCTCCTTTTCTCCTTTCCCAAGTTCTTTCTACAAAGAACAACTACAAAAACAACCTTTCAGCTATCCAATCTGTGTTAAGAGCTGGAGTGGAATGGTGTCTATACCTGTATAAATACTCTTAGAATATCTGAATCCTGTTCAAAACCCCACTTGCTACCTCAAAGGTGCAATGAACTCAATCTAGAATATCTACCAAACAAAAGTATGCTAAGTTTTTTATTACTTCATTCAACAAAAGTAATGAAAAGATTTAATACAATTGGGACAGCAGTTTCTGCATTTGTTTTGGAATTTCATCATCTGGAGAAGGAGTAACTGAAACTTTTGGCACCAACAGAGGTAGTATGGAGTTGTGGGATACGGTACCAGGACTTAGAAACCATCTGTCTTGAAGTGACTGGCACAGTTGCCATTGAAACTCTTCTTAAATTTCCAAGTAGGACTCACTGAAGTGAACAGAAGCTGTTGACACAGCTCAGTGTTACGTTTTCATCACTTCGCGAGTTCACGCTTTTGTTTTCAAGGTTATCTGCTTAACTGTAACCCCTGAAATTATTTTAAACAATGAAATCCTTAGATTCCCCAGAGCAGTGTCCAACAGGAAAGGATAACAAGTATGAGAGGAAATAACCCTGCTAACGTCTGCCATTGCAGATAAACATAATATACTTCTCATCACGAAACTCTACAATCTACCTATAAAAGCCAGAAAACAGCCTGAAGAGGGAGGGGTATGTGTGCCAAGGGCTGAGCTCAGCTGCTGCTCTACTGTCTGGGAAAATTCACATATTTTTAGCTTCTTGTTATGGATCAGATCTAAGCAAAAGGAGTCTGAATCTGTGTTTACAGGATGATCCAAAGAACAGATATTGCACAGTCAGAGAAGAGAAAGGGCAGCCACTGCCTCCGTTAATGTGAGGTGTAGCTGTACACTTACCAGGTGCTTTGTAGTCCCTGAAGGTGTCATTTACTAGAGGGAAAAATATCACAATAGGGGTTTCTGGGCTCTCTTTGTCACCAACAATGTAGCATTCCTTCAGATGGGGAGTTTCCTCATCATCTGGCACCTTTGTAGAGAAAGGAATTCCCTGTTTTGCGAAGTATTTAGAGGCTTCTTTCAGGGGCTGGTTGCCACGATAGGAGAAATAAAAAAAACCTCATCAGAACATGTGGGAAACCTTTGGACTGAATTTAACCAGAACCCAGTCTGACTTTGAATGTTTGTGGTGTAAGGGCCAAGTTCTGCCAGATTATGGCACGTACCCAATGTAGGTGTTGTAGACTGTATATGGGGACAAGATCTGGAAGGATTTGGGTCCACATGCCTGTCTTTGAAAATCTACATTACACGTTAGAGAATTGCAGATGCTGCCAATAGAGGACTTTTTTTTTTTTTATATATATGTAATTTAAGTTCCTAAATACAAGCTGTGTTTCCATTTATTAACATAACAGATCTTCTGCATCAGATTCTTCTATTGTAACCATTGAATTGTCCTGAATGTGTATTTTCCCAATGAAAAGAATATTATTGGATTGAGAATTCTTAAGACAATTTAAAAATACATTTAGCTTCAGTCATTCATTCAACATCTGACTGCCTTCAAATCAGCTAAAACACATTTAAACATAAAAATGGAGAGAGACAGTTTACTCAATGCTTATTTACTGGTAACACTTTTACTGTTTGATAGAGATATGTGACCCCAATACACTGTTAGCTTACTTACACTTCCAAGATAGCGGGAAAAAAAGAGTTGCTGTGAGTAGAGAATTAGCCATTCTGGGAACTCAGTGATGAAACAGAGATATCAGTAAAGAATAGATGAGGCTGCTTACCGCTGTTTGGGAACCTGAACTGTAGTTGAAATGCAAAATGACATCCACTTTCCTTTCTGGCCTCATAAGGGGCGGGTAACTGGTAGCAAAGGCAAATGCTGTATCGATCAGGATGAGGTAGTCTGCTGCTGCTGTCAGGTGGTTGGGCTGGGTGTCAAGCTCACAGTCTAGAAAGAAGCATTTTTTATTTATTTTTTTTCAGTAGTGGTGCTAAATACAAGAGGTGTACTGAGGAAAGTCAGTTGTTAACAGAAACAGAATTTTTCATTTCACGGGTCTTAGACCTGCCTACATAGCCAATAGCTGCAATTCAGCCATTTCTCAGTTCCTTGTCTAGCTTCCTCTTTTCACTGTTTACTCTGCAATTTCTTTGGCTTTCCTCTAATTAAAAGTGCTTAACTTGGGGATCAGGAGAATAGAGTTAATTCCATCTCTGGTTTTGTGTGTGATTCTGGTCAGGTCAGCTTTGTTGGTTGTTTTTTTTTTTAATATAAAAAATATTTAAACACTATCTCATTGTCTCAGCATATTAAAGATTAAAGATGTCCTTTGCCTTGCACACTAAAAGAACAGGCACACAGCTACTAAGGTACCTAGCTGAGGCAGGCATAACCCCTTGTGTGACACGGAGGACCTGGTACCAAACTGAGTACTTATTCCCAAACTGTGTAGCAGGAAATGCTCTTACAGAGGTTATATCTTATAAGTAGAACAGTGACATGAAACAGGCCTCTGTCACACAGCCCTTGAGTACTGGACTTGGCAAGAGACAACATGACGACAGTGCCACGTCACACATGTGCAGGCTGGGTGGCTGGCACTTCAGTAGATGCACACTGGTTGATTAATCAGGGTCTTTCGCATCTATCAGTTGCCAGTCTCCATGAAATTTTTATGACCTTGCTTTTGAAGCCTCTCCTGCTAGCTAGTTTAAGCTTTCAGTAAGAAACAGCTTCAAATACTATCAGAGGACAGGAACAGAATGAAAAGGCAGTCAGCTTGATAATCAGCATTGCTTCTTTTTCACAAAGATGGTTTAAAATGTAACTAAAGCCAAGGTACTAATACCATACCTTTCCATTTGGAAAACTTGCTCTCTAGGTAGTTGTTGTTCATCTGGAAGCCCTTCAGGAAGTTAGGGATTTCTGAGGCTGCTGGACGTAACATGGCAACATCTCGGAAAATGTTTGAAAAGCTGTCGGTGGGACAAACCACTCGAGTGTCCAGTTCATTTGGTCTTGCAGGCAATAGAGTTCCATCATCTGCAGAAGAAAGAAAACAGTTCTTGTATGTGTCCCCTATGTAGAGATTAATCTGTGCAATCACAATTTCTTTTAACATGCTTGGCAAAACTTAAACATCTTTATCTTTTTGTCTCCAAGATCTCCCCAAATCTCTCCAATTTTTCAGATAAGCTTTGAAAAAATCCATGTTTTCTTCTCAATCCACAGTGGCAAAGGCCTTGTTTGTACTGTAAATTAATCCATCTCATCTGCTACAACTGTCTTTGCTTTTCTATGATCTGATCCACTACAACATCCTGCACTTATCCTGTCTTCCTTTGCTACTCCATGTGACAGGTTATCTCTCAGCCACACACATAAAAAAGCCACACAATCACAATCTCTCAGTCACACAAACGTAATTAACATTCCTTACTAGCAAATGCAAGCTCCTTGTTTTAATGAGAAACTATCCCCTAAAAGTGCAAGAAGATAAAATAAATCACCCTTTTTTGATACATTTCTCTTTCTTCTCAACTTTTGTTTTCTTTGTAGTGTATCTGTCTTGTGTGTTTCTTCTTAAAATTCTACCCTGCAGATTTTCCTTAATTTGGCAGTGTGTTTTACAAATCTTATCCTTAGGACTACTTTGGAACAGCTTGCAATAGTTCTGAAGTCTGTATCTGTGCTTTGTAGACTCCAAGGAGGCAAAGATAGTGATTGCCCTTGTTCCTGTGAAGCCTCATGCCGTTCCAGCTTCCAAGAGAGGAACTGGAAGGCTGTGGATCACTTGGGGAGGCCTCCCCTAGACTACAGGGATATTTTTTTCCAGTTTTAACCTTGTGCAATGAAAATGGTTCATATATGGGCCATTCTCTCTCTTTTTTTTTTTTTTCTTCCCTTGTGTCAGATCCCATGGATTTTTTTCTCACACAAATGAAATGATTGCTATGCTGTAATTCATGGCATTAATATCCTCCTAGTTTCCATGTAGACTGCAGGAAGCCCTGAATAGGGAATTCCAGAATGGCTTTGAAAAAATGCAATGAGAGCATAGGAGCAGAGAGGAAAAAAAAACACCTGGTTTGTTTTGGAGGTTTTGTGTTTGTTTGTTTGTTTTTAAGAGACAATAAAATAGCATAATGCCATAAGAATGACCCACCTATGTCAGTAATTTTGTCTCGGGTCCATTTGTGCCAGAAGTCTTCTGACTGAACAGATAAATACCAAGCATCCATAAGATTCAAGGAAAATACACTGCTCCAGATCCCTGTGGCAAAAGATGTATTTGACAGAAAGTAAACTGATAAAGACTTGGAAGTGTTTTCATTCACAGTAACTTTCAGTATCTTCTGGATTCTCCAGCAAACTTCATTCATTACATTATCTTAGTGCACAACTATAAAGGAATGTCTTTATGAATTGACATATGAATCCATAGTGTATACAGATAATCTGGTTTATTTGGGTATAAGAAGAGGGCTGGTAGTGTTTTCAGTATAGCTGCTAACACATTCATTTTTGTTACCTCACAAATAACATTTTGTCAAGTATAACTTAGTATTATCCACCTCGCCTCAAAATTTCTTATTCTGCAAGTTCTCAGCATTTGTAATTCTAAAGCTTTTATCTATTTCTAGGATAACCCTGTTTCTATGCATCTGTCCTGAACCATCAACCACAAAGCATCTACTAATATCCCTCAGAATAAGGAAGCTAACTTAAAGGTTTTGAAAATAGAGAGTGTAGATGTATGAAGTTTTTCATTTGTCTTCCAATTTTGAGGATTTAAGGCATACCTGGGCTACATTTTTCAAGTTCCTCCAGTAACAGATGTAGCAAACTTGATGTAGCCCAAACTGCCACCTATATGCAATTGTCTTACAGGCTGAGGAAACACCGATACTTGGTACAGTCACCTGCCGCCAGGGTGCCATGATGCCTTACAGAACCCTCCAAACTGCAGAACTAAAACTGGTGCTCTGGAGAGGAACTGGATAATGGGCAGAAGAGGCTGTACGTGAGCAGCCTGACCCAGCCAAGCCAGCCTGCAGCCGGAGGGATGGGCTTGGCCACAGAGAAAAGAGCTGTATGACCTATGTAGTCAGTTTCAGCTCTGTTCCCGGCTGGAGTGAAAAGGAATTTGCTGAAAACCTCTTAAGTAAATATGTCACTGGAGTAAGTAACTCTGCCTGAATGAGGCAACTCTGGATCATTGGCAGGTAACGGGGACACAAATGTCCCAGCGTCACTGTGGAGAAGGGAAGAAGACAGTGCCAAGGTGGAAGGTGTAGGAAAGGGACTGGTGACCTGCTGGCATTTCTGACCACAGAAGGGGAGACATGGGTAAATTTGAAATTTCAGCTGGGGACAGGGAGATTCTGACTGCTTCCTACACCTCTAGCTACACTAGCTGTAGTGATCTCTCCACACAGACAAATAGTCTTACCACAAAACCCCTGAAACTTCCTTTATGCAGTTGGTAGAAGCAGGAAGCACAATGAGGCAAGAGATTGCTTTCATAAAGGGGAAAAAAAAATAAAAATCCTTACTGCTTCTGCTAGTTTTATGCAAAAGGGAAAAATGTTAAATATTATAAAATGTTTTCAGGTTTTGCACTTCTGAAATGGAAGTGTTATCCTGGAGAATTAATCAGGGTCAGCTGTGGCTGGAACACTGCGGAACAATGCAATCTTACACAACTTTGTTGCTGACAAAGACACAAAAGTATTGTGAAGGCCTCATGTCAGTAGGCTTAGCCACATATGAAATAAAATAAATCTGTTCACCCAAATAAAATTGCAGAGAACATAAAAAAACTTTCTGATAATGGCCTGTTATCAGTTCCAGTATTTTACCATACACTGCTCCTGGCAGGTAAGAAAATATACTAACTGCTTCATTTCAGAAGAGAGGTTTGTGCAGGAGTGGATTATCTTACATTACATTTCCAGGGAGCAACAAATCACCTTCCAAAAAGCAGATTCTGGATTCTGGTACTTTCTTCATCAGGCGACCCATGAAGAACTCACTACCAAAATCTTCTGTATGAATGTAGGCACCATATTTTGGAAATCCTACCTCATAAGGTGTGAATTCCACCCATTCTGAAAGAAAAACCAGAAGACAGACTGATGACAGCAGCATAGTTGTCATAGTTGAATAAAAAGTATGATACTGGCCAATTTACAATAGACTTGTTTCTAACTAATGCATTTTGCAAACAAACATTTATTCACTGTACATTTCACAGTGTCAAACATGAAGAGAAAATTGTCCTCTTTCATCTCAATTTCTCTACAAACTTTAGGCTTTTGAGGCAATTTAGCAGATAATTTCATGATAATGTCCTCCATCATCCTGCTTTTGAGCCTGAATACAGCTGCCTATAAAAGATGTTCAAAAATTTAACTATTCAAATTCTACTCCTAGGTGAATTGGCCCTTTAGAGGATTTGTGCATTGAACGGATTTCTTTACCTAGTTCTAAATTGACCGCTATTGGATTTCACTGGTAAATGCAGTTTTGTAGTATTATTACCTCTAAAATCCTGGTCGCTGATTTTATCCTTCACATTGAGAGAGAGGTAGATGGGCAGAGGATTCTGACCCCGGCTGAGTGCCAGCTGCTGATCTGTGAGCTTATGACAGTCCTCCTGTTTTAAAGAAGGGCAGTAGCTGAGGACAGTTAGATGGCACAAAGAGCCTTGCACTTCATCTGCGCTCAGGCTCTGAGAATACTCTGGACTCCAACCAGGATGTTTCCCACCAGTTTAGTTTGGAGAGGTGCTATCATCCCTATCTCTGACCCTCGCAAGCCCCAACACTTCAGCACACAAATAGTCCTAAGTTAAGTTCATATGCTGAAAAAAAACCCCTGGGATTTCAATGGTAGCAAGAAAATGTTCTTATTCACATTATTTATTTCAGGAAAATGTCTGGAATCATATGAAAAGCACTCTTGGTACGGAATATTTTATTCAGAAAGAGTAAGCCCTGTCTTGACTGCCCAGAAAATAATCTTTTTCTCAGTCCAGTCACAGATCCAAGCCTGAGACAGAGTTACCATTTGGTGAGCCTTGACCCTTACTGCTTCTGCTGCAGAACATCTTATGTAGGCAGGCAGGGTGGAAAGGGCAAGAGGGTTTGGGATCTGGGCCAAGGTTTGAAAGGGTGCTGAGTTGAGATCCCCCTGGAAGGAGAGCTGCAGGTGCTCCCCATTGCTGAAGCAGCCCTTGGACTGGTGGCTGTGCCACTAGACTTCCCCTGGGACAGGGCTGTTGCACTGCAGGGATGGATGCTCACAGCTCCCTGCTGAGCCACGACCAGGATGTCTCTCACACTGTGCTCTGCTTGGGCAGTTAAATTTGTGTGTGTGTGGAGTTACTTATATTACAGGGGAAAGGTTTTCTCTTTCTTAAGAAGTGGCCTATTGGAAAGGAAATATTAATGAGTACTAAACCAGAGCCTGAACATTGCCTTTTGGTAGAAACATTTACAGGGTGACAGAGTCCCATTAACAAATCAGATATAACATCTTTGTGTTTGTGTATTTTCTTTCCCTTGTCATGCTGTGCAGACCTTTTAAAAGAACAGTAGGATTTTCATTTAAATATTTGCATGTGAATTGATTTCAAACTTGTTCATACTGTAAGTTTCCTGTTATTTCTCTCTATTCCCACCCTTTCTGTACCAGGTGTTATGTTGAGATTAGCCAACAAATGCAAAGAATGATGCCACCAAAGCATAGGCTATAGGCATATATCTGAAAAAAAAACCCCAACAAGCAAAATCCCCATTTTTTTTCTGTAAGGATGATCCAACACTGGCATATACTGCCTAGAGAAGCTGTGGAATCTTCACATGTGGAGATACTCAAAAGCACACGGTTCAGGGCAGCTGACTAGATGACTCTGCTTGAGGTCCCTTTCAGTCTCAAGAATTTCTTGACTCACTGTCTGCCTTCACCTGTATAATCACTAAATATGCAAATCTGAAGAGGAAGATGCTGCTGTTGTACCTTTTCATGGAACATGGTTTCAATGATGAGTCCCCACAGATCTGTGAAAGACATCTGATGTCCTTCCTGTTTCCTCTGGCACAGCTCTTTCAAATAGTATTTCAGACGATCGGGGGCAAAACAAGTTAAGAACTTATTTTTGAGCACATGCTTTCGGGCATCTTTGAGTGTTTCCTTAAGATCCTTTTGGGACCAGTCAGGATCTGCATACAAATTGGACATGGTCCTAAGGAAAAAAAAAAAAAAAGAGAGAAGAAACACAAGGAAAAATGTGACTTCTGAAGCAGATCTTTGGGAAATTATCATTATTGATTTACATGCACATGCATGTGTGGTACTATTCATGTGTTTAATCGTAACTGAATTAATTCTGCCAAATACCCACCAAAGGAAACAAGGAAAAAGCCACAGCAGAAAAAGAAAGATGTTTCTTGATAGTAAAAATGATACCACTCTTCAGATCACTTCTTGACATCACACATAGAAAATTTCTGTGAAGACTTTGCTCATCTTGGTCTTACCATGTTGTGCCAGATAAACCGGTGATGTATGAGACACAGTCCAGGACATTCAGTTCCTGGACACTGAGAAGATGAGCATACATGGCTGTCAGAGCTCTGGTTCCACCACCCGTCGTCATGATTGCCACCACAGGTACCTGTTAAATCCAGAAATACATACATTTAGTGTCATGGTCTGAGGAGGGAGACAGACATAATTCATTAGAAAAGAGAAATTTACATCACTGATAAAGTAATAAAGGTGCTGCATGCCACCTGTCTGCAAGGAGAAAAAAACCCTGAGTTAATAATTGGGCATAGAAGGGGTGCAAAATGCCTCATGTTTCCTGTGCCAAGCAGCTGTGCATTAGGAAAGGAAATCCATCATCTCAAATGTCATATTTTCAGAACTCTGTTGCAAAACCAGTAAGACAGACCAGCAAAAAACCAGAGCAAATAGTACTTCCTGCCATCTGAACCAGTTTTTTATTGGATGCAATAGACCAGAACACTGAGGTGCTGTCTTCGTAGTTCAGCGCAGATAATCAGAGAACTCTAGGGCACTCGTTCTGCAGGGAAGTGTGGGTGTCTCTACATCTGAGGGGAAGGAAATGGCCCACAGCTTAGCGCTGGCATTTAAAGGCAAGGTCTTGTGCGTGAAAGGTCCAGCTGTGCAAAAAAACCTGCTGAGCTCAGTTAAGGGGAAAACGAAGAAAAATTGTCTTCTCTGCATATGACTCCAGGCTTCACGATGCAGTCTTGGGATTAAAATGTAAAAGAAAAAACTGATTTTTCCCTGCCTCAGACCCTCTGTTACAATTCCCATTTTCCAAGCAAGTGCACACTCCAGCTGCAGCAGATGATGAAGACAGACTGACAGTGTCCTGTGCTCACACAACGGGAGCCTAAATGCCAGTTCAAAAGGAACAGAAAATAAGTTGTGTTTGAACCATGAGGGAAATAAATGCTGAATCAATGGTTTAAATCTGGCAGAGATGACTGTGAGGCCTAAAATAAGCTTTGGCTTTGGTCCTGAGAGGACATAGCCTTTCTCTGCATTATTGTGCAGTCTACTACTCAACACAAACTTAGATCCAGTAGCAGCAGGTCTACAAGGTTTTGTTAATGTTCCCTATGAATACCCATTTCTTCCCTAGGATAAAGAGGTCAGCCCTAGATTGCACATGAAACTTTACATCGTTTCCAGAAAAATGGGAATCGAAAACAAATGCTACATTTTGGTGCTCATCTGTGCAGAAAGCAGAGAACAATTATGTCTTAGATACCTCATCATCCTGCAAGTCCTCCTCCAGCTGGAGAATGTCCTTCAGAGCTGCTGCAACCACCTTCTTCCTCTTGCGAATGAAATCCTGCTCCTGGGCACACAGGTCAAACCCCAGGCGTACATCTAGGTCTTCCTGGCTGGAACACAGGAGCAGGTATCTCACATCACATTTATGGTCTAATTCAGTATTTTAATTGCTTCTACTTCATAAACAGACATGGATTCACCATCAGGTCATATAAAGCAAAGCAGGAAGTGATGAAATGTTTTAGTTTGTTCCTGGAGATCAACAGTCTGTCTTCCTTTGGACTGGGAGGGGTTTTATTTTTTCTTCATGCTGAAGATGCCGGAAATTAAGTATGGCTCCGAATAACAGAATTGTTGCTTTTCAGATATAAAGCCAAAAGCCTGCAGGGGGCAGTGTTTTAAAGTGGCTTTTAAATGCAGTTTCACAAGTTGTCCAGCCTTCCCCTCATAACTGCAAATCATGGATTGAAGTGTGGACTTTCCTATTGGGATGTTTTGGGCTTTCTTTTGGGGTGTTTGTGTGTGTGCGTGTATATAGTAATGTAGGGATATTTACAACTATTACAGTTGCAGTTTGGAAGCTGCTGAGAAAATTGTTCTTAGGTGTGGTAAGGAAGAAACTGTACATCTGTCTCAGCATATTTACTGCAACTAAACAGCACAATAGAAGATGCATCTGCTTTTGTAAGGGAATAGAAAGTCCTACATAATGTAACATTTATTTTATAAATTTTACCAAGGCCTTAGATAAAATATATCTCAAAATACACAATGTGTTTGCTTGGTTTGGGAATAAGCAACCACTTGATTGAGTTAATGTGCATTTATCTCTTTGAGTAGACATGAAAAAATAAATGCAGATACGTTTCCCCTCTCCCCCATACCCTAGAGTGGCAAGGCACTCTGACTTGGGTCTTTTATTCTTCCTTTTTTGGGGGGAACAGAAAGGTTTCTTTCAATTAATTTAAAAACGCTGCTTTTCTTGAAAATCTGCATTTGGCAATGATTTGTAGTGGTATCAAAAAGTGCCTAGAGTGGCCCTTAGCAAGTAGTTCTGAGTGCAGCAAAGTATCAATAGAAAACTGGCACGTTCTTTATGAATTTTTTCTTTTTTAACTGACTGTATAGTCCCATTACATAAACTCCTGGCCACCAAAAATCTCTGTACTGAGATCACAGACTCAGTGTACTGAGTCTGTTTTATTTTATAGCTTGAAATGAAGATGAGCCAGCATTTGGGATGCAGGCAGTAACAAAGAGACTGGAACCTGGTTGACAACTATCTGAATTCAAAGAACCGAGGGAGAAAACACAGAAGGAAGATAAATAAGATGTCTTACCATTTTTTCACCTTCAAGTGCAAATCAAATTTTCTGTGCTGTAATTTATAAACATAAAATTATGAATACTGATATTTTGTATAAAACACTGCTTTTTCCCCACTCAGAATGAGACATAGCTCTTTTGAATAATCATTACATCTACAGAGCTCTGAACTTCAGTGAACTGACAGTGAGAGAGAGGCTCTCCTCTCTATGTGTCATTAGTAGCCAGAGGAGTGCATCAATTTAATAAATTAAGACTTTGGTATTGTAATCTATAGTCTGCATCTTCTCTGTGTTGAAAACTCATGTGTAGCTTGCACTGGAACTACTTGGCTACACAAAAAATTAGGAGAAGAGCTGCAGTGCTACACCTCACCTCCCTGAAAGAGTCCACCAGAAAACATGATTCCTAACAGTAAAGTTTGTCACACAATAGTGTGAGGTACTAGGGGAAGCCAAAGAGCCTAAGCACCCCCTAAATGTGGCATGGGTTTGTGTTTTGTGGCAGTGTGCCAGGCTGCATGCAGCCTCACCCCTCTGTCCCAGGAGTATCCAGTGACCTCCAGCCTGGCTAAGGACACAGACAATAGAAGGAGCATGAGCAACAGCTTGAATGTTTTTCTTCATCCCTCTTCTCCCCCACATTTCCCATTTCAGTTTGCTCCATATAATTTACTTCATTATGCATTGCTCTAGAATTGAGGGAGGTTGGAAAACAAATGGCTCTGTATAAAGAGATGTGGCCTTTGGTTCCTGTTTCTTGGGAACTAGCAACAGCTTTTAAAAGCCTGCAAAGCCCATGTCCAGCAGACACTTACCTCACCAACTACTACCTGCTCAGATGGGAGCGAGTTCAGAGAGAGAGTCAAGGGGATGTCTCTGCTCCTTCTTACTCCACATGACATGCAAGCACACTGAAAAGGAGCACAGAGTGCTTTTGGTTAAAGATGGAAATGTTCTCCTCTTGCCGCCTACTCACACATAAAGGTCAGATCACAGAACTGTCTGTGTTGTCTACCATGTTCTGGGGCAACGTACAAAGGTGGGAAGCCTCCTCTTCTTTGTGAGTACAACATCCAGGGAGGGTTGCTTGTATTTAGCATAGTGGAAACAAGTGGGATCTGGGGAAGGGGAGCAGGAGTCACAGCCCACTGAAACTCTCTGGGTTTCTTCAAAGGATCCTCTCACTGTAAATGTTAGCTCATTCTCTAAAACAATAAGATAAAATGCACAAAAAAAAAATTACTTCTAATTGCAAAAAAGAGAGAAGGGAAAAAAGAAGCAAAAGAGTTTTGAACAAACCCCTTCTCCTCCTGCTTTGTGATTGGAAAGCTATCTTCTAAAAGTGATCCAAGACCCAAACTTTACAGGTGGTTGTATCTTTATAACGAGCTGAAGAAGAAGCCAGCTGGGAGTGTGATGTGAACAGCACCAAATTTTAGACTGCTGCACTTCTATTGCAGTTGCATCACAACACAGTGAATGCAACCAGATGCTTTCTATTGTAAATCATCCTTACCCCAGGACAATTAACGAGCAATGGAAATTCTCAGTCCCCTAAAATAAGATCTGACTCTGCAGCAGATGACCCTATTTATATGAAGAGATCAGCCAATGTGTGTTATGCAAGCTCTCAGATTGCCTACCAGATCCAGCCCCTCAGAGGATGTGTGCAGAGGAACTTCTAGATTCTGGATCTTGATCAGGGCCAGGCAGGAGCCAGCTGCTGAGTGGCTAACCCCTGCAAAAAATGAGGTGTTTCTGTGTGTATGCAAAAGTCAAACTGTCAGAGATCCTGAGGGAAGTTAAGGATATGGACTATTGTGCTTAAGGAAGTAAGATTCTGCAGGGTTTAGCAGTACTACAGCGGAATTTTTCAGGATCTCAGCTTGGGATTTAGATACCTTCTGTACAAACATCTAATATTGTTTCTAGGCTGGCACAAGGCTTCTCATGAAGTCAGAACCCTGAACCTGCTACAGAATGGGTGGCATTCCCTACTGCTTGTTTTTACAAATTGCCTTAGATGTGGTCAATTAAAGCCTTAGTATTTGGGTGATGATGCAATTTCTAAGCATTGTCAGAGAGAGTAAAAGCTCTAATATTCAATTAAAGAAATAATAAGCTTACCTGAAAAGTGCTTCTTTTTTATCCTGCCGTCCAAGTGTACTTCCAAGCAGGCTGCCTCACGACACTAGAATAGACAGGATGGGGACAGAGAACTTGATTACTCATCCAGCCATTTCACCATCAGTCCTGGTAGGTGCTGGTGGGGTCATTGTGGGAAAAATCACTGCTTGAATCTGGGGACAACTGTGTTGGAGACTTCTTGCTATACCCAGTGAAAGTGAGAATTAACTTCATTGTCATGTGAGAAGATGGTGCTATGCTAAACATCATGTAATTTTCAATGGATGAATACAAAATAAGGGAAAATGATAGCAGTTTGAAGGCTCCCCTGAGGCCATGCTGGTCTCCTGAAAGATAAAGCTTCTAAAAGAGAGTATCACTCACTAAAGAATGAAGACTTGCAATGTGCCCCACTACCATGATAGTCAACTAGGGTAAGGATTGATGTGGGAAAGAATGCGAGAGAACAAAGCAAATGATATTTTACCACGATTGCTCCATTTGTGAGGAGGGTTTCAGAAGGACCCCAGCTAGAAAACAAGAATAATACATATTTTATAAACAATGTAATCTGGATACTGTCCTGAACAAGACTCATTTTTCTCTCTTTTTTTTTTTTTCTTTTTAAATTTGCTCCTTCTAATTGTATGTACAGGTTTGTTCCCTTTTCACTAGACATAACATAGCTACCTAGCAGAAGTGATTCAGTTGCAATGAAGCACGTGGAAAGTGCTTGTAACAGCCTTAATAGCATGGATATGTCACAGATTGGGTAGCAACATTCTCCTCAGCCATAACCTCCCCAGAGAATCATCTCCAGCAAATCTATAAACTTGCAGCAGTGGAATTTACTAGCCCCAGTCAGCCAAATCTGAACTATGTGAGTAATATATACATTTTAAGAGAAAGCCACAGAATTTAACATTCTTAATTAATTTTCCTCATCATGGCATATTCCTTTCTTACAACAACTTGCTAATGCATACATTAAGTTTGGAAGAAGGGTGAATCTGGCCATTAAGATGACATGGGGGGTACCGAAGGTTTCCCTGCACTGAGGCACCACTCTTACTCCCATAACAATGAGATTTTACTTACATGCTCTCCAATACAAATTCAACTTCTAGCCCCTCCCTCGTCTGAAAATGGAAAAAAAAAAAAAAAGGAAAAAGAAAAAAAAGAGAGAATAATCTTGATTACCATGCACAGAGATTTGCAAAGTGACCTTCATTTTTGCAAGCATAGTTTCCTGGATGCTTTAATAAGTAACAATCATTCTGTTTTCTGCTGCTATTGTCAGCATTAGAGGACAGAAGCAGCTTTTTCTTCCCCAAGGAAAGGATCTCAGTTGCACCAGTAGAACAAAGGGTGTTTGGTGCTTTCAAGCCTCCCTAGCAAACCTTTCTTTTTCACACTTTCTTCCCTGCCAGCTTCCACGTGCTGAACATAATATTCTAAGACACAGTGTTTAGTAAAATATTGTGGAAACAGGCTGGTTTTCCCTGACTTGTATCGTTTTTCTTTTTATAATATTTGTGAGAATTTTATAAAGTCTATCACTTGCTGTCAGATGATTAAAACTCCAAAGCTTCCCTAAAATTGCATTTTCTCTGGCGCTTGGGAATTTGGCATTAATCTGTGCCAGAGGAAACCAACAAGAATCTGAGGCCATCTATTTTGTGTGTGTAATTTCAAATATTCTAGTTAAGTTCTTAACATTTTTACTACCAAGCTGATCCTGGTGGTAAAAAACAGAAAAGACAGCATGCCTCTTTAATCAGAGGGGAGAGAATGGATATCAAGTGGTACTAAATGTCTGACCAAACTCTTACCTGTGGATTCAGTGGGAATGTTGTAAACA
>NW_009953571.1:5758221-5787421 GCF_000747805.2 Chaetura pelagica
CTCTTTCTCCAAGGGGGATTTTAGCTACATCAAAAAGCACAATTGCATGGTCATCATCACAAATTATGTCATCATCAGAAACAGTAATTTCCAAAATATTCTGGGGAAAAAAAATGAAAAATGTCTAATATATTAGCATGTACTCAAAAGATATAACATTCTGCAGTTCTTCCAGGTTCAGTACCTCCTTTACAGAGTGGAAGTAGAAAAGTACAGATGACAGAGTCACAAGGAACACTAAGAAAATGAGTGTAATCTCCTTTAATAGAAACATTTTCTAGGCTCATCAGTTAAGGCTGAACTGAGATTTCTTGTGGATCACCTTTTATACTTTTAAGTAGCTCTCACAAAAAATGCAGTCCATTAGGAAGGAATATGGATAGCCAGAAGTCCTATATTGCCCCTTGTCAAAAAAGGCAATACAGATCATTTAATACAAGTGATAGCATTTCTGTGTCCTTGGGCTTTCCACTTTCTGGCACCTGTTCAAGGATATTGGGCTGCAGTGTCATTATAAGCAGTAAAATGAGTAAAGATCTTAATCATACTAGAATTTAGCAGCTTCCTGGCACTGATATGCCAATATTTCCTGTCCTTTCAGGGAAGTTGCATTTTTCTGTTACACTGCTACTTTACATTTTCATTTCATAGTTTCTCTGTGTTGTCATTTTGTTACAGGTCCCACCAGCCTTCTCCAAGGAGTCAGGCTCACATGACTGATATATAAGTAATCTGTTAGGAGAGAAGTAGATTCCAGCAAAAGCCAATTTTTTTTTGCTTCAGTTTGTGAGGGGAATTTAAAATAAGCTCAAAAAGGCACTATAAGACATGACATGTTTTGGACTAAACTGAAAGAAGCTGCATACAGATGAGACAAAAGGAAGAAGAGAGTTTTTAGTTTGTGTACCTTGACTTGCCTCTGTATTCGGAAGTAGAAGGTTTCATTCCACACGGGATTTCTGCAGTTCTTGATGGTTTTTGTGTGGAATTTTTCATCTGAAGCAGTTGGCAACCAGAGGCTCACGTAGCAATCAGATTGGCTTACTATAGAAACACAGGCACAAAATAACTTGCACTGGAAGCACAACAAAAGAAGTTTAAATGCTCTGTAGCTTGAACATGGATGAAAAATGGCCAGTTCTTTCTGATATGCACTGGCCAAACCAGGAAGATAGAAATCACACAGCTGGATAAAGTGATTCAGAATCATAGAATGCCAGGTTGGAAAGGACCTCAAGGATCATCTGGTCCAATCTTTTCTGGGTACTATTTTAGTTTATATGAGGTGGCTCAACACCCTGTCAAGCTGACATTTAAAACTGTCCAATGTGGGGGAATCTACCACTTCCTTTGGGAGATTGTTCCAATGGTTGATGATCCTCATTTGAAAAATTTGTCTCTTGTAATCAGAATCTCACACTTGTGCCCATTACCCCTTGTTTTTTCCATGTGAGTCCTTGTAAATACGGAGTCTCCATCTACTTGGTAGCCACCCTTTAAGTACTGGAACATTGTAATAAGGTCTTCCAAAGCTTTCTTTCCTCAAGGCTGAACAAACTAAGTTTTCTCAGTCTCTCCTCATTTGGCAGGTCTTCCAGTCCTCTGATCATCCTTGTGGCCCTTCTCTGGACCCTCTCCAGGCTGTCCACATCCTTTTTGTAAAGCAGGGACCAAAACTGAGCACAACACTCCAGGTGTGCTCTGACAAGCTTCAAGTAGAATGGGATGGTGACTTCTTGATCTCTGCTGGTGATGCCCTTGTTGATGTACCCCAGCATCCTGTTGGCTTTCTTTGCTGCAGCACACTGTTTGCTCATATTGAGCCTGTTATCCACCAAGACTCCCAGGACCCTTTCCACAGGGCTTCTCTCCAGCCAGGTAGATCCCAGACATTTCCAGGGACTAAAGTGAGGCTAACGGGTCTGTAATTACCTGTGTCCTCCTTTGAACCTTTCTTGTAGATGGGGATGCCATTAGCCTTCCTCCAGTCCTCAGGGACATCTCCTGATCTCCACAAGTTCTCAAAGATTACACAGAGCAGCTTTGCAATGACAGCAGCTCTGTCAGCACCCCCAGGGGAATGGCATCTGGGCCCATCGATTTGTAGAGGTCAAGCTTCTGTAATAATTGACACACCAACTGCTCTTTCACTGATGGTGGGGCAGTGCCTGCATCAACCTGGACTGTTGTTCATCACAGCAGTATATTTAATAAGCAGTGTATTCAAATAAAAATGGACAATGCTACACATTTTTTAAAATAAACAGTCTTAGCCAGTAGATAGAACAATGGGAATAACCAGGAGTCTTATATTGCCCCTCATCAACATTACTTAAGTTACTTAACTTAAAATTACTTAAGTTTACTTAAGTTACATCAACATTACTTTGCAAATTTGGCAGGGGGATAAACTGCAACCAATGCAGCAGAGTGAGCCTCAGACCCTGAGAAGCACTGGGTGTAAGTCACCTCTATGGCATTTTAGCTTCATGATAAATCTGAAAAGAATCAGGTTTGGGGCAGATTCGGATAATAAATGTCTGGCCTACTTAGTTATTAATACTTCATAATGGAAAACTAAGTATTCTAGCTGCCCAGAGCATTGTCTCCTTAGGTGGGCTAGGAAGGGAGAGTCCTATCAGCAGTGCAATTACTTTTCTAGAAGGTAAATAGGAAGCTGGAGCCTTTTCCTGATATTTGCTGATGCTTGAAAGACCTGGAAGCTATTTCCCACTCCACATCTCTTCCCAGGAAAAATGAAATGGCAGAGGTATTTGGATCTTGCAGATGGAGACAGTGAGCCTGCACTTAGTACAAGGGATCATCTCCCATTGATCATGATTCAAACACCAAAGAGATTCTTAGACCTTGGACAGGAACTTTCCCAGAGGGAACTGGAAGGACTGATCCATCCTGTTGTGTAAACACAGGTTGTGGTGAGAGAAGAGGAGAAGGGGAAATGTCAGGTCCCATGGCAGTCAATGTAAGTATCTCATGAGCAGTGATGAACAGGCACTATCTATAAGCATGGGACAACTCTTGAGTCAGTTCCTCAGGGTGAAAAGAGAGTTCATCCAGGTGTCATTGCTCAGAATATCAGATATATTGCTGTGGGATATTTTGCCTGAACATAAGGTGTTGCCTAAAATCCAGAGGCCCTGTGACTGAGACATCTCCAGAGGATGATGCCTGCCTGGCAGGGAGATTCCCAGGTAACTCTTCACACTGAATCTGAAGGAATTTCTTGACACTACTAGGAGTTTTGCCTCACTGAGGATGTAGGTTGCCTTTCTGTCTTTGAAACTATCTCCACAGGCAACATTTCAGCATCTCAGATTTTTACATAATCCAAGTGACAGGGTAATATATTGACTTTGGCAATTATCAGTGTAAGATTCAATTTACAACATGCAGGAGAGCTGCGAATAGCAATGTGTCTGATAACATACACCTCCCCTCATTGTGCTATCTGACAGCCTGCCAACCTGTGAGGTAGTCATCCTGGTCAGGGGCACTGCTGGCTCTGAGACAGAGTTTCTCAAGAGCACATAGGTAGTCTGTACAAAAGCCAAAAACTAAATGTGCCCTCAGGCCATCTAGACCATTTCTTCTCTTATCATTAATGCACTTTCCACTGCAGATCTTGAGTGTTCCAAAAATGTGAATCTAGTACCCCCAAAATCACCAAAGTGGCTGAGATGACATATATTTCAGAAATGTTACATTGATCTGAGGCAGATCTCTTCTTTTTGGTTTCTGGCCATTGTAGGGTTCAAGAAGGACACATTTCTGTATTTTTGCTGTAACTGCAAAGGCCAATTCTCTTAATTTCTTCTCTTCTTCATAATGAAAACCAATATGCTCTATCCATTTTTAAACTCCAGCTTGTACCCACAGTGTATAAAACAAGACTAATGATATAATTGAGAAAGCTGGCAGTGCTAAAAATCTGAGTCACACATGAATGGGCAGCAACAGCACTTATGTGTTTTTTTTACTGTTTTTGCTGGAATTTACAGATTTGCTGGAGTGTTTTCTTTGACAGAAAATATTAATGAGCTTGATTTCTAAAATTATTTTTCCATATGTATTGCATTCTGAAATAGCTACTTAAAATAAGTTATTGACAATCCTCTGCCAAACTGATGATGTACAGGTGAGATAAATGGACAGTGAGGTCTATTAAAAATTGGCTGAACTGCCAGGCTCAAAGGATTGTGGTCAGCAGCACAAAGTCCAGCTGGAAGCCAATCACTAGCCATGTACCCCAGGGACTGATACTGGGGCCAGTGCTGTTTAACATCTTTGTCCCATTATCCAGATTGTTAATAGAGTGCACCTTCTGCAAGTTTGCAGGTGATGCAAAACTGGAAGGAGTGAGTGACATGTGAGACATTCAGAGGGACCTGGGCAGGCTGGAGAACAGCCAACATGAGCTTAATAAAATTAAGAAAGAAATGAAAGAGAAATACAACGTCCTGCACATGAGGAGGAATAACTCCATGTACCAGGACAGGCTGGGGACTGACCATTTGCAAAACAGCTCTGCAGAGAAGGATCTGTGAATTTTGGTGGACAAGTTGAACAGAAGCCAGCAATGTGCCCTCATGGCAGAAAAGGCCAACAGCCTACTGGGCTACATTAGGAAGAGAGTTGCCAACAGGTGAAGGGTGAATCTCTCTACTCAGCACTGGCAAGGCCACATTTCTGGGTTCCCCAGTACAAAAGAGGTAAGGATGTACTGGAGTGAGTCTAGCAAAAGAAGCAATGAACACAAACCAAAATATATGAAAACCCATTTAAACAAAAATCCACTTCTTTTTCTAAGAAGGTGGTTAAACCCTGGCACTGGTTGCCCAGAGATGTTGTGAAATCTCTATCATTAGAGTTGTTCAAAACCCAACTGAACATGGCTCTGAGCAACCTGCTGTATTTGACTGCTTCGAGTAGGGGGCTGGACTAGGTGATCTCCAGAGGTGCTTTCACACCTCAGCCACTCTGTGTAATTCTGCAATATCAAGTCTAATTGGTCACAGACAAATTAGTAACTACTGAGTGCAGATTCAACCTTGAAGACGAGATGAGGTGAAACCACTAGGAAAAAGCCTGTACTCATCCCATAGAGAAAGGGAACTATGCCATACCTGTTTTTGCTGCAACTCATCTACAGTCCCTACTGATTGGGAGAAGTTATTGTTTCCCATATAATTCCTCAATTTTTTTGTTTTCCTCGAGTTGTACAGACAGTTACAGTTATTCCCCATGTTGTGGCTCTAAGTTAGCTGATTTATTTCTGTAGAAGTTCACTTGCAGCCAGGCTAAACTGTGAGACAAACAAGTGGGACAAGTGAAAAATAAGGGTTGGATATGGGAGCACTTAAAAGACTAATCAGTTTTTGCTCCCTCTTACCCCGGAAAAAAGTGTGCAAAAGAGCTACTGAAAATCATCCACTTTATTAATTACTACCTGTGAGATAATAAAAAAAAAAATAATAATTTGCATTTTCTTCATGCTCTAATTTTAATGCAATTGCTGGACATCATTAGCAATGCCATGCCAGATCTTTACCTCAGTGCATGTGTTGCAATTGCATTCCATGATGACAT
The DNA here is from genome assembly GCF_000747805.2 of Chaetura pelagica. Classification (NCBI taxonomy): domain Eukaryota; kingdom Metazoa; phylum Chordata; class Aves; order Apodiformes; family Apodidae; genus Chaetura; species Chaetura pelagica. The sequence goes on from NW_009953571.1 coordinate 5,763,829, forward strand.
AATGTAACCCCATGTGGATGCTGAGGCATCTGAACTCAGTCTCTTTGCAAGTCAGTACTAAGTGACCCAGGTATTCCTTCCCAGTTTTCAATTTATTCTGATTCAGTTGCATTTGGTGGGATTATTTCTTATCTCTGTCTTCAAGATAAAGGTGAGCTAAATGGACTTGACTCAACCAAGAGTTTCAGAACTGCAGGCAGCTGTTTGCTGCTCTGTAAGAGTGCAGTCCTGTGGCATGTTCTGGAGATGAACCATCCCATGCTAAAGTAATTAATCTCCATCAAAAATAAGAAGATGTTAACAACAGTGAAAACCAAAGCATATAAGGAAAACTACTTTCCTAAGAGCAATGGGTGTAAACTATAAATCCTACCCATCCTATTACTGCATTTCATAACACCAAAAAGAAGAAATCCTTTTCTTCTAGTGAATTCCTCTCCACCTGCACAGACAGGTTCCCCTTGAATCCAAGTTTACCATAGTTTACCTAAAAGGAGGAGGAGAGGCTCTCTCATTTCTCAATCATTGGATATAATCTACAGGGACATTTTCTCTCTCTAGCACAGTAGGATGCAAACAACATTAAGAAGTTACCTCCAACTTCTATCTAGCTGAGAGCTGATTTGAACTGAACTCTGCCCTCCAAAATATCCAGGTGCAACATTCATCTGTAAGTATAATGTTACTCCTTGTATCTTGCTTGAGAAAATAACAAAGGCTCATAGATTTACTGTGCTTAATCAGTGATATCCTTCGCCAGGAATGAAGAGGGTCTTGTGGGGATGAGCCCTCAACCTTGTCCAGCCATTTAAGTTGAGTGGCAAAGATTTGCTCCCTGGAGCACAGACTCAATGTGTTCAATACCTGCTACAGCCACAAAGCAAAGCTTTTGCAGCCTGGGTCACACCTCTACCTCCTCCACAAACACCATAATTTGCATTCTTGAAGTAGGAGGATGAGGATCACCTGCACTGGGTGTATTCTTCCTAATTTGATTGCATGTGTTTTGCATAGAAAAATAACCCTTGATGTCTTTGGAGAACTGCTCTGATTTACAAAGACTTCAGGTATATCATCCCAGAACTGACTCATTTCTTCTAACAAATAAAGAGCTGCCAGAAAACAGTTGTATAAAGCTGGAAAGGAGAAAGGGTCTGAGCTTCTCTTTTATAAATATTCAAGGTCTCTCTTCATCCAGAGATGCAAAAAACAAAAGGAAGGTGTGAGAACAAAAGGAAGGGTAAAGGGAGTGGTGTGATTGTTCTGACATCCCAGCTAAAACCAACAGGTTTCCTTTCACAACTGAGAAAGCTTCCACATGCACCTGATTTCTACAGTTAGAAACTATACCTTGATAATCACAGTTGTATTTCAACCCTGCCCAATATTTCACCTTGAACTACCTCAGCTCTGACAGCTGCATCACAGGAATCCCCCTACCCACAGCCTCTTGAACTGACAAGACAACACCCAGCAGAGAAGTTTCTGTCTCTGGGAAGAAATAAACTGTCAGCCTGAAACTCACTCCAAACAATTTCTTGCTGGGACACACAGCTCAAATTCACCTGTGCAGGCCAGGCAGTATTGCAGACATGCAGGAGTGAGGCTGAGTATGTTAAGCTTGACCTGACACTTCTCTTCTTCCCCCCTTCTGCATGAATGAGCCCCAACCTGCTCTCCAACAGCAAAGGTCAGCTCTCAGTATGAGGTATCAGCAGGTACCTGCTCAGGCTGCCACAGTTTCAGAGAGAAGCCTGTCACTCATGTCTTCAGGGTTATGTGAGACCCAGTGGAGTCTGAGAATGCTTTGCTCTTTCACTTTGTGCTAAATCATAATGGGGAAGGCCACATTGCTGCTGGTCAGTGTCATCAGCATTGTCTGAGAACCTGGGAGAGGTCTGCTTCCCCTTCTGGCTCCTCAGGGCAATTTCCCTCATGCCAGATGAGGCAGATCCCCTCACTGATTGTCTCTTTGTCCATGGAGGTGGGGTAAAGGCATAAGCTCTGCCTATGGACTGCAAAAAATCAGTAATTAAATATTAATGATGCTGAAGGTAGGCTAGGCTGGGAGCTTGGTGCACCTCTGTGTGGCCATCCAATAACTCATTTGTTGAAGGAGAGCAGCTGGAAGGTATTGGCAAGCCTACGTCACCATGGTCCTCCTCTCCCATCACCAGTCTCCTTTCTCATCCTTTTGGTAAACAGTTACCAGAAAGGCTGTTAGCAGCAAGGAAAAGAGCTAATACACCATTTCCCTCATCACCACACCCTGACCATATATTCCTCCTACTCCTGGGGAACTCTCTAAAAGAAGTGATTCCATTAATAGGGCCAGAAAACATGAGCTTCTCTAAAAGCCTCTAGCACTAACCTCCAGTCAAGGAGGAGCAAAAGAACACAATGGCCAAAAAAGTCACTCTTTTACCCAAGGCTTTCTTTCTAGCATTCCCACCACCTCCCCAATATGTGTGAGTGTTGGAGCCTGGTGATGACACTCAGCATCTGCAGGGCAGCAGGATGAGCATAAGATACCTTATCTGGGCACCCACCCCTCAAGTACCCTCCGTGAGATAAGAGAGTACCAGAAATGTGTGTCTGAGTATGACCCATGATTACAAATTGGCATAGAGGACAGTTAAGAATACAGTGAAAACTAATCAGCTCAGGCCTGTCTAGAGCATTTGCATGGTAAAATAAAATAAAAACCAGTTGCATGAAGCAGGAAGCAAACGTTGGAGTTAAACATTACCTAAGTACAGAGAAGCCTGCAAAAGTGGTGGAGTAACTGCAGGTATATGAAAAGGGGTAATTTATTTATTTTTTTCCTTGTGTGAAAACAGATGCAGTCATTGCCAAGCTCCACCAGCATGTTTTGTCTACAGGCAAAGGTGTAACATCAGATTTCAGGGTAAGCTGGGACGCTGTCCCAGGCTTGTGAAATGTACATCCCATGGTTCTTGAGATGCATGTTTTAAAAACATCCTGGATTAAGCTGGGTGCACATGATGGTCAGGAATGTCAGTGGAAGTATAAAGAAAGCAGCATGGTCTGAAGCCAGGATTTGCCAAATAAGCCAAGGAAAATATGAAAACTCTAATGGCTGAAGGACTTGGCATTACTGCACTTGCAGTGAATGGGAAGAAAATCAGGGAAATGGGCTATGTTTTAGCCAAGTAGAGATGAACAGAAACTGGAGTAAGCAGATAACAGTGTGTGCTTAGAAAGATGGAAAGCCAGCATGTGAGCAGAAAAACCAATTCATAGAAGATACTGCACTTGTTGGAAAGGTGGCTTGTTCCTGGCTTTGATACTTGGAAAATGAAAATCTACTGAAATATAAAATATCACAAAAATTGGTAGCCTTCCACTGATATCCCACTGTCAGATGGCACCTGTATGAACTGCTTCTAATCCATTTTCCCAGGGAAAATATAATGTTGCTGAGAAAAAACTAGGTAGATAAAATTTTCTAATTATCATCAACACACATTAGTATGTGTAGCTATTTTTTTTTTCTGAAACCTCAAATACATTCAAATATTAAAACCAAAACATTAAAAGGACATAAATATCAGTGCAAAATCAATCACTTAAAGATTACAAGAGATCTTTTTGCACTGCACTGAAGTATTTAAATCACATAGTATCCAAGTTGTTTTTTTTCCTGGGAGACTCCAGCTACTTTGAGAGCACAAGCAGGTTGCTGTTCCCACAAAGAGCTACTTAGTATTTGTTGATCTTCCTTGTTTAACAGCATGCTGGTTTACAGTGCTCCATTATGGTATGTCATCCTTAAGAAACAGGCTCAGTCACAGAGTATCTAGGCAATTACTGACAGAAAGGAGAAAATGATCTTATTTTCTTCATCTGCTAGTCCCCAAATCTTCTTTACTGGTTATTAAGAAAATAATCTGAAGATACTTCTCACCATTTCTAGGACTTAACACACATCTTAAACTAGCATCCCTCTACATATAAGAGATTACCCATTTCAAAATGAGCACATCATCTAAATAGACAAGAGAGAGACAATATCTGGGAAAAGGTATTATATTATCCATGTTTTGTACATAGGGCAACAGAAGCAGAGTGTTTGGATTACTTGCCTAAACTTATACAAGTCTGTTGGCAGAGCTAAAAACTGAGCCCACACATCTTGATTCCCACTTCAGACATGCACATTTTTGTCATAATGAGACTTTTCTAAATTTCTGTATTTAGTTATGCAAGACTTCTGAAATCCCACTGTCCTTGGGATGGAGGAAAAAGTCACAACAGCAAAACTATTTTCTGAGAACACAGCATAATTTTACTTTGTGCAATCCCTTTGCATAAGCCAGTGAATCATAGTTCTTATCTTGTCATTCTATTTCTATTCTAGATGAAAGGTGGTAATAAGGAAATGAAATAGGCACCTCAAAGGAGTTAATATGAGGTCTTGCACATGTGTGCAGTGTTTCTTAGCTGTAAAAAGGAATAGAAATATATTTGACCTTCTTTGCTATCCTATGAAATTTCTTCTGTTCTCTGCAACCCCTATTACAGAACATGTGAGCTCAACACATCTCCATTTGACTGGAAAATTGACAGTGGTGACATTGATGTTCTTGAAACAACAAAGTGAGTGGAATACGAAAAGTTGGTGAGAGATTTTCTTTGTAGAATATTGTTCCATCAGAAGATGGAGATAAAAACAAATGATAGTGTTTGGGGTGAAAATGTTGTAGCCTCTGAATTTTCTAGTGAAAGTCATGTAGTGCTTACTTGAAGCAAACTAGAAGGTATCCTGCCATGTCCTTAGTCTATCTCAAAGCCTGTCTGATGACTTGCTGCCTCATGTAAAGATGGACCTTTAGAGCTGCTTGTCCAGTAGTAAGGAGCCCAATCCAAAGTATTCCTGTATTCTAGGTATTTGTTATAGACATCAAATGTAAACACCTTGGTATTAAAACTGGTGTTAGGATATTTTTACACCTCTGAAATAGCCAAGCTCCTGTGCTTTGCTGACTGATGAAAGTCTTAAAGATTTAGTCAATACCCTACCTGGCATTGACCTGTTGTTGACTTCATAAAACAAGCAAACAAACAAAATCCCTCTGAAATTGTAAATAGATACTCTGTGGCAGAAATTGGCTTTGATTGTGATTTCTTAGCTGATATGATTTCTGTATTTTGCATTTCTGCAGGGCTAGCACAAACAGGGGCTGATCAGGTAATTTTATAACTCTATGATGTCAGTAAAAAATCTGGTACTTACAAAAGTCTGTCTGATGAGCATTTCTCAACTTTATGATTCTTACAGTGAGCAGGGAGTAAGGTGACGTTTCTTCCTGCTGGAACAAAAATAAAAACAAAGATATATGATATGAAGTTTGGGATATGTGTATTTCTTGTAATGACAGCCAGACACTGAAAGGAACCCGGGTTGAGCTTGAGCCACCTCTTCCAGTTGACATCACAGCAAAAATACAATGGGCCACAAAATGCACTTTCTCCACAAACTTCATCAGCCCCTGAAGTCTGCAGCCACCTAAGCGTACAAACAGAAAAGGTGGAAATAGGAAGTTAGAGACAGGAGGTAAACAAGCTGAGGAAGTTCAGCTAGCCAGCTACATTGAATCATACATGTGGCCATCAGCATCCAATAAAACAACACTGAATTCTCAGTGAATGACAAATCAGAAATGCTCTGGTTCTGGTGGAAAGAAAGGAGGGATCTTTTTAGGTTCTCTCTTTTATTTTTAAAAGAATAATATTAATGATGGAGAGGTGTCTAGAGGTTACTATTAGTACCTTAGGGAATGTCTTGCTCTACCAGGGCAATACACAGCTTTGGACAAGCACTCCTAGGTTGCTTTGTGGGAACAGAAGTTTTCCTTACCCAATGTGGTTATCTTATTGATAGACATGGAGTAGTATAACGAAGTAGCAGAGTTTTTACTGCAATCCATCTGGAAGCAAGCTGTCCCCAATTCCTAGTTGAAGATGCCAGGCCTGACCAAATGGGTCTGTAAAAGTTGCACCCATCACATGTGCTTTAGGGGTTTTACATGTCCATCATGTTGAGCAGCAGCAGCTAGAGCAACCAGGGTATCAGCAGAAAGATGCAGAAAATGGGCAAAACTTACTATGGCTTCAGCACAGATGGCTGGCTGGATTCCTTGACTGTGGAAAATTTGTCAAAATAGCGGGTTTATAAAAAGGAAGGAAAGCTGCACCATGGTTGTATGCAGGTGCCTGAATGCAAAGGGTGAATCAGCACTGGGGATGGCTACCTATATCATAGGAACAGAAGCAAAAGAAAGAGGAATTTCAGAATATATTGAGTAATAAATTCCCAAGCTGGTATATTATTATAATTGGAACAAGGCTTATTAGATGGGATAACACAGTAAGACTGCCAGGGTCTGCACAGGAAAGAAAACACTTTTTCAAAGTCTGTCAAATCCTAAGCACTGATTGAATGCAAAGATATCATCAGCAGATTCTGAATTGACTATCTCAAAGAAGAGAGGAACATATAAGCAACACAAGTATATATTAAGAAGTTACACTGAGAGACTCAGGTTATGGAATAATGATGTTGCAGCATTAAAATGAGGTAGATTAGAGAATAAATAAATGTTAGTTCACAGTTCTAATAGCAAGGGTCTGTGGAAGTTATAAAATTATGATGACATTTGCAGATTTGCAGGAAGATATTGAGCCAAATAATACTGAAGACACAGTACCTTCCAGGGTCAATCAATAGTTAGCCACTTCAGTGACGTGGAGGCCTGATAGTGGTCACTGATATTCAGGAAGAGCTCAGTGAGGAGTTGAGGTAATGGCAGAAGGCAAATACATCAGTAATTCTTGGTAAAATCACCTCCCAAAACAACAACAACCACAAAAGGCAGCCAAAGTAAGAAGCTGTTATGAAAGCTGATGACCAAAAGTTTGAAAATATGATCTGAAGTAAAAATGGAGAAGTCCTGATGGAAGATTATTAAATAATTAGGAGATGTTATCTATTTTCTGAGAAACATCAATGAAAAGGGAGGAACTCTCGAGTGAAATAAGAGAAAGCTCATTCACAGGTGCTGCAAAAAAAAAAAACTGCTGAAAAAGGTCAAAGTATAAGAAATCAGTGAGACAAGACAGTACATCGGCTGAAGTGTGTAAAGCATTGGACTACAGGCAATTCATCATGAAAAAATTTAGCCTAAATAATTTCCATCTCTATGAGGATGAAGGACATGAAGGTTGTGAAAGGAATTAGAAAATATTGCAGAAATTTTCCCAACTGATGAAGCTACCGAATGAAATTACAAACATGATTTTTTGAGAAAATGCTGGATAATTTAAAGGCATATAGAAGTTAACCAGTGCCTAAAAAACCAAAGCTTTGCCCATGTGCTCAAGCTCAAGCTTACAACCAGGCCATAATGTCAGAATGTTTTCCTTAGGTTGACCAGTTAAAATGCACTTTTAGTTGTGAGGTAAGGGAGCAACACACTCAAAACAACATGAGGGCTAATAAATGCTGAAAAAATGCATACTCTTTATCTGGCTATGAGGAGTAGAAATCTTGGCTTCTGGGTGGGTGTATTCCAAAATTAAAACAGAAACTAATCACTGTTGCTTAAAGTCATATATAGGACATGGGATATTTGATAAGGCTGTTTGTTCTAAAAAGAGGAGGTAAGATCACAGCATTATTAGAATCCTGGCTGAGCCAGCTCCACACTGTTTTTTCTGCCATTATTGTTAGACCATTCCTTTTTCATCAGCAAGGAATAATTCCTTGTCTTTTTACCTCAAACATTTTGTTCTTAAAGAACAAACACTCATTGGATTTGTCCATTTGTTTCTATACCTTTCTCAAAAAAATAGTACTCAGATTAGAGTAATAAATAAAAACTTCAGCAGACTTTTTTCAGGAGAATGAAAGGAAAGAGTTAAAGGAATTGCATTTAGTGTTGGTGCTCTCTTAGTCTTTTTCCTGGTTTGAGCCAGGATGAAGCCCATTTTCCTCTTACTGTTGTGTTTTTTTTTTTTCTTTCTTTCTTTCAGTAAGCTTTCTTTTAACTAGTAGCAGAGTGTTCCAAGTAAGACTGATAGTGGTGGAATGTTTTTCTAACTGCTGGGTCTTCAAGGTCATATCTTTGCTCTGCCGGCTCTGACACTACGGGGAGATCTATGACCCCCTGTAGGAGGCTGAGTTAGACAGACAGCAAAATTGGCCAGAGATATTCTATTCCATATATCTAGGTAAGCTCAGAGGAAGGTGAGAGATCACAGAAGACAACTTCCTTCCTGCTTCTTCTTCCCTTCCCTGCTGTCCATGGCCGACGACCCTGGAGGACTCTGGAATTCTTCAGGACTGTTGGCAGCTCAGGGGAGTGCTGTGGGAGTTGCTGGGGCTGAGGGGGGGCAAGAGGCTTTTGCATATATCTGAACATATTTTATATAATTGTATATATTTTCTTTTATCATTAGTGTTTAATCAAAGCTGTTTAGTTTAGTTTTCAATCCAGCCAAGTCTCTCTCTTTTTTTCTCTCTTCTTCCCTACCTGGGTGGGAGGGAGAGGGGATGAAGAGCACTGTTGGCAAACCTGAGTCAAATAGTGACAGCTTTATTTAATTGCACCAGTCCTTCAGCCAACATTTTGAAGATTTGTTTTTAAATATTGTCAGAAACATGTATGAACTAGTATGACTTTTTAAGAAGCAGAATGACAGAAATAGAAACAATCATGGGTTCTGCAAAGACACACTTATACCAAGCACTAGCTGTGCACTCATTCCTGACTGCCATTGCACCAGACTGGAGTAGAGGTTATGTGAAGAATTCATGAGAAGAACCTCACACTTTGCATGCAAATGAAGACAAACTGTTAAGGGACTTTAAGTATGGGAGGGCTATTTTAAGAAGGAAAAAAAACCCCAGAACAATAGAACATACCCAGTGTTTCGATAAGAACAGTAAGATACTACACAGATTAGATTATGTCAAAGATTATGCCAGAGTTCAAACACTTAATTTCCTGTGGAATCATGGTGAGAAAGTGGATTAGGATATTAGGATATTTTACAGGCTTGGTGCAAAGAGCAGGAGTTTATTTAAATTTTAAGAGCTTGCTAAAGGAACAATATGGCAGAGTACCCAATCAGCCATAATGTACAGATGAGAAATTTGATTGAATAAGGGGCAAGAATAATTTCTCACATCCTAGAGGAGAGCTCTGAGTAAGGGCTGTGTAGGAGATAAAGCCAGTAAGCTATGTATGGAAACTCTGTGTACCAGGAGAAAATCTCACTGTGCTGACTAAAAAAAAATAAATCTGAGTTCTGAAAGACAGCAAGACAGGCTGTCAGACAGAGCACACCCAGCATTCAGCCATGGAACAAAGACTACAAGAGTGAGAATGGAAAGAGGGACTTAGGGAATTAATGGCAGAGGAAAGCGAACCTGAGAGATGCATTCTGTAGGTATGTTTGGTGGCAGAGAACATGCAGCCAGGCTTCCCTCAGCCTGAGCCTTGCACCCTGGGTCTATTCATTGGGTCAGCATTAGCAAAATTCCTTCTGGTATTATCCTGCCCCCAAGAACAATGATTACTTTAAATTTGAAGGGATAATGAAAACTTTAGGTTTATCTCCATATTCTTAACTTTTTTACTATTTAGAAGAGGGCTCTTACAGCAGTCAGAACCAGTATGCTCTCTGAACTCCTCTCACTTTCTCTCAGTATTATGCTCAGATGGCCATATTACCCAAACCAAAGTCCTTCAGTAAAAACCAGTCTGTTCTAGAAAGTATTTTTATCCCCTCCTTTGGGCATCAAATAAGGAAAAGTATTCAGTGATCATCGTCACCATATTTGAGACACCAATGCTTTTGAAGAGGACTGCTATTATTCAAACTATTAAGTATAAAGCAAATCTCTGAGACAAATGAAAAGGAGAGTTATCCTTCTTAGAGAAGGCAGCTAATGAACAATTACATTCTGTAATACTTTTCCGACAGCCAAATGCCAGACATGAAACCCTCTTCAGAAAATTGAAAGAGCAAAATAACATCTTCTTGTAACTGAAGCTCAAGTCCCTGGTGCCATTAATGGAAGTCACACAACTAATGGTCTTTTCTCTGTAGACATCTTCTCTTTGTAATAATATATTGAACAACGCTAACAAACCAAAAAGAAGGTGTCTTTTTTGTGTTACATTAAAAAATGGTCAGTTCAGAGAGTTGGTAATGTATTCAGCTGTCCACAAATGACTATCATAAACAGACATTTTCAGCACAACATTTGCATTCTATATTACACCAGGCAAAATTCCAGATACCTAGAATAAAGAAAGTATTGCCAGCAGATGAGAAAATCCTCTTGCACTTCCCTCTAACAAAGATAAAATTGTGTACCCTGAACCTCTGTTTTATCCCTGCAATGACAAAGTGATGGTCTGACTGAGCAGCCTTCCTTAAAGGCTCATTTCCACTCCTGCAAAAGGTAGTCTTGTGTGACACACTTCAATCACAGATACTTTCTTTTTGAGTGGGAAGGGTAACAGGGCCCTTGGTAATGTCTTGGATTGTTCTAGTTTTGTGGCAAATGATTAGGGAATGTGCATCGCTTTGCATGTATCACTTACAGAAATAAAAAAATTGATTAAAATTCTAATTCTCTGGTTTCTGATTTTATGTCCAGAAAATTACTTCAGTGAGCCTCCCTGCCCTATGTTTATGCTACTAACCTTAAAATGAGATTATACTTCCTAGTTTCTTGCTCTTTGCATAAGTTTTTTGTGTGTTCACAGATGAAGCAACAGCTATTTTTTTGTAGCTGATAAAATATGGTCTTTCCGTGGTAGATTTTTTTTTTCCCAGTTTTGGAAATAGCAAATTATTCTTTATGAAGTAATGCACTAACAGTGTTATTTTTTTCTAGAGTTACTATAATTATGGAACACTTTACTCACAACTATTTATGATCTTCCTTTAGCACATTTAATCTTTCCTCTATTCACATGCAAGGTGCTAGAAAGCAAATTGCCTACTCAGTACTCCTTAAAACAGCCAAAGAGGTGCTCTGTTAATGCTCCTATCAATTTGAAAATATGAAGGAGGCTTCACAAGGTTTATACATTTTGCTGAAAATTTAGCAGTGAGGAGTATTTGGCTTTGCACTGCAGGCAGGCAGCAGAGCTACACATTCCACATGCACACCTGGATGTGTTTTTCTAAACCAAATCCAGAAATTATTCAGCTTATGAGACAGCTACATAAAATTCTCTCAACTGAAGCAAGTCCTTGGACAAGTATTTGAGTACTAGCATTGAGGAAAGCTTTGCACCTATTTACTTGTTCTGGGACTCAAGATCTGTTTGAAGCATGTTATCCTTTATAACACCACTCTACTAATTATTATCCTCCTGTAGCAGATGGCAAGTTACAGCTTGCAAAAATCAAGGGAGTTACCGAAAGCTGCCCAGGAAACCCAATGCCAAAAAGAGACAGAAACTGGCTAGTTTGTACAAGTCTTTGCCTTTCATGCCAGTTTGCTGCCAAGCTTTATTACAGAGGAGAGGAGACATGTCCAAAAGCCAGGAGGCAAATTAAGAGTCTCTGAGAATTGTTGTGCAGGTTGTTAAGCACCTGTGGATAGCAAACAGAACTTTTTCAAGTTCATTTGATAAGGAGAAAGAATGAAAGCTGTGGAAAGGATCCCACAGCCACTATATGCAGAGGTTTATGGCCACAGGATTTTATTTATTTATTTTTTAATTGCTACTAACAAGAGATTAGTTTGATCAGTCTGTTTGATAAGGTGGTGACATACATAAGTAAAATGATGTTTGTAGTTTTCTATTGGATTGGAGGTCTAGTTGCACCAACAAGAAATTAAACTCACAGATTTCCTATGAGCTACAGACACTTGAAACCCACGTCATTAAAGGTATCATCAAAAATAAGACCGCTTTTTGTTTGGAGCTACCCAGTTTTACTTTGAGGCCACTTGACACATAGTCAGATGCCAGCCAACCAAGAGTGAAGACAATCACTGATACAGCTGGCACATATTTGATGCAAATGTACCTTTGTCACACACCCTGCAAAGGCTGCTAGAGTAGTTCTTTTGCTGTAACGAGTTGCACCATGACAAAGTGAACGTTTTATCTGGAAACTGGCATTAATGACCAAAACCCAAAGGGTCGCCAATAGTCATAGTCTGACTTTGTTATACTGGCAATGTTCTCCATTTGCACTGGGCTAAAACTCCATGAAAGTCAATAGAGATAGATAGCATTAAAAGAAGGCCAATGTCAGTCCAATTTTGAAAATAAAATTGAGAATATTGCCCTAAGGAATTTCTCTCAGGAATAAAACCATGAAAATAACACATTTTGTGGAAATAGATAAAGGAAAAGAAAAAGAGGGATGCAGATATTTCACCTAAAGAAATTTTTCCTTCATTAAATGTTCTTAGGTCTAAATAAGCATGTGAATAATAACCTAATCTGGGGGGAAAAAAAAACAAACACAAAACACAACAAAAATAAATAAATAAATAAACACCCCAACAACAACAACAAACCACAAACAACAACAACAACAAAAAACCAAACATAAAAATCCTCCTTTTCTGAAAAAACTACTGGTTTAGTCCCACCTATTTCTAGTTTGCTGAAGTTGGTACCTTAGCAACAACGTCGCTCAGGGCTACGTAGCACATCATCCTTTTTCTTTCTTCATTTTCCAAGGGGCTTGATTTGCTGCTCAAAGGCTGCTGGGAGAGTGAGAGCAAGAAGTAAAAAAAGAGAGCAAAGAGTAGGTTTTCTACTTATTTCAACACCTCAATGTGGAATTGCAATGTGAAATGCAAAACTCGCACTTTCTCATTGTCTGTGGCTGGTAAGATGAAAGTGCCAGTAAAGTGGCAGCTGTTCCTGAGCTACGTGGAAAGACATTAACTCCACATCCTCATCACTGTGAATAGCCAAGGAGGATCACTCTTGTTTTCTTGGAGTTTTATGTCCTACAGGTAACCTTGTTATAGTCTGGGGAAAAATCTGAATCAAATACTTGAAGGGTCATGCCAGGCTTACTCTGTTTTCCACTTACCTGAGGGAAGGCAGAGGTTGATGTTGCTGAGATTGCTCCTGCATTAAAAGCAGGTGCTATGAATGGCACCTGAGTATTAGTCTCCACAGTTGCCAATGCCTCCTGAAACATATTTACAGCCTTGAAGAGTGTCAGAAGTTGCTGAGCGAGTGTTTTATTACATTGAGTCAGAGCTCCACCCCTCCATAAGTTCTGAAACAGGAAAATTTCCCTCCCACTTTACTTGCCCAAAGAGCACGTCTCTTGTAAGACGTGAATGTTCATACCTGCAAGTCTTTTGACTTAGCAGAGCATCCTGAGAGACTAAATTTTTCCCACCTGGGGGCTCATAGGAGTGTAATAATAATGAAAACATGATTGATGATCAGATAGAGATCATCTGTGAAAGGTATCCTTTCAGCAACAACCTGAAAGTGATGGTAATACTAGCTTAATACCTATTGTCTCCATGCAAAATCCAAGAATTCCATGCACTATTGCCTCCATAATGAAAAACTGGGGGGGGGGGGGGAGGGGGGGGGGAGGGGGAAGCAGATAATTAGAAGGAAGACATTTATATATGAAGTTATTATTATTAATAATAATTCTTCTGAAGAAATACTTTTCTCTGAGAAGTGCTCCAGCATCATGATTTGTGCACACGTGTTTGTTTTTATTGTAATGTTCTTAAAAAGAAATGAAACAAGGTAGAAATTTGATAAGCAACATTTCTGTACTCCCTAAACCACAATGTATCATTTCTCCTTTTGAAATGGTTTACTTATTTCCGGGCTTTACATTCAACGCAGTATGCATCTTAACAAATTTAAATGAGATTCAAACCTTTCACCTTGAATAATTATGAAACTTTTCAGCAAATTTAGATAATCTCATGTTTTCTGAGGTTAAATTTTTCATTTTTGTATTCCTCAGTTCAGAACTGTCCTTTTCTGTTGTGAAAACATTCAGATTTCTGAGTAACTTTGTTCAAATCACCAGGTGGCTGGACAATACTAGGAAATTACTGGAATTTAATTGATTGATTCTGTACATTTTATGATTTTGTTTCATCTCCTGAGGATCTGCAGGTGTTCAGCACACCTCTAAGAAAGCTTAGTGATTAAATTTTCTCATCCATTATGCAAGCGTTATTAGACACATGTACATTTGTACTGAAAGTCCTCCCAAATGATTAAAACTAGTGCTTATGAAAGGACTTGAGGTGAATAGGATGACAAAGCATGATGCTTCCTATTAGAGACCTTAATAAGTATGAAATCACAGCCACTCTGTGGCAATGAGTATTGTACAAGCACCTTGACTGACAGAAACTGGAAACCAAATCACTTCCAGCAGTCTCATTACATACTTTTCCTATATGCACAGAAGAATCAATAGAAAAAGCTGGTGTTACCAGGAGAACAAGTTAGGACAGTTTGATCATCTTACATGCAGCATTCTACCCTTTAAAAATTAGGTTTAATTTTATGTCTGCATTTTTCTGATTATTTTTTTTTTAATTAAATAAACACATTTTTTACTCATATTGTGCAAAGGAAAGGTTTGCTATGAACTTCTTTTCTCACCTTCATTGTATTGAATTTTTTTGATGGAGCAGAAACTGCTTAATTGAAACATAATTTGATAAACTACAGCAATGAGCAAGGATAGCCACAAGCCTCTCCCACGCTTTGGCAGATGCTTTGCTTAAAATGATAACTTAGGCTTCTGTAAAAAAATGTTTAGAATCTGCTGTATTTTCTGTAAAAATGGTGATTAGAAAGGGTTTAGAGAAAAGTAACTGCACACACGAAAGCAATCACATTTGTGCCCCACAAAGGTTATCAGCTCCAGATCTTATTTCTGCAATGCGTAGAAGCTAATGGATGTCAGGTTTTTATATGAGAGCCAGTTTTAATTTCTGTGTGTGTCATATTGCACCTTTGGTTTTAAGACAAAAGGAAATGAGAAGGGGGGAAGAAGTCACTAGTATCCCTTAGAAAGGTGACTAAGAGTTATCTGTTGCCTAACAACTAACTCTATTTTCCTAACTTCAGCCTTCCTGACACAAAATATCTGTTCTTTAAGGTCAAATCAGAGGCAGCCAAAGGCACCTTTGACTCCATGCTGGCATTGGAATTGAATTTCCTAAATGAGTTAAAACTTCAAATTGCTTTTCATTATGAAGAACTATTCTCTTTGAGGCAGATATGGCCTTTTCATAAGGCATGCACTTAGGATAGGCTTGACCTCACCTAAGTGGCTTTCCTCAGGGTTGCTGCTGGAACCAGTGCTGTTTAACATCTCTGTTGACAACATGGACGGTGGGATTGAGTGCACCCTCAGCAAGTTTGCTGACAAGACCAAGCTGTGTGGTGCAGTCAACATGCTGGAAGGAAGGGATGCCATCCAGAGGGACCTTGACAAGATTGAGAGATGGGCCCAAGCCAACCTCATTAAGTCCAACAAGGCCATGTGCAAGGTCCAGCATATGCCCTGGGGCAATTCCAAGTACAAATAAAGGCTGGAACAGGTTGCCCAGAAAAGTTGTGGATGTCCCCTCCTTGGAAATGTTTAAGTCTAGGTTGGATGGGGCTTTGAGCGACCTGGTCTAGTTGTGTCACCATGGCAGGGAGGTTGGAACTAGATGATTTTAAGGTCCCTTCCAACCCAAACTATTCCATGATTCTATTATAAATTAAGTAATCTAGAAGTTAGACTTCTAGTTGAAGGTGACTGCCTGTGTACCCTGTGTACTGAATGGAGGAAAAAGCAAGCATGGCAATTGCAAGTAGTGACTAAACTCTGTATTGGATTGTTCTGGAGAAGCCTCAATGTCCAGGTCATACTTGACACCTACCTTCTGAATGTCTAAAGGTAGGTGAGGTAAATCCCACCTTGAGTAATAAGCATATCCTCTTTAATCACTTGTTTCCAAAGTTACTGATGCTGAGGGAAACTGACATTGAGGAGCTCAGTTGTGTGGTTAACAGGTGATTCACCCTGTAGAAATGTGAAGCTGCAAAACACCCTTGGGCAAAAGCTCTGTTAGCATATAAATAAAAAAAATCCTCTCACAGTTTCACATAACAAAGAGGTTTCATGATAGTCAGGATGGCAGAGAATGCAAAATGCAATGCTGCAAATGTTCCACTTCTTCCTGCCATATTCCAGTTTGGGATTACCTTAGGCCCCAGCGATCATGAATAGGACAGCTTGACTGCTGTTAATAAAGCCCAGGCTGTGCAGTGGTAGCTCATGCCTAGGAGTATTGAAGGAGAAATACAAAGTTGTTTTTTCCATGAAACCATACGTTACAATCGTGGAAGGTCAGCAGCTGCTTCCTAAGTATCTGAGATATGTCTAGGGACAAACGAGGAACGTGAGAAGGAAGGACAGAGAGAGGAAGAGTGCTACAACTATCTGAAGGTAATGCATTCCCCAGAGGTCAAATGATACATATAGTGCAGCTCAAGGAGCAGAAAAACTATGCTGGGCCACCCATGGATACCCACACTTAGGGTAAATTTGGAGTCTGTCAACAGGTGAGCTAGTGATCAGATGGAGGTCACCCAAAGTTGCTCTGCCTTGAATTGGTGTCATTTTAGGCTTTTTTCTGTATTATTTTTTTATGTTTCATGACTAATCTGTTGGTGTCTAAGACTACAATCAACATGATCTAAAACTACAACCAACAACTGAGCTATGCCAATATTAACATTGGTGCTTGAAGACACGGGTGTGATAAGAGTTGATTGTTCAAAGGTTTAAAGTGATAGATAAGGACAGAATATCAGCTAGATTGTATGTTTTCTTTTGACCTTTCTCAGTCGTTCACAATGATAACCCTCTTCAGCCTCTTTTCCACCCTTTCCAGATCCACTGCAGCCTACAGACTCTCCCTTATGTCTCATATATATATATAAAATGGGCTTTTTCATATCATGCTCTAGCAATGTCATGAGCCTCTCTTTCTTCAGTGCATCTGCCCCTCAGATTTCCCAGACCACCTTTCTGAACATAGGAGCAAGGGAGGGTCCAGCTTCCCTGAAACGCTTCTGGTTTACTCTTGATTAGTATCTTTACTAGAAACAGCTATCTTCTGCTCCCAAGAGCTACAGAAAAATGTAGTTAATGTGACTCACGGCACTATGATGCTTCAGGCATATTAAAACTTCTAACACATCTGAATAAAAGCAAAAAAAGTTCATGTTCATGTTAGAAATCAAGAGATAGTAGCAATATCCATAACAGACACACCAAAGATCATTCACAAGAATCAAGCTTTGATATGGCAATGGCAACCTTGCCTGATCCACATAATTGCTACTGGTGATCATTATGTGCTATATTTAAATAAGGTAGATACATTGGTCATAATGAGAAAGGTATATAAATATTTATTCATAACTCAAGTATGATCACATTAGGACAGAAAAAATGAAAAGGTTTGAGAAAACTTGGATAATGAATTTAGATCAGCATTAAAAAAAAAAAAAAAAAAAAAAAAAGGAGTGTCTCCATCCACCAGGAATATTATATTGCTTTTAGGAATGCATTCTATGCTCCTCTAAATGACAAATACAGGGTCAATACTAACTTGACCCACTCAGAAAAAACTTAAATTCAGAAAATATTTCAGAAACAGCCTGAAAAATACCTAATATCCCTGACAAATATTGACAGTAACTTGGGTTTGCAAGGTTATTTGGTCTGATTATTCTTACAGAGAACACAGTCTCTCTTCTGAGAGAACTAACTTGTAAGAGACCTGTGCATGTGCATAAGTGCAATTCTTTTTTAGTACTGAGCTTATATATTAAGTTCTTAAATTAGTCTTCCCTATTTGTAAGGTGTGCCCTGCATAGGCTCCTAGTTCTTACCAGCATCACTGTAGTCTTCTATCAAACACTAAAAAACTTTGGGACTGCTAAAGCAACTTATTCCGAAATAACTGGCTTCTAAACCTTTTTAGCTAGTAAGTTACCAGTATCTTTGTGCAATAATTAAACCAGCAAGTGCTGGTGGGATGTGCTTTGTTAAATACATAGGATACCATATGCTATTGTCAACTTTACATTTTCAGTATTAATTGCAGTTAGCTCCAAGGGAGAAAGTAAATTACAAGAACCTAGTCCATAGAATCAAGGAATCATTCAGGTGGGAAAAGACCTTTAAGATCACACCCAACCATTAACCTAACTCTACCAAGTCTACTTCTAAACCGTCTCCCTACATACTGCATCTACACATCTTTTAAACACTTTCAGGGATGGTGACTCCACCACTTCCCTGGGCAGCCCATTCCCATGCTTGACAACCCTTTCTGTGAAGAAATTTTTCCCAATATCCAGTCTAAACCTCCCCAACATTATTTGAGGCCATTTCCTCCTGTCCTATCACATGTTACTTGTGAGAAGAGACCGGCATGCATAAAACTGTTGGTCACCAGAGCACGTTTTCTGACTATAGAGAAATGTGGTTTCCCACAAGGACAATTGTTTGAGAGTTCCAGACAGGACCTCAACACAGGTGACAGGTTTGCAGCTGATTCTGGCAGTTCCTCAAAGCCTTCCCCATCGCTGAGCAGGATCCCTTTTACTTCTCCAATGTTAAGGTGAGCACAGCACCTCTCCGAGTGCGTTGTCTTTTCAGCCAAGAGCAGCATAGCCAGAGTGTTTCAGCAGACATCAGGAGGTGGCTTTTTTCAACATGGCAAGAACTCAGGTTTTGCTATGATGAAATTCCTAAATTTTCTGTTGTTTTCTGTGTTACAGAAGAGGATAGGACAGTGCACTCAGAGACCAGAGCCCACATCTGATGCAATACTGAAAGAGAATGAAGTCCCTCCCTTTGAATTAACTGAGAGGGACAGAAACAGCCAAGAGACTCTGCCCTAAAAGATGTAGCTTCCTTCTTCTCCACAGCCTGGGACATGTGGCTGCCTCCAGTATGAGAGCCCTGGTGAGAAAACACAAGCTACAAGACAAGGAGATCCTCAGGGAAGGCATACGCAATTGCGGAAAGGCTTCCAGGCACTGTGGGCATTTCCCGACCCACTTGCAGGCTGAAAAGGAAGAGGAAGCACAGGGTTAGGTGATGAACTCATTAATCTTGCAGTGGTGTAATTCCTGGTGCCTCTTTCTTGCATGAGTGTTCTGGTTTTGGCTGGGATAGAGTTGATTTTCTTCATAGCAGCCAGTATGGGGCTGTTTCGGGCTTGTGCTGGAAACAGTGTTGATAATGCTGAGATGCTTTTGTTATCACTGAGCAATGCTTACACAGTCAAGACTTTTTCTTCTCACACCACCCACCAGCAAGCAGGCTGGAGTTACTCAAGAAACTGGGAGGTGACACAGCTTGGACCCTGACAAAAAGGCTATTCCAGACTGTATGATGTCATGCTCAGCATATAAAGCTGAAAGGAGAAGAAGAAAGTTGGGGAAGTTTGATTTATAGCATTTGTCTTCCCAAGACCAAGTAACCACTACACATGATGGAGCCCTGCTGTCCTGGAGATGGCACAACATCTGCCTACTGATGGGAAATAGTGAATGAATTCCTTGTTTGGCTTTGCTTGTGTATGCTTATTTTGCTTTATTTATTAAACTGTCTTTATCTCACTTTTACCCTTCTGATTCTCTCCCCCATCCCACTGTAGGGAGTGAGTGAGCAGCTCTGTGAAGGTTAATTGCTGTGGTTAAACCTCAATGGTCAGAAAGGCCTGGCTGTTGTAGAAGGTCTTGCATCCAGTATCTCTCTCCATATGTGCAGAAGCCATGTTCCTATTGCCATGTTGACTTCAAGCCTTGTGACCCATTGTGCAATCTGAAGAGGTGTGCAGGGAAGTGTATTTTGCCCTATATACGGTGTGTTGTCACAGAGAGAATGGAGTGCCAGCCCTTCCAGGGCACCTGGTAGGTCATTTAAGAAGTGCTTGACTAACCAGGATCTCTGGGGAGTCACAAACAGTCCACAAACATAAACATGGCATTCTGTACCATCTGAAATCAGGCTGTCATCCATGCCTTCTGCCAGCTGCTCATGAGACGTGGTCTCAGTGATGCTACATGTGTGACTCCACATGGCTGCTAAGAACACAAAGCCAGAATTTGGAGTTGGCAGGCAAAAGAATCTAGCTGTAATTCCATTTACTCCAGCTGAAAAAACCTGTGCAGGAATCTGGAGTGGCCACTTACTCACAAAAGTGTTGATCACAGAGATAAAACTAAATTAACAGCTCCACGTGGAAAGATTTTAAAGAAACAATTGCAAAACATCTTAAGGAAGTGTTTCAGAAGTGCGTAAGGAAAGAATCATTCTTCAGCAGATCAAGATAGGCAGCTATGTAAGTACATCCTATTACATGGTAAATTAAATTGCCATTGCAACATGATACTGTTCTAAACTCACAGACATCAGAGACAAGCATGACTCTTAGGTCCAGTCAAGAAAACACAGATTAAAGAAAGACAAATTCATAGTGGCAAGTATTGCTGAATATCCATTATAGTAAATGTTACTAAAGCATGTAGAAGCCTATCAAAACAGCTATTGCATGCAACTCTCACACTGTTTTGATATTTTGACCCTGTGTGCTGTAATGACAAAGACCTACTCAACTACATCACATTGCACAGATATGATATGAAATAAAAACTAATTACTCCTCATATTTCCACAAGTGCAGGACTATTATAAGGTCAGACTAGCTATTGGTAAAAAAACCCTTCTGGGATTGAGAAAAATAGAAATCTGTGGCAAAAGTCAGAGTGGGCTAAAAGAGGTCTCTGCTAGCATAAAATATGTTCTTGCTGCAGCTTAGGAAATATCAGCAGTATAAAACTATCCCAATTTCACAATTTTGGCTGAAAGCCTGACCTCTTTCAGAGGTTATAAGAAGGCAGCAGCTAGATGTGAAAAAGCAATGCACATACAAAACTTTCAAACTAAATAGTAACTTACAGAATATAGAAAAAAAGCATGTTTTCCAAGGGCAACAATAGGAAGCATATCCACATATATATATATATATATATGCAAATATAAAGGAAATGTATATGAGGAGAAAGCAAAATCCTATCAAAGGTCTAAACTTATTATTTCATAGGGATAATAAAATAATTACTAATGATACAACTAAAGCAGGAACGCTATTAAACCATTTGTATTATGTGTT
The DNA here is from genome assembly GCF_000747805.2 of Chaetura pelagica. NCBI lineage: Eukaryota > Metazoa > Chordata > Aves > Apodiformes > Apodidae > Chaetura > Chaetura pelagica. The sequence goes on from NW_009953571.1 coordinate 5,785,094, forward strand.
GGAAATTAAGAAACCTCATGTTTCATCAACAAACATTGTGAACTGTTTTGCAACATATAGCCATGCACTATATATTAAGACAGAATAGAGATAATTCTTACCAATTCGCTCCAAAAGTGTAATCTAGGAAGATTCTTCACTGTCTATGGTTCAGCTGTTTTAATATGACATACTGCAGAACTGCGTAAGATTAAAAGAAAGTTAATATCGTGTCAATTTTGAAAAGTAGCAATAGGGATGTGCTAGGGGATGGGTTACCCTGGTTGCCATTGCAATAGTGGGCACAATATCTGATTAATTGAAAACCAGTTCCCACTCTTGGTTCCTTTGCTGTTTCTCAGGATGCAGGCTGGCAGCCATTCACTCCAAATGCTCCATCAACCCTGAAGCAGTTTATAGCAACAATGCCTATTTTGAGTCAAGAGTTAGTTTTGAGACACATACATTCTTCTAATCCATGTTTTGTACATTTTGTACAGCTTATATTAATATATGCATGCTTATATAAAATACAATTTTCAGCATACAAAGTAATTATACACTGAAACCTGTACTCCACCACACAAGGGAGTGTTTTCCCTAAAAACAGATTGATGATGTTTAATTAATTAGCCTTAGGACAGTCATTAACTAGTACAATTTGATGTCTGGACAGCAGTTGGTTCCACCCAGTCAAATTCCATATGTATGTGTATATACATATATGTATAAAAACATCTGGGGAAATTCAGAGTAAAAATGATGCCTCAAACCTTTTCCATGAAGGCAGAAATAAAGGACATCCCTGTCTTGGGTAAGAACTGAATACCTAGCCATATGGCTCAGCAAAGATCTTAAGAACTATATAACTGGGAAATAAAAGAACAAGAAAGTTGTTGCGAGTTGATCTTAATAAAGGTAGATATAATTGTCCATTTCTTTTTCTTTTCTTTTCTTTTTTCTTTTTTTTTTTAAGTCTCTTTCTATTAAGCTTTGTGAAATTCTTGCATATATTCGCATTACACATAGAAACTATTTTCTAATTTCCTAATCTTAGATATCTACTAGAAATGATACCAACACACTGCCCAAACTGAAGTGTGTTGCATTTATGGATGCATTGATTTCACAAGCCAGGGTACTGATGCTGTCTTGCAGTGACTAAAGTGCAATAAAACTGTCAAGGGTGTTGAATCAACTACAGGATGTTCTACCAGTAAGGTTCATGGGATGGTAAAATGGTGATGCAATATTACTGCAGGGAAAATAGCTCTTTCGGGGGTTAGCATTAGCCAAAGGTTCCCTGTAATATAATGAGCAGTTTTGGTAAGGCCTGAGCTACCTTTTGAAAACCAGTCAGTAGTCCATTTTTAATAAGAAGAGACTGATTTTGTTCTACCATGCAACTGAATTTTTAAAATTTGAACTTCATTGTGCAAAGGTAGTAAGATTTTGTTACACAAAGACTGGAAAAGATATAAATAAATAAGGTTAAGAATTTGATAGCTAACTTATTTCAGAATTAGTCCTCAGTGAGGAACACCACTGAAAAAAATTTTCTTCTCAGGAATTGTTAAGGGTTTACTCTTAAACTCTATTTAACAGTTTCAGGAGGAATTTGAAAATAAGAATGACATCCTGACTGGACAGCAGATTTTGAAGTAGAACAAAGGCTGATGGAGTACTGAGTAAAATGGAGGACAGGGCAATCACACAGAAGAATCTGACCTGCTTGATAACCTGGCCTGATTAAACACAATTAATTCTAACACAACACATCCAGCGTGAAGTTATGATTAAAGAAGTGACAAATGTATGTTACAATTTACCCCCTTTATGAAAGGGAAGATTGTAGTGTGGAAATCTGCAACTCACCAGCTTTTAGGAGACAAGCAACTCAGCAGAAGTCGCTTATAAGTGAATGAGAACTGAATTCTGTATATAGAAACCGGGAAGTAATTTATTTATAAGAATATGAGAATAACAAGGGTATGTTTATCCATGTATGGCAATACTGGGAAACATACTGGAGTCTGCTGTTTATAAAAGGAAGATGAAGAGTTGGAAGGAGTGCAAGAACCAAGTTACAGCTGGATCTAGCAAATATACATTTTTTTTTAATGTAATGAGAACTTGAAGGGCTGAATCCACTGGTTTGACGAAAAGAAGACTGCTGTAACCTTAGTATTTTTTTTTAAATAGACCCTAAAGAAGAAACAATGGTGATACAATGGTTTATAAGTTTATAAGTTAATAGGAAAAGATTTAACAAAAATTAATGTCTGGGCTCTCGCCAAATTAAATAAGACTGGAAAGAAAGTGCATACTTATTCCTGGAAGATGATCACC
>NW_009953571.1:5787483-5787912 GCF_000747805.2 Chaetura pelagica
CTGCTACCTGTAAAAAAAGAGGGATCATTTTTTTTTTAAGATAGACTTTAGTCAGCCACAGGTCATCAGGGTTAACATTTAAGTTAACTGCATGGCAGGTAACAAGTCTGACATCTAACAAATCAGACAAGGTGATCTGATGGTACTTCTGGCTTTTTTCTTTTACAAGTCTATAGGAAGAAATAAGACAAATAATCTAGTACAAATCATAGAATCATAGAATCCTAGGGGTTGGAAGGGACCTTGAAAGATCATCTAGTCCAACCCCCCCGCCAGAGCAGGGTCACCTAGAGTACATCACACAGGAACTCATCCAGGTGGGTTTTGAATGTCTCCAGTGAAGGAGACTCCACAACTTCCCTGGGCAGCCTGTTCCAGTGCTCTGTCACTCTCACAGTAAAAAAATTTTTTCGGATATTCACCTTGAAC